>NC_052161.1:77396180-77727812 GCF_902713615.1 Scyliorhinus canicula
TGGCGACCAGAACTGCACGTAGTATTCCAAATGTGGCCTAACCAAAGTCCTATACAACTGTAACATGACCTGCCAACTCTTATACTCAATACCCCGTCCGATGAAGGCAAGCATGCTGTATGCCTTCTTGACCACTCTTTCAACCTGCGTTGTCAACTTCAGGGTACAATGGATCCGCTCTTGAATTAGATCTTCCAAAATGCATCACCTCGTATTTGCCTAGATTGAAGTCCATCTGCCATTTCTCTGCCCAACTCTCCGATCTATCTATATTTTGCTGTATTCTCTGACAGTCCTCGCTATCTGCAACTCCACCAATCTTAGTATCATCTGCAAACTTGCTAATCAGACCACCTATACCTTCGTCCAGATCATTTATGTATATCACAAACAACAGTGGTCCGAGCACGGATCCCTGTGGAACACCACTAGTCACCTTTCTCCATTTTGAGACAGTCCCTTCCACCACTACTCTCTGTCTCCTGTTGCCCAGCCAGTTCTTTATCCATCTAGCTAGTACACCCTGAACCCCATACGACTTCACTTTTTCCATCAACCTGCCATGGGAAACCTTATCAAACGCCTTACTAAAGTCCATGTATATGACATCTACAGCCCTTCCCTCATTAACTAACTTTGTCACTTCCTCAAAGAATTCTATTAGGTTTGTAAGACATGACCTTCCCTGCACAAAACCATGCTGCCTATCACGGATAAGTCTATTTTCTTCCAAATGTGAATAGATCCTATCCCTCAGTATCTTCTCCAACAGTTTGCCTACCACTGACGTCAAGCTCACAGGTCTATAATTCCCTGGATTATCCCTGCTACCCTTCTTAAACAAAGGGACAACATTAGCAATTCTCCAGTTCTCCGGGACCTCACCCGTGAGAATTCCTCACTTTTGGGGGCCGTTGACGCCGGAGTCGTTGCCGTCGGTTTTCATGCCAATGTGGGGACATAGCCCCATTATTAGAGGTCCCGCCCTTAATTCTTCGAAAATATCCAATGTCTCTGGTCTTTGGCTGTTCAATAGCTACAGTCATCAGGTTTGTAAATTTAAACACATTTAATTTTTATTAATAACAATGACTATAATTAAATATGGAACAAAGACAACTGGTTAACTATTATCTAATTCCTAACCCCTCCCCCCACCTTTAACTCACCCCATCCCCATTATATATATATATATATATATACACACACACAAAACGGCAAACAAACACAGAGGGGAAAAGAGGGGTGTAAAAATAAGGCTGACATCAAAGGATAAGTGTTTCAGATGCTTGTCTTCCAGCACATCTTCCTTCAGTAAATAGTTTTCAGTTTGAGGTTTCTGCTTTCAGCCTGTAATAGTTTTGACTGTAGATTCATCCAGATTTTCTGTAAGTTCAGAAATATAACAGCTACGCAACTTTGGGGAGAAAGAGAGAGAACAAAAGAGAAAGAGAGACAAACACAGCTTCCTCCCTTAGTGTCCAGGATCCAACTGTCATTTCCTTGGTTCTCTGAAAACCATCCCACTCGGGTAGGACCCAATCACCACCAGTCGTTCGGCAGAATAAAGCCTTTTGCCAATTCATTGGCCACCAGCCAACCAATTGAACCAAATCCCTCCGAACTCTAGGGTGCCACAACGTCTGAGTCCTGCTGTTCAAAAGCTAGCACAATGTACTATTTTGCAATTTTTGTGTTCCTCACTTCCTCTACATGACTTAAGGTATATGTCCATTAAACATCCATTATCAAAAATGATAAAGGCCAAACAAAAGAAATGGGAAATAAGGGAATCAGCAGGAAGAGCCCTTACAGTTATCAAGCAGATTATTTGCTTCTCTTTGTCGTGACTTTTAGAGAGAGAGAGACCCTTTCAGGAGCAAATTCAATACTGCTCAACCTGGCAGCATTTGGGTTCTGCTCAACCTGGCAGCATTTGGGTTCTGCTCAACCTGGCAGCATTTGGGTTCTGCTCAACCTGGCAGCATTTGGGTTCTGCTCAACCTGGCAGCATTTGGGTTCTGCTCAACCTGGCAGCATTTGGGTTCTGCTCAACCTGGCAGCATTTGATATAACTGCTTCTCAACTTAAGATCCTTCTTCCTTGTCAGACTCAAATCCTAAGGCAAACTGCAAAACTACAGGCAGACCTGGCTCACCAACTAATTACATTATCTGCATCCCACAAAGTTCCATGACCTTCTTAGCTAGGACAAAGCACCATTCCCCCATAAATTATCTACTCTGCAGGGAATCTCCAGCAATCATAACAATGTTCCATTAGCCCTCTATACATAACAAGTAAATGGTTAGAAACAATCATGGCCTCACCTTTTATGACTCCTTAGTTACAGCTTTAGCAGACGCAGTCTGGATACCTTAACCTAGGTTCTTTCATAACATTATTGCCACAAATATAAATAACAAATATAATATATACTGATTTCGACATTCATCACACCAGTTTTTGATTAAGTTCCGATCATTGGACCGTACAGTACAAAAGAGACTCTTCAGCCAATCGGGTCTGCAGTGAAAAAACTACACTAAATCTACACTGATCCCACTTTCCAGCACTTGGCCCCTAGCCTTGAATGTTATGACATCGTAAACGTTCTTCATGTACTTTTTAACGGTTGTGAGGTTTCCTGCCTCGACTAGCCTCCCAGACAGTGCATTCCAGAGTCCTATCACCTTCTGGCTGAAAAATATTTTCTCAAATTCCCTCTAAACCAGGAGCCTTTCACCTTAAAATTATGCCGCCTCGTTATTGACCCTTGAACTAAAGGGAACAGCTGCTTTCTACCCACCCTGTATACCCCTCATAATCTTATACATCTCATCAGATACCCCCAGCCTTCTCGGCCCCAAAGAAAACAACCCAAGCTTATCCAGCCTCTCTTCGCAGCTAAAATGCTCCATCCCAGGCAGCATCCTGGTGAATCTCCCCTGCAGCCTCTCCAGTGTAATCACATCCTTCCTATAGTGAGGCGACCAGAACTGCACACATTACACCAGCTGTGACGTAACCAAAGGTTTGTACAGCTCCAACATAACCTCCTTGCTCTAATAATCTATGCGAGGAATGATAATGCAAGTGTCCTGTATGCCTTCTGAACTTTAGTAACCTGTTCTGCCGCTTCAGGTATCTGTCGACTAGCACCCCAATATCCCTCTGTTCCTTTGAGCTTCCTAATGTCCTGCCATTCATTGAGAACTCCCTTGTTTTAATGAGCCTTCCAAAGTGCATCACCTCACACTTTCCAGGGTTAAAATCTAACTGCCACTGATTTGCCCATCTGACCAACCGGTCTATATCTTCCAACAACCTAAGACCTCTTCCTTGCTATTAACCACTCTGACAATCTTTGCGTTATCCGCAAACCTACTGATCACCCCCCCCCCCCCCACCCCCATTCTCATCTATATCATCTATACATATCACAAGCAATAAGGAACCTAGCACTGATCCCTGTGGTGAACCACTTGACACCGGCCTCCAGTCACACAAACAGCCTTCTACCTCTCTCCCCTACCACTAAGCCAGCTTTAGACCCAACTTGCCACGTTACCCTGGATCCCATGTGCTTCTTTATCAGTCTCCCATGTGGGACCTTGTCAAAAGTTTTGCTGAAATCCATATAAACTACATCAACTGCACTACCTTCATCTACACACCTGATCATCTCCTCAAAATTCTTAGTCAAATTTGTTAGGCATGGCCTCCCTCTGACAAAGCCATGCTGACTATTCATGATCAAACCTTGCCTCTCCAAGTGGAGACTAATTCTCTTTCAGAACTTTTTTCAATAGTTTGCGAGACTCTCTGGCCTATAATTTCCTACTTTATCTCTACCACCCTTCTTCAGTCACAGATATCTGAAGTTAATTTTAAATCACTGTGGTGAATGTATTATGCCAATACATTGTATTTGTATCTGTGCTATACTGTTGCACATGTGGGCTTCTCCTATGGGCATTATCCATAGGGGAACATGTTGGGGCATGTATGGGCTCCGCCCATGGCTCCTACCCTTGAAGGGAGGTACAAAGAGCAGTCGACCTGGAGGCGGTTCTCAGTATTGGATCAATCGCAGGCAGGCACTGTTCTAAGTTGATTAAAGCCACGGTTTACTTCTACTCTTGTCTCGAGTGAATTGATGGTCGCATCAATTTAATCAACTTAAACGCAACTATGGAATCGGCCCTCAAACCTGACAGACTGGAACTCGATCCGCAGGCTGCGGAGGCTGAATAAATTTTTTCTCACTGGCTCCGCTGCTTCAAAGTCTATCTCGCAGCCTTCTCCACGCCTTCCGTCACTGACGAACAGAAGCTGAGCCTCCTACATGCACGGGTGAACCATCGAATCTCTGTTCAGCTCGAACGCCTCTATGTACGGCCCGTGAATGAGGTATACGCGCGACACATCCTCACCATTCGCCGCCAGCGTCCCGGAGAATCACTAGAAGACTACCTACGCGACCTCAAAGTCCTCGCACGCAGCTGCAACTACCAGACCGTTACGGCCACTCAACATATGGAACTCGCCGCCCGAGATGTCTACGTGGTGGGAGTCCCGTCCAACTACGTGAGACAGCGCCTACTCGAAAAGGGGGCCCTGGACCTGGATCAGACAGTAAAGTTAGCCTCCTCTCTGGAAGTAGCGTTCCAGAGCCTTAATGCATTCCCAGCTGACCACGCGACCCCCTCGTGGACCCCCGACCAAAGACTACCCCAGGCCTGTGCCGCGTGGTCGCCCGTCCATCATGGGGGGGCTACCCTGCTATTTCTGCGGAAAGTCCCAATACCCCCGACAGCACTGCCCGACCCGTAACGTGAACTGCAGCAGCTGTGGGAGAAAAGGACTTTTCGCCAACGTTTGCCTGGCCAGGTCCAAGAACTCTAACTCACAGACCCGATCCTCAGACTCACAGGCCCGCAGACCCCGCAGTGTGGCGGCGTGTCTGACGACTCCGCTCCCTGCAGACACGTCATCAGCCTCGTGCTATCCGTGGGGCAGCTATCTTCCAGCCCTCACAGCACGTGCGACTCACGGGGGCCGCTATCTTGGACGCCATCTTCGTCACTGCTACGCCGCTCGACGCGTACGATCAACAAGGGCAACCATCGCAGAGCCGCCCCAGCACCTCCGCAACTCAGCGCGGTCACCCTGGACCAGTTGCGATCCAAGCACCTCCGGAGCTCTATGATGACCGTCCGGGTGAACGGGCACGAGACGCCTTGCCTTTTCGACTCCGGGAGCACAGAGAGCTTCATTCACCCGGACATGGTAAGACGCTGCTCGCTCACAATTTCCCCGGCGCACCAAACCATCTCCCTTGCCTCTGAATTGCACTCGGTGCAAATCCGAGAGTGCACTACGCCAACCCTAGCAATACAGGGCGCCGAATACGGCAATTTTAAATTATATGTGCTCCCAGACCTCTGCGCTCCTCTCCTATTGGGACTAGATTTCCAATGCAACCTCAGGAGCCTAACCCTGAAGTTCGGGGGCCCCTATCCCCACTCACCATATGCAGCCTCGTGACCCTAAAAGTCGACCCTCCCCCACTCTTCGCAAACCTCACCGCTGACTGCAAACCAGTCGCTACCAGAAGCAGGCGATATAGCATACAGGACAGGACTTTTATCAGGTCCGAGGTCCAGTGACTCTTGCGGGAGGGAGTCATCGAGGCCAGTAATAGCCCCTGGAGAGCTCAGGTGGTGGTCGTCAGGATCAGGGAAAAGAACTGGATGGTTGTAGATTACAGCCAAACCATAAACCGGTACATGCACCTCGATGCGTACCCCCTTCCCCGGATTGCAGACATGATAAACCAGATCACACACTACCAGGTGTTCTGCACGGTGGCTCTGAAGTCTGCATACCACCAGCTCCCAATCCGCCCGGAGGACCGCCACTACGCGGCTTTTGAGGCAGACGGCCGCCTTTTCCACTTCCTCCGGGTCCCCTTTGGTGTCACGAACGGGGTTTTGGTGTTCCAAAGAACAATGGACCGAATGGTGGACCTGTACGGGCTGCGGGCCACATTTCCGCACTTGGACAATGTCACCATCTGCAGCCATGACCAGCAGGACCACGACGCCAACCTCCACAGATTTCTCCAAACCGCCCAAACCCTAAACCTCACGTATAACAAGGAGAAATGCGTTTTCCGCACAACCAGACTAGCCATCCTCGGCTATGTCTTGGAAAACGGGGTTCTAGGACCCGACCCTGACTGTATGCGCCCCCTCCTGCAACTTCCCCTCCCCCACTGCCCCAAGGCCCTGAAGAGGTGCCTCGGGTTCTTTTCGTATTATGCCCAGTGGGTCCCCAACTATGCGGACAAAGCCCGCCACTGATCAAGGCCACCATCTTCCCACTGGCAACTGAGGCCGGCCAGGTCTTCAGCTGCATCAAGGCAGATATTGCCAAAGCCGCGATGCACGCGGTGGACGAGTCCGTCCCCTTCCAGGTAGAGAGCGATGCATCAGAGATTGCTCTCGCCGCTACCCTCAATCAAGCAAGGCATCTGGTAGCGTTTTTTTCGCGCACCCTCACCACCTCCTAAATTCAGCACTCCTCAGTCGAGAAGGAGGCCCAAGCCATCGTGGAAGCCGTACAGCACTGGAGGCACTACCTTGCTGGTAGGAGGTTTACCCTCGTCACTGACCAACGATCGGTCGCCTTCATGTTCGACAATACACAGCGGGGCAAAATCAAGAACGATAAGATCTTGAGGTGGAGGATCAACTCTCCACCTATAATTACGATACAGTATATGTGAGAAATATGAGAATGAGAATGACTAGAGCGAGGGTAGGTCCGATCAAGGACAGTAGCGGGAGATTGTGTATTGAGTCTGAAGAGATAGGAAAGATCTTGAACAAGTATTTTTCTTCAGTATTTACAAACGAGAGGGGCCATATTATTGGAGAGGACAGTGTGAAACAGACTGGTAAGCTCGAGGAAATACTTGTTAGGAAGGAAGATGTGTTGGGCGTTTTGAAAAATTTGAGGATAGACAAGTCCCCCGGGCCTGACGGGATATATCCAATGATTCTATGGGAAGCAAGAAATGAAATTGCAGAGCCATTGGCAATGATCTTTTCGTCCTCGCTGTCAACAGGGGTGGTACCAGAGGATTGGAGAGTGGCGAATGTCGTGCCCCTGTTCAAAAAAGGGAATAGGGATAACCCTGGGAATTACAGGCCAGTTAGTCTTACTTCGGTGGTAGGCAAAGTAATGGAAAGGGTACTGAGGGATAGGATTTCTGAGCATCTGGAAAGGCATTGCTTGATTAGGGATAGTCAGCACGGATTTGTGAGGGGTAGGTCTTGCCTTACAAGTCTTATTGACTTCTTTGAGGAGGTGACTAAGCATGTGGATGAAGGTAAAGCAGTGGATGTAGTGTACATGGATTTTAGTAAGGCATTTGATAACGTTCCCCATGGTAGTCTTATGCAGAAAGTAAGGAAGCATGGGATAGTGAGAAATTTGGCCAGTTGGATCCCCTCCAATAACCGCAATACATATTTCCTCAATATTATTTATGAGTTCTCCCGCTTCTCATCTGACAAATGATAAGTCGACAATAATTGATGACCAAGGTCAACATGGGTATAGAGGGATATGGGCCAAATGTGGGCAAGTGGGACAAACGTAGTGATAGAAACTGGGCAGCATGGGCAATCTGGGCCAAAGAGCCTGTTTCCATGCTGTAAACATCTATGATACTATAACTCTAAGTGGAAATATCCTCTCCACGTCCACTCTATCCAGACCTCGTAGTATCCTGTAAATTTGAATAAGATCCCCTCTCATCCTTCCAAACTCTAACGAGTACAGACCCAGAGTCCTCAACCGTTCCTCATATGACAATCTCTTCATTCCAGGGGTCATTCTTGTGAACCTCCTCTGGACCCTTTCCAAGGCCAGCACATCCTTCCTTAGATATCCATGCCTGGATCTTACCCGTAACACCGCAGGCTCTTGTCTTATTGAACAGTCTCCTATGTGGCACCTTGTCAAAGACCTTCTGGAAATCTAAATATCCAAAACTGCTCACAACACTCCAGATGGGGTCTGACCAGAGCCTTATATAGCCTCAGCAGTATATCCCTGATCTTGTATTCTAACCCTCTTGACATGAATGCTAACATTGCACTTGCCTTCCTAACTGCCTAGCTGCTGACTGAACCTGCACGTTAACCTTAAGAGAATCGTGAACAAGGACTCCCAAGTTCCTTTGTGCTTCTGATTTGCTAAGCATCTCCCCATTTAGAAAATCGTTTGTGCCTCCATTTCTCCCTCCAAAGTGCATAACCGCACAGTTCTCCACATTGTATTCCATCTGCCACTTCTTTGCCCACTCTCCTAGCCTGTCCAAGTCCTTCTGCAGCCTGCCTGCTTCCTCAATACGACCTCTACAGATCTTTGTACCATTTGCAAACTTAACAGCAGTGCCTTTAGTTCCTTCTTCCAGATCATTAATGTATATTGTGAAAAGTTGTGGTCCCAGCACCGACCCCTGAGGCACACCACTAATCACCGGCTACAATCCTGAAAAAGACCCCTTTATCCCCACTCTCTGCCTTCTGCCAGTCAGCTAATTCTCTATCCATGCCAGGATCTTACGCTAAACACCATGGGCTCTTAACTTATTGAACAGTCTCCTATGCAGCACCTTGTCAAAGGCCTTCTGGAAATCTAAATGAATCACGTCCACTGGTTCTCCTTTGTCTACCTTCCTTGTTACTTCCTCAAAAATCATAGTGGGCCAGCAGCTGGGAGGATGACAGTTGCCTCTTCACCGGCGAATGCCTCCTCTTGTGGAGCTTCCCAATCCCACTTTTGATCTTCTTTAATATTGTGTGTAGAGGTGCCAGCAAGGTGGCCAAATTCGGGATAAACTTTCTGTAATAATTTGCAAACCTCCAAAATGATCTCAATTCGGTCGTATTTTCTGGTGTCTGAGTCCCCTTTATGACCTTGACCTTTTCCTGTACTGGGTGCAAGCCATCTTGGTCCACACCGTAACCCAAGTATGTAACTGCCTTTGACTGAAAGACAAGCAAACACCCACGTGGGAGGATCGTCTGAGGACCTCTTCCAGATTGTCTAAGTGCTCCTTCTCTGTAGTCCTGTAATGAGCATGTCATCCAGGTGTAACTGCCACTTTGGGTAGCCCCTGGAAAATGCCTTCCATCACTTTCTGGAATATTGCATAAGTGGAAGAGACCCCGAAGGGAGTCTCGATGTAAATTTGCGCCTTGGCCCCCTTTATTTTACCCAGGCATTCTTGGAGTACCATCGGGTGCTTCCCGAGGACCCCTTTATTTTACCCAGGCCTTCTTGGAGTACCATCGGGTGCTTCCCGAGGACCTTGTACAGGTTTCCGGTGCCCATCAGAAAAATCAGGTGCCAGTCAAAGTCAAGTGTTCGCAGCCAATCACAGCCTAACAGATTGGGTCCCGGCCCCTGTACCACTATTAGCAGCAGTCGGAATGTCTGCTGCCCGTGGGACACCGGGGGTCACGGTGATTCCAATAATGTTCAGCCGTTCCCCAATATATATCGTCAATCTGTTTTCGCGCAGGTTCAATGGCAGGATTCCATGCAAAGCCAGCAGAAGGTCTGCTGATGGAGACGCCAGTCCCAGTGACTATCTCCATTACTAGGGGGTGTCCATTTACCTGCAGTTTGATCTGAATCGGTGCCACTTCAGTGGCCATGATGCAATTCAGTTGCATCAAGTCATCCTCCTCAGGCTGGGCCATGTGCAAGGCCCTGGCTCAGGGTGATCTTATCATCTGCTCAGGGCGGCGTGTTCTTTGCCAATTCTGGTGGCCTTAACTGCCATGCGTTCTGTGATTATAGGTGTGCAATGCTGCTGGTGCTCCCCATCGTCCTCTGGGGAGGTGTCACGCTGGTCTGTGGTGGCCCTGAGTCTGGACACAATGTTGCACAGTTGGTTGCTGTTTTGGCAGCGATCTGGTTATGCTGGCACTGCCCTGAGAGGATGCTGTATTCCTATCTGGTGGTCAACCAACTCTATGGACGCTGTAGTCCACAGACCTTCCTGAACTCCATTCTCAGCAGTCTTGCGGGACAGGGCTAGCCCGATGGCTCTTTTCAAGTCCAGTGTTGGTTCCTCCAACAACTTCCTCTGAGTGGCCACATCATTAATGCCGCATACCAGATAATGTGAAAAAGGAGAGTAAAAACATTTTTAAATACCGCATACCAAATGGTCCCTTAAAGTCTCCAAAAGGGATGGACCAAAGTCGTAATGCTCAGCTAGCATTCGGAGTCAAGTTAGAAAGTCTGTAACTGACTTCCTCGGAGTCTGCACAGCAGTAATCAGTTGAAGGCAGGAGCCCCTGAAGGTAATCAGAAGAATTACCTTCTGTCGGTCCTCTCCACTGATGCCATTCGCCTGGAAAAAGTACCTCATTCGCTCAGCGCACTGAGCCTCATCATCCAGGCCTGCATCAAAGGCCTCCAACAGGAAATGAAAAAAATGAAATGAAGATCGCTTATTGTCACAAGTAGGCTTCAAATGAAGTTACTGTGAAAAGCCCCTAGTCGCCACATTCCAATGCCTGTTCGGGGAGGCTGGTACGGAAATTGAAATGTGCTGCTGGCCTGCCTTGGTCTGGTTTAAAAGCCAGCTCTTTACCCCTGTGCTAAACCAGCCCCTAACATCCCAAAGAGTAAAATTTTTCAAACGTCTGTCAAACACATTGCTGCACAATGCAATGGGATCGGTGGGACATCCAGAATTGTAATCACTGCTTTTACCTCGTCGCCAATATAAAGACCCAAGAGATGAGCAGTAGGGAGAATGCTGGGCCAGGATTCTCCCCTACCTGGCGGGGCAGGGGGTCCCAGCGTGATGGAGTGGCGTGAACCACTCCGGCGTCGGGCCACCCCAAAGGTGCGGGAGTCTCCGCACTTTTAGGGGCCAAGCCATCACATTGAGGGGCTAGGCTCGCGCCTGAGTGGTTGGCACTCTGCCGGCTGGCGTGGACGGCCTTTGGCGCCACGCCAGCCGGGGCCGAAAGGACTTCGCCGGCCGGTGTAAGTCCGCGCATGCGCCAGAGCATCAGCGGCTGCTGACGTCGTCCCCACGCATGCTCAGGGGAGGGGGCCACTTCTGCCTCTGCCATGGTGAAGACTATGGCGAAGGCGGAAGGAAAAGAATGCCCCCCACGGCACAGGCCCACTCGGCAATCGGTGGGCCCCGATCGCGGGTCAGGCCACCGTGGGGGTACCCCTCGGGGCCAGATCGCCCCGCGCGCCCCCCCCCCCACCCAGGACCCGGAGCCCGCACGCGCCGCTAGTCCCGCCGGTCAGGTAGGTGTTTTGATTCCCGCCAGCGGAAGAGGCTTGGACTTCGGCCCATCGCGAGCCGGAGAATCGCTGGGGGGGGGTGCCACCCGCCCCCGCCAAATCTCTGGTGGCGGAGGATTCGGGACACGGCGGGGGCGGGATTGACGCTGGCCCCCGCCGATTCTCCGACCCGGCGGGGGGTTGGCTTGAAAGCTGACTTGTAATACTGAACAATGCCAGCAGTGCGGGTTCAAATCCTGTACTGGCCTTTTGGAACAGGCGCCAGAATGTGGCGACTAGGGGCTTTTCACAGTAACTTCACTGAAGCCTACTTGTGACAATAAGTGATTATTATTATAAAGATAACAACCGCTATGGCGGCAAATACACTCGGTATCAGTCCCAGTCCCAGATATCAACGTGCCGGTCCCTGTCGTTGTTGGCTAAACATGAATAAATAAATAACCTTTTATAGTCACAAGTAGGCTTACATTAACACTGCACTGAAGTTACCGTGAAAAGCCCCGAGTCATAGAACATAGAACATAGAACAGTACAGCACAGAACAGGCCCTTCGGCCCTCGATGTTGTGCCGAGCAATGATCACCCTACTTAAACCCACGTAACCCAACAATCCCCCCCATTAACCTTACACTACGGGCAATTTAGCATGGCCAATCCACCTAACCCGCACATTTTTGGACTGTGGGAGGAAACCGGAGCACCCGGAGGAAACCCACGCACACACAGGGAGGACGTGCAGACTCCACACAGACAGTGACCCAGCCGGGAATCGAACCTGGGACCCTGGAGCTGTGAAGCATTGATGCTAACCACCATGCTACCGTGAGTCGCCACATTCTGGCGCCTGTTCGTGTCCAGAGAAGGGGAAGTCAGAATTCTCAGCTGGGTATGGGAAGTGAACCCGTACTGCTGGCCTTATTCAACATCACAAACCAGCTGTCTAGCCCACTGAGCTAAACCAGCCCGACATGGGTCTCTGTTTCATCTCTTAATCACGCCCTGTGTCTCTGCTAACAGGAAGGCAATCAAATTTAGTTTTTTACCCATTCATAGGATGTGAGCATCGCTGGCTGGACCTGCATTTATTGCCATCCCTTCTCTTCGAGCTTTGTACAGATCATTGGAAACACTTTTGATACAATTGCACATCAATTTTAGTATCACTGAGAGGGGTGTGAATTGTGCTGTAACACTGAAGTTAATGAATCCATAAAGATTGAGATTACTGAATTTCATATGGCTATTCACGTGTAACCTCTAGGAGTTGGACTGCAGCGTCATCATGTTGAGATGAAATGAAATGAAATGAAAATCGCTTATTGTCACAAGTAGACTTCAAATGAAGTTACTGTGAAAAGCCCCTTTTATGGGGAATGAGGGATGGAGCCTGAAGTTTGCCAGCAAGTACGATCATTTGGGGAATTCAGTGAAAAGCCATGGAAAAGAGGTATCACTGTCCCAGTAGGAGCCTCACCCAATGGGGAAACGACTTGGAGTATCCGTGTTTGAAGGCCGCAGCCTCAACTCAGCCCACACTCACACCAAGCGAGCCACTGCTCAGAAGCTCACAAATCGAAGGAGCAATCTCTCAGTGCAAATACATCCTTTGGTAAATCTAAGGACCAGAATGTAAGCTAAACAAAAAAATATAGAAAAATCAAATAAGCACTTACCGAGAAAATAACAAGACAAAGCAGTGGAAAGTGAAGCCAACGTAAATTAGATTTTGGCACTCAGCCAGCAAAGGAAGTCAAATGCATTGAGACTATATACACATTAAACCATTCACCACAAATCACCTCAAGACAAACCAAGCCCCTTGAGGAATATGCTTTGCTGAATTCTGTACAGTAGCCGATTGCAGCTGCTTGGTGCATTTTAAGACTGTTCCGTTGGACAGTTTCAAAATTTAAAAAATGTTATTTTCCAAACTTTGTCGGATTAATTTTGCATTGAAGATTTAGAAGTCACAATTTGAAATTTAAAAAACTTAGAAAAATCAAAATGAATTCTGGAGACACAAAGGTGGAAAGGGTTAAGATGGAAACGAGAAGGAATTTCTTCTCCCAGGCGGTTAATAGTGTTTGTTCCTCTGGAAGCAGTGCAGGTTGGGTTATTAGATATGTCAAGGCTGAGTTAGATAGGTCTTGGGGGGGGGGCTCAGGTAGTCTCAGCCGGCGTTGTGGGGGGGGGGGGGGTCATGCAGTCGGAGTGTGGGGGACCAAAATAAACTAGATGAATACTGAAAAAAGAAAATCTCTCAACAAACAAGCACGCCATAGGTATGCCTAGATGGGGCAGTCGTCACAGGAATGCTGGTGTTGAGAAAACAAACAACATAACTGTGGCAAGAAAGGTCACATGACAAAGGTGTGCTGGAACAGATAGAATACTTAAACTTTAAAGATGGGTAAACGGAAGGATGCACCCATACCCACAAAAAAAGTATATTGAATGATCAAAGACAATGAAAATTACAAGAAGACGCGACGTCTAGGGAGATCAAAGAACTAAAACCCGGTGTATTATCGATGCAAGGCAATGTGCAGAGATTTGGGGTCTATCCGAAACTGAATGGGAACAAAACTAAAATGGAAGTGGATATAGGAGCCGCTATATATCCCATCTCTGAAAATCTACATCAACAAAAGCACAAGAACATTCCATTTAAGGTCAGGCCAAGTGGACAGTGCGTGGATGGGTACATCTCTCTCTCTTGTGTGATATGCAAGATTAGATTTAAGAAACTCTCAGTTTTGTATTGGGAAGAATATTTAGATATGAGGAATGCTCATGATCCTCGGATCATGTTATAGATCCAAAGGATTTTTTTTTTAAATGACTTGAAATTTGATGGTTATAATGTTGGGGCTTCAGAGTTATCCCATACGCCAAAGGCTAAAGTGTACGAGAATTCCACCAAAGCTAAATTCATGTTCTGTTATCTGGTACTGTTTGGCCCTGATGTTGCCACTTAACTCCCTCCCCAAGCCACTGTGCATCTGGTCATCCTTTTGCTGGTGTAGGTTGGATGGAAGGGAGTTAATTTATCAGGTACATAGTCAGCCTCTTACTACCCCTTACCTCTTGATTAATAAGGGGATCAGGGGTTATGGGGGAAAGGCAGGAGAACGGGGGTCAGAAACATATCAGCCGTGATTGAATGTCAGAGCACACTTGATGGGCCAAATGGCCTAATTCGGCTCATCTTATGGTCTTAAAACCATCTAATATAATATTGAGATTTTTTGCAGATTGGGTGGTTATATCATCGTGCAGGGAGGGTGAGGGGGCACAGATGGATAGGGATTTAGTATCTCTATGAAAAGTGCGATGAATGCAGAATTTTTAAATATATATTGTCTTATATGTCTGTTGCAGTAATGTTATTAAAATAACTTAGGTTAAGGTATGCAGATGATATGTGATTAACAGCTAGGCAGGTTGTGATGTCACATATAGGAGAGCTACGTCTGTTTTTTAGTTTCATTTTCACCCCTGTCCTGTGTCTATTGTTTCTGGTTTCATTCTGAGAGTTCTGCTCTGGGTTCTGAGGAAAGAAGGTGTATTTATCAGACTGACTTCTGAAAGCTTCTCTCCCAAGGACTTTGTGAATAAATCTGTAAGCCACTGAGTGTTAACTGTATTAATAAGTGGCATTTGATCTGTGTGTGTGGATTTCGCTTTACTGAAATTAAAGAAACAGATGGGAAAGTAAGCTCAAAAGCCTTTCTTTGGCCACGATCTAATGAATAAAAAACTGAGCCTATTCTGGGCAGGAATAGCGGGGTTGTTACCGGCATTGTAGCACCGGGAATGACCACACTATCTAATAGCACTCTTTTCTTAAGGCCTCAGCCCTGCTTAGGCTTCACTCAGTTGCATTTCCTTCACTGAGTTGCTCTTCTTGCCAGTGCAGGAAGGGAGCGGTTGGCACCCTGATTTCTCGATCCCCGATGCTACTGCAGACTCCCAACATCCCAACTCACCTCTTCGGGGGTCCTTGAGCCTCCCTCCCGCACCCTTCATCATATGGGAAGGACATCCCTGGGCCCGATCCCTGGCATGGGCAAAATGCCAGCCTGGCACCCTTGCAGTGCAACCATGCGGCACTACGAGAGTGCCACCTGGCACAGCCAGAGTTCCAGGTTGGCAGTGTCACAATGCCTGGATGGCATCATCAGTGCCAGGGTACCACCCTGCCCAGATACCAACCACCCAGGGGTCTTTGATCGCCTTGGAGACCTTCCCCTAAGTGCTGAACTGCTTGGTCCCCATTTGTGCGGACCAGTGCTAAATGGCTGGGGTCTCCTCAGCGAGGCAGGTAGATCCTGGGTGCCGGTTAGATCTGGCATCGGCAGAGTTAAGTGAACTTTTAAGCTCACTTAATTATGCAAGTCTAGGTGGCACAGTGATGCAGTGGTTAGCGTTGCAGCCTCACGGCACCAAGGACCCTGGGTTTGATCCAGGCCCAGGGTCACTCTCCTTGTGGAGTTTGCACATTCTGCCCTTGTCTGCGTGGGCCTACCCTCACAACCAAAAGATGTGCAGGGTAGGTGAATTGGCCATGCTAAATTGCCCTTAATTGGAAAACAAAGGAATTGGGCACCTTAAATTATTTTTTTTAAAACTCTGCAAGTCTGTTTCCCGCCCATTATGGGCAGATCCAGATCACAACATCTTGCGAGATCTTGTTAGACCTCGCTAGCCGTAACGACCGTCAGGAATCTCAGAAGAGGCTGACGGTTTCCTAATATAAATTGAGGGTGTCTGGTCCAGATGCTGGAAATCAAAGGTAAGGACACACAATGCTGGAAAAAGTCTCAATGTTTCCTGTCTGATGAAGTCTGATGAACGATCACAGACCTAAAATACCGCAGAATCTCTACAGTGCAGAGGAGGCCATTCGGCCCTTTGAGTCTGCACCGACCCCTCAGAAAGTGCCCCCAACCTTGGCCCAATCCCCCGCCCTATCCCAGTAACCCCATAACTCCACCCACCTTGAAATTCTTTGGACACGAGGGGCAATTTTAGTACCCCTAACCTGCGACGTTAACGTTTTCTCTCTCTCTACACAGATTCTGCCAAACCTACTGAGATTTTTCCAGCATTTCCTGTTCAAATTTCAAATATTTAACAAGTTATTTTTTACCTTTCCAGAAGACAGTGCTCCTTTACAAAGCTTATTCCCTTTTAGTGCCCCAACTTCACAATTTAGTACACCTCCAGCGTTTCGAAGAATAAGTTTGAGGAACACTTTCTAACCATTATTATTCGGGGCAGCACGGTAACATTGTGGATAGCACAACTGCTTCACAGCTCCAGGGTCCCAGGTTTGATTCCGGCTTGGGTCACTGTCTGTGTGGAGTCTGCACATCCTCCCCGTGTGTGCGTGGGTTTCCTCCTGGTGCTCCGGTTTCCTCCCACAGTCAAAAGATGTGCTGGTTAGGTGGATTGGCCATGCTAAATTGCCCTTAGTGTCCAAAATTGCCCTTAGCGTTGGGTGGGGTTACTGGGTTATGGGGATAGGGTGGATGTGTTAACCTTGGGTAGGGTGCTCTTTCCAGGAGCCGGTGCAGACTCGATGGGCCGAATGGCCTCCTTCTGCACTGTAAATTCTATGTAAATCTATTATGGGGCAAGAGTGGTACAGCAGTATTGCCGCTGGACTAGTAATCTCAAGACCTGGGGTAAAGCGCCAGGGACCGGGTTCAAATCCCACCATGGCAGATGACGAAATGTGAATTCAATAAAAATCTGGAATTAAAAGTCTAATGATGACCGTGAAACCACTGTTGTTCGTTAATTTTGCCAGGTGTACAGAGCTGCCGCTGTCAAGCTGGTGCACAATACCCTACCGGTTATTCTATTTTATTTTTTATTGTATTTTTTTTTACTTTGTACTATTTTCTTCTCTTTGGTATGTTTGGGTGTGCCCTTCTCTTCTATATATGTGTGTATATATATATGTTTCTTATCCTGTGTACATAACGGTAATTATACCTTGTTCAAAAACCCAATAAAAAAACATTTATAAGTAAGTAAAAACCCAATTGGTTCGCTAATGTCCTTTGGGGAAGGAAATCTGTCATCATGTGATTCCAGACTCTCTGCAACGTGGTTGACTCTCAAATGCCCTCAGGGAGGGGAAATAAAGGCTGGCCGAGCCGACGATGCCAACGTCCCAGAAACAAATAAAAAACTAATGAAATGACCAGACCGAGATAACTAGGGGAAGGATAGCTCAGTGTCCCCATTGCTCATATTGCACATGTAGAGCAGCAGTGCCATCACTACTGTAATAGGAATCAGAATCACCCCAGATATATAAACTAGCTGGTAGCTCTTTCAGCGCAGTAGTTTGCATGCTTGATAAATGATGAGGAGCTGAGCAATGACTTTAGCAAAATTTATCCAAAGTTTATTCAATTCAGGATCTCAATAATAATTGCAACATAAAGTATACTGTTGTAAAGAGCTCATTACACAACAAGCTCTGTATACCTTTAATTGCACAGGTTCCAGCTGTTTCCTATTTAGAGTGAGGAGGTGTTCATGAAGGTCCCACCTCCTCAACCTTGTCCCTTGCCTGATGTGTGGTGATCCTGAGGTTAAATCACCACCAGTCAGCTCTCAAAGTCCTCGAAGGAGGAAGTAGCCTATGGTCATTTGGGACTGTGGCAACTTTAACTTTATTCAGAGTGAAATTAAGAGCATGTTTCTTTGAAGGTGAAGCAGGGGGGACCTAGGGTGGAGGTTGTTGCATGCAGTAGTTCACGGACTCCCAAGATACCTGCCCTTTTTGTGGCCTTGTGCAGTCCGTGGATCATGTTTATATAGGTTGTTATATGCTGCACTCCTTTTTCAGTTATTTAAAAAAACTTTTGTTGAAGTTTAGATTGCACTTCAGCCCCACGCTCCTGATCTATGGGCACCCAGTGTGGAGAGGGGTGGGGAAGGAAGAGGATCTCCTTGTGAACTTGCTGCTAGGCCTGGCTAAACTTTCCATCAACAGCTCCAGGCAGCTCCGGGCAAACTAGGGGGTTGTCCGACCCGACTGTTTGCCCCTCTTCCGTGGCTACATTTGTGTCTGGGTATCCCTGGAGAGGGAACATGCGGTATCCATGGGACCATCAAGGCCTTCTGAGCCGGTCGGGCACCGCAGGGGCTGGGGTGTCTTATTGACCCCGTTAATCACATTTTGATTTGAAGTCTTAAATTTCCTTTGTGATTGGCTTTTTATTTAAAGCAGTTTCCCTTTAAGGGACTGTCTCTCGCTTCATTTGATTTTGGTTACTTATGTTAGCAAAATAGTTCGAGCTAACTTAAAGGGCCGACTGGTCGACTCCTGTTCATATGAGAATTCTTCAACTTTTCTTCAAAGCCTGTCATTGACTCTTCAACATCTGTTTGTGAGAGCTTTTATTGAATTGTCTCATCTGCAAGATGGCACTTCCAACAGTACAGCATTCCCTCAGAATTGCCCTGCCGTGTTAGCCTTGATAGTGTTTTTGCGCAGCAAAATAAACTCACAACCCTCCAGAAGCACGAGTAAAATTCAGCCTAGAAAGATTTGTCCCATCTCCAAGATAGTTTATTTTACAGATGTTACCATGTATAGTACAGAAAGGTGGAATGCTTTGAATGAAGCCATACAAGGCCTCACAAAATGATCCATAGTTTTGATAATTATCTGGCACAATGAAAGGTGGCCAAATAAAGGCAACGATTCGGACAGTGAATGTATTACCTACTGAATCTGTTTGGACGTTTTCCGACAGTATGTGTCCTTCAGGGATTAAAGTACTCGCCCTTGGTGATCATGATTGCTTATGTGGTGAGGTCCCAGTCAAATCCAGTGGAGATACTGAGCAGACACTGAGAATACAAGTTAACCCCTCCCATACTTTCTAAAATCTACAGAGCTGTAAAGACACTATGGCTGAGGAGAGGTTATTCTGCTCATTTCCTTGGCCAACACATGATGAAAATAGGTTCAGAGGAGTGATGTTTAAAATGAATCTATATTTGGTATGTTTGTGCTTGGCACCTTCAGTGGCAGAGGTTATGTTTTCACCCCTGACTGTTAACTGTCAGTTTGCAAAACAAAATCTCAGAACAGACAGATTTCAATGCAACTTGGAACACCAATAGGGTACTGCCCAAGGAAGAGCTGATTAATTCGTTGGCAAAGATGCAGATCCAGATATGGATTGGGATCCTGGAACTTTTTAAAAAGGTGGTCAATATTCCTCGGTAGCAGGGGCGGCACGGTGGCACAGTGGTTAGCACTGTTGCCTCACAGCGCCAGGGTCCCAGGTTCAATTCCTGCTTGGGTCACTGTCTGTGCAGAGTCTGCACGTTCTCCCTCTGCCTGCCTGAGTTTCCTCCAGGAGCTCCTGTTTCCTCCCGCAAGTCCTGAAAGACGTGCTTGTTAGGTGAATTGGACATTCTGAATTCTTCCTCAGTGCAGCACGGTAGCATGGTGGTTAGCATAAATGCTTCACAGCTCCAGGGTCCCAGGTTCGATTCCCGGCTGGGTCACTGTCTGTGCGGAGTCTGCACGTCCTCCCCGTGTGTGCTTGGGTTTCCTCCGGGTGCTCCGGTTTCCTCCCACAGTCCAAAGATGTGCGGGTTAGGTGGATTGGCCATGCTAAATTGCCCGTAGTGTCCTAAAAAGTAAGGTTAAGGGGGGGGGGGGGGGTTGTTGGGTTACGGGTATAGGGTGGATACGTGGGTTTGAGTAGGGTGATCATGGCTCGGCACAACATCGAGGGCCGAAGGGCCTGTTCTGTGCTGTACTGTTCTATGTTCTGTGTACCTGAACAGGCGCCCGAGTGTGGCGACCAGGGGATTTTCACAGTAACTTCATTGCAGTGTTAATGTAAGCCTACTTGTGATACCAATAAAGACTATTATAATTAATATTGGAAAGGTAAGGTGAATTGAGGATGTTGTCGGTTATTTGATTTGGAATGTTGTTGATCATTTTGGAATGTTGTGGATTGTCTCAGCTGATGCGGTAGAATTTGTCACAGCTGTCAATGTGTGAGCAGAGTTTTCAGAGCAGATTGTTGGATGTGGATTGGCCTGAAATCTCGAAGACGGAAGCTCTTAATTAAAAAAAAAATCAGCTTTCTAATCACAGAGCAGCAACCAGGCAGGGAAAAACTTCACAAAAGGGCTGCATAATTGTAATACTATTGTGTTAAGGCAGCATGACTGAGCTATATATCTACTGAATGCTGTTATTAACTGTTTTCAAAATGAAAACTTTCGCCAACTTAGTTTTGATAAAACGCATGTCAATAATGCAGAGGCCAATTAAGTGAGTTCAGTCAAAATGGCCACAGTTCCGGGTGATATTGAATGTACTATTTTATATAAAACATTTCCCTTTTAAATCATGGCTGTTAATTTGGGGTGAGGTGGGGTTGGGAGGTAATTCTCCGACCATTGGTGGTGCCAGAAGACAGGAGAATTGCACATGTTATTCCCTTATTCAGAAAAGGGTATGAGGGGCTGGTTTAGCACAGTGGGCTGAGACAGCTGGCTTGTAATGCAGAACAAGCGCGGGTTCAATTCCCATTCCAGCCTCCCCGAACAGGCACCGGAATATGGCGACTAGGAGCTTTTCATAGTAACTACATTGAAGTTTACTTGTGACAATAAGCTATTATTATTAAGGGCAGCACGGTAGTCTTGTGGATAGCACAATTGCTTCACAGGTTCGATTCCGGCTTGGGTCACTGTCTGTGTGGCGTCTGCACATCCTCCCCGTGTGTGTGTGGGTTTCCTCCGGGTGCTCCGGTTTACTCCCACAGTCCAAAGATGTGCAGGTTAGGTGGATTGGCCATGATAAATTGTCCTTAGTGTCCAAAATTGCCCTTAGTGTTGGGTGGGGTTACTGGGTTATGGGGATAGGGTGGAGGTGTTGACCTTGGGTAGGGTGCTCTTTCCAGGAGCCGGTGCAGACCCGATGGGCCGAATGGCCTCCTTCTGCACTGTAAATTCTATGATATCTATGATAACAACTGCAAGTCAGTCAATTTAACCTCAATTTTGGGAAAGTTTATGGAAACAATAATGTGGGAGACAACATTGTCATCAATTAGGGAAAGCGCAGCACAGAATTTTTAAAGACAACACATTTTTAACCAATTTGTTTGTATGTTTTGCTGTGATGATAGAGAAGGTTGATGGGCGAATGAGTTGATGAGGTGTATCTGGATCTCCAAAAGGTACTTGATAATCTGCCATGTAATAGACTTGCCAGAAAAGGTGGGGTTCATGGAGTAAAATGAACAGTGGCAATGTGGATACAAAGTTGGTTGAGTGGCAGGAAACAGAGAGTCGTGAATGATTGTTTCTTGGACTGGAGGAAGATATATCATGGGACATATGGATGACCCAAGCTTGGGTCCAAAGGGTGCCATTTAAAATGTTGTTAATGTTACAAAGCTTGGAAGTATAGTGAACTGTGAGGAAGATAATGAAAGACTTTGAGAGGGCAGAGACAGACTGGTCAAATGGACAAGAATGTGGTCAATAAAATCCAATGCAGAGACGTGTAAGTTGATACGTTTGGGTGGAAGAATGTGGAGAGGCAATATAAATAAAAAAGTTAGATTTTAGAGGGGGGGTTACAGGGACAGAGGGACATAGAAACAAAGAAAATAAGAGCAGGAGCCCTTTGAGCTTGCTCCGCCATTCAATATGATTATGGCTGGCCCTCTCTCTTAATGCCATATTTCTGCTCTTCCTCCAAACCACTTGACAACTTTATAGTCTAGAAATCTATCTATTTCCTTCTTAAATATATTCAGTGATATGGCCTCCAGAGCCTTCTGTGTTAGAGAATTCCACAGGTACACCACCCTCTGAGTGAAGATGTTTCTCCTCACCTCCTAAATGGCCCAACCCATATCCTGAGACTGTGACTCTGTGTTCAACTCTCCCAGTCAGAGGAAACAACATCCCTGCATCCAGTCTGTCCAGCCCTGTCAGTATTCTATATGTTTCAATGAGATACCCTCTCATTCTTCTAAACTGCAGGGAATACCAGCAGACCTCAGGTACATAGACATAGACATAGAACATAGAACAGGCCCTTCGGCCCTCGATGTTGTGCCGAGCAAATGATCACCCTACTCAAACCCACGTATCCACCCCCTCCCTCACCTTACTTTTTAGGATACTACGGGCAATTTAGCATGGCCAATCCACCTAACCCGCACATCTTTGGACTGTGGGAGGAAACCGGAGCACCCGGAGGAAACCCACGTACACACGGGGAGGACGTGCAGACTCCGCACAGACAGTGACCCAGCCGGGAACCGAACCTGGGACCCTGGAGCTGTGAAGCATTTATGCTAACCACCATGCTACATGTGCACAAATCATTGAAAGTGGCTGAGACATGCTGAGAAAGTGGTTAATAAGGCACCTGAGATTCTGGGCTTTCTATAAAAGGCTTAGAGTTTGAAAGCATGGAGTGGAATTTTTCCATTCCCGGATTAAGACTCATGGTAGAGGCGGAAACGAGGAGACTTTACCAGCACTGAGGTTGCTGGAGGTTCGCACCGAATTGCATGATGCAGGCTTCATTAATTATTGCAGTCGGGGTGGGCTGGACATTAAGTTACACACTATTCAAGAAGGGATAGCCTGCCAATCCCAGATTCAGTAACACCTCCCAGGACGTCCTCCTGAGTGAAGATCAGGTGAAGAGGGGACACATAGAAATACAGAAAATAGGAGCAGGAGGAGGCCATTCAGCCCTTCAAACCTTTTCCGCCATTCATTACGATCATGGCTGATCAGGTTCAACACCCTGATCCCAGCTTCCTTCCATATCCCATGTTTCCTTTAGCCCCAAGAGCTGTATCTAATTCCTTCTTGAAATTACACAAAGTTTTGGCTTCAACTACTTTCTGTGCTAGCGAATTCCACAGATTCACCACTCTCTGGGTGAAGAAATGTCTCCTCACTTCAGCCCTACTAGGTTCTGATTTCACTTGTGGTTGCATGATACATAGATACATAGAAGAGAGGAGCAGGAGGAGGCCTTTTGGCCCTTCGAACATGCTCCGCCATTCATCACGATCATGGCTGATCATCCAACTCAACAGCCTAATCTTGCTTTCTCCCCATAGCCTTCGATCCCATTTTCCCCAAGTGCTATATCCAGCTGCCTCTTGAATATATTCAAAGTTTTAGCATCAAGTACTTCCTGTGGTAATGAATTCCACAGGCTCACCACTGTGAAGAAGTGTCTCCTTATCTCTGTCCGAAATGGTTTACCCTGAATCCTCAGACTGTGACCCAGTTCTGGACACACCTATTATTGGTAACATCTTCCCTGCATCTACCCTGTCTAGTCCTGTTAGAATTTTATAAGTCTCTGAGACCCTCCCTCATTCTTCTGAACTCCAACGAGAACAATCCCAACCTAGTCAATCTCTCCTTATATGACAGACCCGCCATCCATGGAATCAGTCTGGTAAACCTTCTCTGCACTCCCTCGACAGCAAGAACATCCTTCCTCAGAGAAGGAGACCAAAACTGCACCAAAACTCCAAGTGTGGCCTCACCAAGGCCCTGTATAATTGCAGCAACACATCCCTGCTTCTATACTCGAAACCTCTTGCAATGAAGGCCAACATACCATTAGCCTTCTTTATTGCCTGCTGCACCCGCATGCTTACCTTCAGCGACTGGTACACAAGGACACCCAGGTCCCGCTACACACTCCCTTCTCCCAATATAAAACCATTCAGGTAGTAATCTGCCTTCCTGTTTTTGCTTCCAAAATGAATAACCTCACACTTATCCAAATTATACTGCATCTGCCATTGGTTTGCCTACTCACTCACCCTGTACAGATCTTGCTGTAGGATCCCTGCATCCTCATCACAATTCACCCTCCCACCTAATTTGGTATCATCTGCAAACTTTGAGATGTTACATTTTGTTCCCTCATCCAAATCATTCATATATATTGTGAATAGCTGGGGTCCCAGCACCGATCCCTGTGGTACCGCACTGGCCTGCCAATTTGAAAAGGACCCATTAACTCCTACACTTTGTTCCTCTCTGCCTACCAGTTTTCTATCCACCTCAATACACTTCGCCCAATCCCATGTGCTTTAATTTTGCACAATGATCTCTTATGCGGGACTTTGTCAAATGCCTTCTGAAAGTCCAAATATACCACATCGACTGGCTCCACCTTGTCGACTGTACTGGTTACCTCTTCAAAGAATTCTAACAGATTTGTCAAGCATGATTTTCCCTTCATAAATCCATGCTGACTCCAACTGATCCTGCCACTGCTTTCTAAATGTTCCGCTATAAAATCCTTGATAATGGGCAGGATTCTCTAATCCCGTGGCAGAGTGTCCATGCCGTCGTAAACGGCGTCACATTTTATGACAGCGTGAACAGGCTGACCCCACGGCTAATTGTGGCCTGCAAAAAGGCACTGGAGCCGTTCACGCCGCTCCAGCTGCTAATCCTGGCGTGGACTGGTCTCCGTGGGATACTCACATGCGCAGTGGCACCGGCACCAACGCGCGCCTACACAGTGCCTTCCTTCAATGTGCTGGCCCCGACGCAACATGGCGCAGGACTACAGGGGCCGGTGCGGAAGAAACGAGGCCCCCAGCAAGAGAGGCCGGCCCTCCGATCGGTGGGCCCCAATCACGAGCCAGGCCACATCGGAGGCCCCCCCCACCCCATGGTCGGACCCCCCCCACCCCCCCCCCCCCCGACAAGCCGCCCCCCGACCCTTCCATGCCGAGGTCACGCCGGTTGAGTGCAGGTGTAGACGGCGCCGGCGGGACTCGCCGTTTTCACGAAGGCCGCTCAGCCCATCCCGCGCCAAGCATCGGCGGGCCGGCCGCGTAGAATGGGTCCCAACCGGTGCCGCACCAACCACGCCGGTGCCAATGGTGCCGATTCTGCGGAGAATCGCTTGCCAGCGTCGGGGCAGCGTGGCACGATTCACGCTGGCTGCGGGGATTCTCCAGCCTGGCCCCCGGCAGAGAGAATCCCACCCAATGGGTTCAAGCATTTTCCCCACTACCGATGTTAGGCCTACCGGTCCATAATTCCCTGCGTTCTCTCTACCTCCCTTTTTGAATATCGGAATGACGTGAGCTACCCTCTAATCTGCAGGGACAGTTCCAGAGTCTATAGAATCCTGGAAGATGACCACCAATGCATCCACTATTTCTAGAGCCACCTCCTTAAGCACTCTGGGATGCAGACTCTCAGGCCCTGGGGATTTATCCACATTCAATCCCATCAGTTTTCCCAGCACCATTTCTCTACTAATGTTGATCCCCCTCAGGTACACTTTTGTGAGCATAGTCCACTTATTTTTTAAAAATAAATTTAGAATACCCAATAATTTTTTGCCAATTAAGGAGAAATTTAGCGTGGCCAATTCACCTAACCTGCACATCTTTGGGTTGTGGGAGTGAAACCCACATAGACATGGGGAGAATGTGCAAACTCCACATAGATAGTGACCCAGGGCAGGGATTCAAACCCGGGTCATCAACGCCGCAGTCCCAGTGCTATCCACTGCGCCACATGCTGCTCTATAGTCCAGTTATTCATGAAATGTTTCTGGTCCAATGATGTGGTCCAAAGGGCGGCACAATGGCACAGTGGTTAGCACTGCTGCCTCACAGCGCCAGGGATCTGATTTCCATTCTGATTTTGTGTAAGTCTGTGTGGAGTTTGCATGCTCTCCCTGTTTCTGCCTGGGTTTCCTCTGGGTGCTCCGGTTTCCTCCAAAGGTGTGCAAGTTAGATGGATTGTCCATGCTAAAATACCCTTAATGTCCAAAGGTTAGGTGGGGTTACGGGGATATGGTGGGGAGTTGGGCCTAGGTAGGGTGCTCTTTCAGAGGGCTGGTGCAGACACGATAGGCCGAATGGCCTTCTTCCGCACTGTAGGGATTCTATGATTCATATAAATCTCTGAGCGGTTAATTTAATTTTTCATACAGCACTGAATGAAACCATTTTATGGTTTACCATCAGTTATCAATAACAGTCATCCGTCTGAGGTGTAGGAACCAAACAGAACAGAAATTCTCTTTTTATCAGGCAGTACGGTAGCATTGTGGATAGCACAATTGCTTCACAGCTCCAGGGTCCCATATTCGATTCCGGCTTGGGTCACTGTCTGTGTGGAGTCTGCACATCCTCCCCGTGTGTGCGTGGGTTTCCTCCGGGTGCTCCGGTTTCCTCCCACAGTCCAAAGATGTGCAGGTTAGGTGGATTGGCCATGATAAATTGCCCTCAGTGTTGGGTTGGATTACTGGGTTATGGGGATGGGGTGGAGGTGTTGACCTTGGGTAGGGTGCTCTTTCCAAGAGCCAGTGCAGACTCAATGGGCCGAATGGCCTCCTTCTGCTCTGTAAATTCTGTGAATCAGAAGGGTCATTTTTCTTCTCATCAGAAAAAATAACACTTAAAATGCTGGATTGTTTCAATGGGCAGAAAATGGAAGTTCACATTTTAAGTGTGGAAACGGTTTTTCACAACTGGAGGAGAGTCCAAATGAACATTATTCAAAAAGGAGCAGATCGAGGAATCAGGGAAAGAGATGAGTCGCAAAGTGCTTGGCTTTGGAAATGGGTGAAATGCGACAACAGGAGTTAAAATGAGAGAAATAAAAGAGACCGAGAGCGTGAGAATAGGGAAAAGGATGGCGATTTACGGATGAAATGGAAACTTGAGGACATCTCCTGATACACAAGTAACCTTGAAGAACGTTGAAATTAGCAATACAACTCATATCACAGTGTTATTTGATGTGTTGGTTATGCTGGGTCTGCGAGGACTGCGTTAACCATAGCAGTGAGAGAGACAGGCTTCCAACACTTGAAGAAATGCAACTCCATTTTATTCAACTCTTAACTATTGTACATACTTTAACTGTGGGGTTGACACTCTGCTGAGTTGACTGGAGACCTGAGGCTAACCTGACCAGACTATCTTACTACCACATGGTGGATGTTGCAGTTGTTGCTCACGGGCTCCGACTGTCTCAGAGGCTGCATCCCAAGAGAGCGGGAAAATTAGTGCCCTCTGACTTTATAGTGGCCGTGTCCTGTCTGGTGATTGGCTGCTGTGTTCTGTGTGTTCATTGGTCACCCTGTGTGTCAATCAATGCCTGTCTGTGCACCATCATATACTTGTGTGTATATTATGATATTATTTATGTAAAAGGGTGCCCAGTCCAAGCCACAACATAATCCTTCACCATCTCCCCTCTGCCCCATATCTCTGAAAGGCTGATACATCCATCTCACATTGCTAGAGCTACTGGGAGCTCTGATTAAAATCTAAAGTTGTTAAACTTGAGGTGAAGACCGAAGGGTTGTAAATGGCTGAGTTGATTTTCATTTGAACTGTAGGTAGGCCAAATGTAGAGGTGTCAGAGTTGAAGGAAGGGGAATTGATGTGGCAAATGGCTGGAAATTGGGGATGGACACTTCCAAACGCAAATTGTAAAATCCCAATCTAGTGGAGTTTTTCATGGAGAGTTGTGGACTTGATATTTTAAAACAAAGTTAGTGACTACTAGGAGCTAAATTAATATCATTATTTTCAATTGTTAACTTTGAAAGGAGCATAGCTCCTCCTTCTCTATTTGGGTTAGTTTAGGTAACAGCATCGAATTGACCAATGCATCTAGCCACATTGCTAGGTGCCATGTGGTCTTTTAATCTATACCTGTGTAATTTTGCAAAATGAATTGTAAGCAGATAGAGCCTCGCCACCATTTTCTGATCATAGAATCCCGACAGTGCAGAAGGAGGCTATTTGCTCCATGGAGTCTGCACTGACCCTCCGAAAGAGCATCCTACCGAGGCCCACCTCCCCCGCCCTATCCCCGTAACCCCACCTAACCTTCAGGACACAAGGGCTAATCCACCTAACCTGCACATCTTTGAACTGTGGGAGGAAACTGGAGCACCCGGAGGATACCCACTCATACACGGGAAGAAAGTGCAAACTCCACACAGACAGTCACCCGAGGCTGGAATTGAACCCCGCTCCCTGGAGCTCTGAGGCAGCAGTGCTAACCACTGTGCCACCATGCCGCCTCAATGATGATTCAGTTTCAGCAAGCAGGTATGTAATATGATAAAGTTCTGTATTGGTCTCAACATAAATATCAAGTGGTTGTGTAATTTTGCAGAAAGCATGAACAGATGTGGTAATCATCAGTTTAGCAAATTAGTCTTCTGAAGGCTCTCAGTTCTAATTTAAAAGTCCTCAGGGTCCTCTAAATATAAATGGGCAATAGAAGTTTAAAAGGAAATTCCTTCAGAGGCATAAACATGTATAAACCATTAGGAGTCATTTGACCAACTCTGAGATGTGATGCTATGAGAGGGGGATCTAATACAAAGACACAATTCAGTAGAAATTTGGTAAGAATCTGCTGAAAGAAATGTTTTATGCAGAATTATAATTTAATATCTAACAGTATGGTTCAGAAAAATCAATTGGGATAAGTGCCATTAATGATTTGAAATAATAATTCCTAGTGTTAGCAGGAGCCTCGAGATGTGAAATATTGTTCAGATGAAACATGCAGATAGTACGAGAAGCAACACATTTAAACTTCAGATAGGAGTGATTTTATAAACATCCGACAGGAGTGATTTGTGTAAACAGTGGTAAGCACTGCTGCTTCCTCACAGCCCAGGGACCAGGGTTTGATTCCGGCCTTGTGTGACTGTGTGGAGTTTGTATGTTCTTGGCGTGTCTGTGTGGGTTTGCTCCGGGTGCTCTGGTTTCCTCCCATAGTTGCAAGTTGTGCCGGTTAGGTAGATTGGCCATGGTTAATGCACATGGTTACGAATGTAGGGTTGGGGAATGGATCTAGGTAGGGTGCTCTTTCGGAGGGTCGGTGCAGACTTGAAGGGGCAAATGGCCTCTTTCAGCACTGTTGGGATTCAACGATAATGCCTCCAGCGAGTTACAACACACACAGAAAATTGCTGTAGGCACCACTGGACCGTGAGATCCCCATATTTGTATAAATTCAAGTCTATGCTATTTTAATGGGATTAATTAGCTGTTATGAGTTAATGCCTGTGGAAAAGGCAGAAACTTACACATATACATAAAGCAGGACACTGAAAATATTAAAACCGCAGAGTTTAGCTCTTTACCCAGACATTGTGTGTGTGTGTCAGAAGGATGCAGATTGGGCAGGTCATTCAGCCAGTGTCTCATGCTGATATGGTGCATGGACTGGTGCATGAACATGAACATGAGCATGGGGCTGGTTTAGCTCACTATGGGGCTGGTTTAGCTCACATGGGGCTGGTTTAGCTCACTATGGGGCTGGTTTAGCTCACATGGGGCTGGTTTAGCTCACTCAGCTAAATCGCTGGATTTTAAAGCAGACCAAGCAGGCCAGCAGCACAGTTCGATTCCCGTACCAGCCTCCCCAGACAGGCGCCGGAATGTGGTGACTAGGAGCTTTTCACAGTAACTTCATTGAAGCCTACTCGTGACAATAAGCGATTTTCATTTTTCATTTTCATGAACTGCCATTTTGGACCTTGTAGCTACTGTTAAACACACACAGCTGGATATGTATTCAGCTGCATGAGAGAGTCCCCAGCTAGGCTGTATAAAGACATCACAACTTTCAGGTGAGGTGCTTTTGATTTTATTTTCCTGCTGCAACATCAGTGGAAATACTCTGTGCGTCTTGTGTTGGTTGGGGGAGTTGACAGAAGTGTTTTCAATCAGAGGGGAATAATGCAGGACCTTTGGAGGGAGTAGTCTGGATTTGAAAGGTCTCTGAGCAATAAACTTGCTGAGAATTACGGAGGATGAAGCTGGAGTTCCTCTTGGGATGCAGAATAATATCAGAGAGGGGAAGCTGTTTACAGAGGAGGAGGACACTTCACATTCCTAGCTGGGTTATTCAGAGGGCATTTTCCTCACATTCACCTCATCTTGAAGCAGGGTTTGGGGGCGGCTTCACCAAGGAAATGTTCACTGAAAAATTCCACCCCTTCCAACTGGACCTGTCACTGTAGAACAAGGGAATTGTGGCACTGCCAGTGACTGTCATGGTCACTGCAGCCCTCAATTTCTATCCCGAATGGATTCTACCGTAGTGGAGCCCAATCTCTAACATTTCTCCATTCACCGTTTATTGTTGCATTAGAGAGACCATAGAGGAATTGTACAGGAAAGGGAGAACCTAATTGCAATGTCTCGAACCAGAGGGAAGCCGGAAGAGTGAGATTGTGGCTTTGCTATGTTGCATGATTCCCAAGCCGAGAGCGACGGCCTGCAGGCATGTAGCACTGTGGGTACTACATCTCAATGTGGAGATGTACTGATGTACTACAACCCCTGTATGTGCAGTCAGTCTGCAGCCACTCCTGAACCATCATATTGGTGAATTCCCACTATCCTAACAGCACCCATGATGCTTCTACTTTATCATGCAACTCTTTCCACCATATTTGAGCCACCGCTTTAAACCAAAGGATGATTTCTCAAACAGCAGGACTACCCACTGTACATGCAGCTAAGGACTCCAGCATTCGGACAGCTCTTCGCCAGTGGAACTGGGTACAGCTGAGTTGAAGATCAGTCAGCAATGACAAAACAGGAGAGAACGTGTTGCCAGGATTTTGGATACCCTATTGGAGATTTAAGTGCAGAAGGTGCACAGGAAGAGAGAGAGAGCTTCCTCTTTTATGAGGCCAGGAGGCTCTCAAAACAGGTACTGAAAAGGCAGTGGCAGCAAGTAGCCAATGCTGTCTATGTAACCAGCCTAGGCCCAAGGATCTGGATGCAGTGCCAGATGGAGTTTAATTGCCCCACATGAATGGCCAAGGTCAGTATATTATATATCTGTGCCCCACTAGCCTCACAATCACTACAGCCCCTTCACCCATCCACCAATAATCCCTATCAATTAGGATCATAACCTCACACTCGTAGCCTCACCTCATCCTCAGACACTTAGCACTGCTCCAGACTTAACGCCCAAATCTCACAGCATTTGCACATTGTGTTTGGGTGGATATTGTGCTGCCATTTTGCTACTAAATTAGCACCTGTAGTGTCACAACTTGGTACGAAGCAGACATCACAACTGGCTTAGAAGGGAAATGAGATAAGTATTTGAGAAGATATCAGGAAAAGTTATGGAAATGGAATTAAAGGAAAAGCTAGCAAGGACACAAGCTCAACTGGTCTCTTTCTCTGCTTTGATTTTTGACTTCAAATATCAAGTAGATATTTTCAAATTGAAAATGTAGGAACTCGAGCTGAAGCATTTTGTTGTATTAGCACATTGGACCCGATCATAAAGAATACACTCCTTTAGAAGCGACCATTTATTGTTTGAGTAATTCAAATACCCTACAGATTTAATAAACAAGTACATTTCCTTTATTGGTAAAAGTTGTTTCTGATGGATTCTGACAGATTTGCATCATGTTTGCTCATGGTGGATAATAAAAATTGCAACAAAGGAAAATAAGAGCCCCGAATTGGGACTTTTATTTTGAAGTCACTGCTCAGCCCCTGAGCTTGGTGAAGAACAAATAGGGAAACAGTACAGGAGCTGTGGGGGAACAGTTTGGAGTCTGTCAGTTCAGCCGTTTCTTTAATAGCTCTTAGTGTTTCTGTTTTCATCCTTTGCTGAGAATCAGGTATGAAATAATTGGGTATCACTTCACAGAGTGGCCTAAGGTTCTTTATCAGAGCTATCAAAAAGAAAGGTGAGTAGTTAACAGCTGTTTTAGTAAGTTGCTGGATTTTTATGGAACGTTATGTGTGAGAATTGTCTGTCGTCGTGTGACTTTCCTTTGCTTGGGATGTGGAAGGAGAGGTCTCGACTTTCGAATTAAGACTCCTCCAAGAACAAAAAGTGCTTGCCTTTAATATTGATTTGATTTTCAGTCAGCTCGTCGGCTATTCTAGTAAGGTAGTCAACGGGCCATAATGTTAATGCAAAAAGTGAACATTTTATATTCCCAGACCAATAAACCCAGAAATGACCTTTTTGGCTTTGAATTGATGAAGGGCACAATGTAATCTTGGCTAATGAGTTCCAGAAGGTGAGTACAGTGAGGGTCATTGACAAGTATTGGCCATTGGAAGTAAGAAAGTGTTTTTGTGTGTCTAGACAGTAAACGCCAGTCTAGGATTTTTATAGTTGCATACCGCACATGTTACCATGTCAGCGAATTAATGCATCACAGGAATGAGCATAATTAGTAAATTTTGGAATATTTTAAGAGGGCAATATTTATAGGCAAGCATTTATAAATGTTAATAAGGTGTGTAGACTGTTTCATACAGCAACAGTACTCTGCTGTGTGACATTATTCTGTAATATTTTGGCAGTGGGATACCTCGGTACAATGTGTGACTCAGTAAGGTTCTACAGGACTTGAAACAAGAAGACATAGTTGCTATTTTTTTAAAAGACTAACAAATCAAAGTGGGGTAACTGCAGCCAATTAGTCAAAAATTGGCAACAATAAAATAAGACGAACTATTCCGAAGAGTTAGATTGGAGGAACACTGCAATTGAGACTAATTCTTGACTAAGCTATAATGCAACAAAATGACATGTATGCAATGAGGAAGCTCAACAAAATTACCTCAAGGGTGAACTGTTAGGAAACATTTGAGAAATAGGGAAAAGCCAGGTAGTTACAGGCCAGTGAGTCTAACTTCCGTGGTAGGAAATTTTTTGGAAGAAATTCTGAGGGATATAATTAATCTCCACTTGCAGAGCCAAGGATTAATTAAAGATAGTCAGTATGGCTTTGTCAGGGGGAGATTACGTCCAAAAAATGTGATTGTATTTTTCAAGGGGGTGCTGACTCGGTGTGTAGATGAGGGTAGTGCAGTTGATGTAGTCTACATGGACTTCAATAAGGCTTTTGACAAGGTCCCACATGGGAGATTGATCAAGAAGGTAATAGCCCAGGGGATCCAGGGAAATTTGGCAGCTTGGATCCAATATTAGCTGAGTGGTGGGGGTCAGAGGGAGATTGTCAAAGGTTGTTTTTGTGACTGGAAGCCTGTGTCCAGTGGTGTTCTGCAGAGATCAGTGCTGGGTCCTTTGCTGATTGTAGTGTACATTAATGATCCAGATGTCAATGTGAGGGGTATGATCAGTAAGTTCACGGATGACATGAAAATTAGTGGTGTAGTAAATGGCCAGGAGGAACGCCTTAGGTTGGTCAGATGAGCAGAACAGTGACAAATGGAATTAATCCCTGAGGAAAAATAAAGCAAGGAATACACAACAAATAGTAATCATAGTAATCATAGAAACCCAACAGTGCAGAAGGAGGCAGCTCATCGGGTCTGCACCGACCCTCCGAAAGCGCACCGCACCCAGGCCTGCTCTCCAACCTTAATCCCACAGCCCCACCCAATCTTTTCACACCGAGAGGAATTTGAACATGGCAATTCACCTAACCTGCACATCTTTGGGCTGTGGGAGGAAACCGGAGCACCCGAAGGAAACCCACGCAGACACGGGGAGAATGTGCAGACTCCACACAGTGACCCAAGGCCGCAATCAAATCCGGGTCCCTGGCTCTGTGAGGCAGCAGTGCTAGCCACTGTGCTACCGTGCCACCCAATAGGTAGGACGGTAGAAAGTACAGAGGACCAGAGGGACCTTGGGGTGCATGTCTATAGATCCCTGAATGCAGCAGGGCAGGTAGATAGAGTAGCTAGAAAGGCATATAGGCCGGTATTCTACGACCCTCCAAGCTGAAATTGCGCTCAGCGCAAGGGTGGAGAATTATCCAAAATAGGCCCCCACGCCGGCACGTGATTCTCCGGTGACTGGAGAATCACCACCATTTGCACGTGCGCAATCGATGTGGCGCCAGTCGGAGGCCATTGGAAAAGGCCCACCCTGGCGATTCTCCACGCTCGACGGGCTGAGTGCCTGCTGAATCCCACCGGCGTGGTTCTAATGTGGTTCCACCTGGTGGGAACTCGGAGTCTCGGCTGATGGAGGCGTTATGGTAGGGAGAGGCGTGGGGATCGGGCAACGGGGGGGGGGGGCCTCGACGACTGGCAGGCCCGCAATCAGGTGCCACCGATCGGTGGGCCATCATGATCCGGGAGCGACCTATCTTCCTCTGCGCATGCCCGCTGTTTGGCTCCGTTATGTGGGCAGCACCCGTGCCAAGGTGGGCCATCGCGTGCATGCTTATATTATTTGGAATAGTAGTCCTTTATTGTAGCTTCACCAGTTTGACACCTCATTTTTTGGTATGCCTGATGTTGCTCCTGGCATTCTCTCCTGCACTCTTCATTGTACCAGGCTTCCTCAGATTCACCTGAGGAAGGAGCATTGCTCTGAAAGCTAGTGATTTGAAACAAACCTGTTGGACTTTAATCTGGTGTTGTAAGACTTCTTACTCTGCTCACCCCAGTCCAACGCTGGTATCTCCACAATATAAAAGCAGGGAGGTTATGATGGAGCTGTATAAAATGCTGTTTAAATGGTTCAAATAAATGCACATCTTTTTTGCAATGGGGATCATTGGGAAACTTGCATATGAGAGGATCTAAAGGGGAGTTAGTAACATAGTGGTCATGACACTTGTCAATAATACCTTGGGGACATGTGTTTAAATCCCACCATGGCAGCTGAATAAGAAACTGGAATTGAACGTTATTCTCAGTAATGGTGTTGAGAAACCTATCTGGTTCACATTATGTCCTTTAGGGAAGGAAATCTGCCGTCCTTACCCGGTCTGGCCTACGTGTCACTCCAGACCCACAGCTAAGTGCTTGACTCTTAATTGCCCGCTGAAATGCCTAGCAAGCCACCCAGTTCAAGGGCAATTAGGGATGGGCAACAAATAGCTGGTCTGATCAGCAATACTATGAAAATTTTTTTTTAAAAAGAGAGGAATAAAACTTAATGTGAAAATATGGGTACTGGAGGGGTTAAGCCAAATCGGAGAGTTAGAGAATGGCAGCAATGAAGAAGTTAAGTGCATGAGAAGGATGGGTTCAATGACTAAGACCTTTTATGGTCTTACAGTTCTTTTACAATTGTACAGCGTTGTGACCTGTGCTATTTTCTATTTGGACTGCAGCATGTGTCAATAGCCACGCTGATCTCTGTTTTAAATGGAGATTCACAGAGAGTAACTTCAACAGATTGGCCCCCTGTACTAACATTGCGAAAACTCTCTGCCTTATTCTGGTTGTACAACCATATACCACCCTTTTCATGAATATACACAACTGGTTCCTGAAGCTAGGGGCTGTTTACACAATAAAGCATCCAATGGGACACAGCATGTGTGTCTGCAGTTAGCTGTGTTCCTATAGCAATATTTTTCAATCAAGTAGAATCTTTAACATACACAAATATCTGTAAGCACACCACAAAATGACATCAGGGGATAAAGAGTCTACTTTAGGGAACTATATTAATGCAAATTATGAAGGAGTGCAACTGACTGAAAACACACTATAGTGCAGAAGCATCTTCAAACAATTGTTTGCAAAATATGGGTGAAAAGCTCTCCTCAAAGGATTCTGTCTCGAACTATCTTTAACATAGACTTGCCTCCATATTCTTCACTCGTTATGCTACTGTTCTTGTAAAATATCTGATAATCTGTTGATTTGAAATTTATTTTAATTCATATATGTAAATATATTGGAGAACATTTTGTATACCCAGAGTAAAAATAACAGGAGTGTTGATGTTCCGTTATATTTATGTGGTGTCCGTGGCCCAGAATTGTTGGGAAAATAATTATAAGTTTTATGTGCACGGTGTTGTTGATGGATAACTCACACAGTAATTTACAGTGAGGAAGGGCTGTATTGTGTGTTGCAAATAGCTATAAACTGTTTAAAATTTTACACCATTTCATTGTTAAACTCGTAAGAACCACAGTGTGTGAGAGAGAGGGAGAGGGATGAGTGTGCGTGTGTGTGCATGAGAGAGGGGTGAGTGTGTGTGCGTGTGTGAGAGGGGTGAGTGTGTGTGCGTGAGAGAGAGAGAGGGGTGAGTGTGTGTGTGCGTGCATGAGAGAGGGGTGAGTGTGCGTGCGTGTGTGAGAGGGGTGAGTGTGTGTGCGAGAGGGGTGAGTGTGTGTGCATGAGAGAGAGAGAGAGGGGTGAGTGTGTGTGTGCGTGCATGAGGGGTGAGTGTGTGTGCATGTGTGAGAGGGGTGAGTGTGTGTGCGTGAGAGAGAGAGAGAGGGGTGAGTGTGTGTGTGCGTGCATGAGAGAGGGGTGATTGTGTGTGCGTGTGAGAGAGAGAGAGAGGGGCATGAGTATGTGAAAGAGAGAGAGGGGTGAGTGCGTGGACGTGAGAGAGAGGAGTGTGTGTGTGTGCATGAGAGATGGGTAAGTCTGTGTGTGAGAGGGATGAGTGTGTGTTTGAAAGGAGTGAGTGTGTGCGAGAGGTGTACGTGTGCGTGAGTGTGAGAGTGAGAAAGGGCGAAGTGTGTCTCTGTGAGAGGGAGGGGTGAGTATATCTGTGTGAGAGAGGGGTGAGAGCGGTATGTGTGCATGAGAGAGAAAGATGGGTGAGATGTGTGTATGTGCATGAGATAGGGGTGAGTGTGTGTGTATGCATGACAGAGAGAGGGGGTGTGAGTGTGTGTAAGAGAGAGGGGTGAGCGTGTGTGTATGCGTGAGAGAAGGGCGAGTGTGTCTTTGTGTGTGTGAGAGAAAAGGGTGGGAGTGTGTATGCTAGAAAGTGAGAAAGGGCTGAGTGTGTGTGTGTGAGAGAGAGAGAGGGGTGAGTGTATGTGTGTGCGAGAGTGGAAGAGGGGTAAGTGTGTGTGCCAGAGAGAGGGGGTGAGTGTGTGCATGAGAGAGGGGTGATTGTGTGTGTGTGTGTGTGTGTGTGTGTGAGAGAGAGGGTGATTGTGTGTGTGTGAGAGAGAGAGGGGTGAGTGCGTGTGAAAGAGAGAGAGGGGTGAGAGTGTGTGAAAGAGAGATAGGAGTGAGTGTGTGTGAAAGAGAGAGAGGGGTGAGTGTGTTTGAGAGAGGAGTGAGTGTGTGTGAGAGAGAGAGGGGTGAGTGTGTGTGAGAGAGAGATAGGAGTGAGTGTGTGTGAAAGAGAGAGGGGGTGAGTGTGTTTGAGAGAGGAGTGAGTGTGTGAGAGAGAGAGAGGGATGTGTGTGTGTGTGAGAGAGAGAGGGGAGTGTGTGTGTGAGAGAGAGGTGAGTGTGTGTGTGAGGGAGAGAGGGGTGAGTGTGTTTGAGAGAGGGGTGAGTGTGTGTGAAAGAGAGAGGGGTGAGTGTGTTTGAGAGAGGGGTGAGTGTGTGTGAAAGAGAGTAAGGGGTGAGTGTGTGTGTGAGAGAGAGGGATGAGTGTGTGAGAGAGAGAGAGGGGTGAGTGTGTGTGTGAGAGAGAGGGGTGAGTGTGTGTGTGAGAGAGAGGGGCGAGTGTGTGAGAGAGAGAGAGGGGTGAGTGTGTGAGAGAGAGAGGAGTGAGTGTGTGTGTGAGAGAGAGAGGGGTGAGTGTGTGAAAGAGAGAGGGGGTGAGTGTGTGTGTGTGTGAGCGGTGAGTGTGTGTGTGCATGAGAGATGGGTGAGTGTGTGTGTGTGCGTGACAGAGAGAGAAGAGTTTGTGTGTGAGAGATGGGTGAGTGTGTGTGTGCATGACAGAGAGAGAAGAGTTTGTGTGTGAGAGAGAGGGGTGAGTCTGTGTTAGTGCGTGACAGAGGGGTGAGTGTGTGTGAGAGATAGGGGTGAGTATGTGTGTGTATACGTGTGTGTGAGTGAGATAGAGAGTGTCAACCTCTCTGTGAGTTTCAGGAAATTACTGTTGAAACAACGTAACCTATATTCAGAAAGACTGGGCTAGTGCTTAACAACATAGGATGTTCCATTCAATCTCTCCGTCCATAAAGAGAAAAATAGAAACTGTGGGCTCCCAATGGTGATAAATTGTTCCAAGTAAAAATTATTACGTTTTAGAACAAAGATATACTAGCTGAAAGGGGAATAACATTTTAACTTTGCCATTAGATGCCTTGCTGCAGAAATTCTAGGTAACTGAGGGTTGAAAAGGGAAGCAGTCAGTACAGGGATCCCCTGTGGCCGTTCCCCTTAATAACAGGTATACCGCTTTGGATACTGTTGGGGGGAGGGGACTTACCAGGGGTCAGCCATGGGCTACAGGTCTCTGGCACAGAGTCTGTCCCTGTTGCTCAGAAGGGAAGGGGGGAGAGAAGAACATTAGTCATTGGAGACTCCATAGTTAGGGGGATAGATAGGAGATTCTGTGGGAACGAGAGAGACTCGCGGTTGGTGTGTTGCCTCCCAGGTGCCAGGGTCCACGATGTCTCGGATCGTGTTTTCGGGATCCTTAAGGGGGAGGAGAAGTAGCCCCAAGTCGTGGTCCACATAGGTACCAACGACATAGGTAGGAAAAGGGATAAGGATGTAAGGCAGGAATTCAGGGAGCTAGGGTGGAAACGTAGATCCAGGACAAACAGAGTTATTATCTCTGGGTTGTTACCCGTGCCACGTGCTAGCGAGTCGAGGAATAGGGAGAGAGAGCAGTTGAACACGTGGCTGCAGGGATGGTGCAGGAGGGAGGGTTTCAGATTCCTGGGCAATTGGGGCTCATTCTGGGGTAAGTTTGACCTCTACAAACGGATGGTCTACACCTGAACCAGAGGGGTACTAATATCCTGGCGGGGAGGTTTGCTAATGCTCTTCGGGAGGGTTTAAACTAGTTCAGCAGGGGATTGGGAACCTGAATTGTAGCTCCAGTACACAAGAAGCTGAGAGTAGTGAGGTCATGAGTAAGGTTTCAAAGTTGCAGGAGTGTACCGGCAGGAAGGAAGGTGGTCTAAAGTGCATCTACTTCAATGCCAGGAGCATCCGGAATAAACTGGGTGAGCTTGCGGCATGGGTTAGTACCTGGGACTTCGATGTTGTGGCCATTTCGGAGACATGGATAGAGCAGGGCGAGGAATGGTTGTTGCAGGTGCCGGGGTTTTGATATTTCAGTAAACTCAGGGAAGGTGGTAAGAGAGGGGGAGGGGTGGCATTGTTAGTCAAGGACAATATTACGGTGGCTGAGAGGACATTTGATGAGGACTCGAATACTGAGGTAGTATGGGCTGAGTTAAGAAACAGGAAAGGAGAGGTCACCCTGTTAGGGCTTTTCTATAGGCCTCCAAAACGTTCCAGAGATGTAGAGGAAAGGATTGCAAAGATGATTCTGGATAGGAGCGAAAGTACCAGGGTAGTTGTTATGGGGGACTTTAACTTTCCAAATATTGACTGGAAACACTATAGTTCGAGTACTTTAGATGGGTCCGTTTTTGTCCAATGTGTGCAGGAGGGTTTCCTGATGCAGTATGTAGATAGGCCAACAAGAGGCGAGGCCGTATTGAATTTGGTACTGGGTAATGAACCAGGGCAGGTGTTAGATTTGGAGGTAGGTGAGCACTTTGGTGATAGTGACCACAATTCGATTACGTTTACGTTAGCGATGGAAAGGGATAGGTATACACCGCAGGGCAAGAGTTAAAGCTGGGGGAAAGGCAATTATGATGCGATGAGGCAAGACTTAGGATGCATCGGCTGGAGAGGAAAACTGCAAGGGATGGGCACAATGGAAATGTGGAGCTTGTTCAAGGAACAGCTACCGCGTGTCCTTGATAAGTATGTACCTGTTATGCAGGGAGGAAGGGGTCAAGCGAGGGAACCAAGGGTTACTAAAGCAGTTGAAACACTTGTCAAGAGGAAGAAGGAGGCTTATGTAAAGATGAGACGTGATGGTTCAGTTAGGGCACTTGAAATGAAATGAAAAATGAAAATCGCTTATTGTCACGAGTAGGCTTCAATGAAGTTACTGTGAAAAGCCCCTAGTCGCCACATTCCGGCGCCTGCCCGGGGAGGCTGGTACGGGAATCGAACCGTGCTGCTGGCCTGCTTGGTCTGCTTTAAAAGCCAGCGATTTAGCTCAGTGAGCTAGTGTGGATGAGCAGAGAGATCTTGGTGTCCATGTCCATAGATCCCTGAAAGTTGCCACCCAGGTTGAGAGGGTTGTTAAGAAGGCGTATTTTATTGGTAGAGGAATTGAGTTTCGGAGCCATGAGGTCATGTTGCAGTTGTACAAAACTCTGGTGCGGCCGCATTTGGAGTATTGCGTGCAGTTCTGGTCGCCGCATTAGAGGAAGGTTGTGGAAGCATTGGAAATGGTACAGGGGAGATTTACAAGGATGTTGACTGGTATGGAGGGAAGATCTTATGAGGAAAGGCTGAAGGACTTGAGGCTGTTTTCGTTAGAGAGAAGAAGGTTAAGAGGTGACTTAATTGAGGCATACAAGATGATCAGAGGATTAGATAGAGTGGACATTGAGAGCCTTTTTCCTTGGATGGTGATGTCCAGCACGAGGGGACATAGCTTTAAATTGAGGGGAGATAGATATAGGACAGATGTCAGAGGTAGGTTCTTGACTCAGAGAGTAGTAAGGGCATGGAATGCTCTGCCTGCAACAGTAGTAGACTCGCCAACACTAAACGCATTCAAATGGTCATTGGATAGGCATATGGACGATAAGGGAATAGTGTAGAGGAACTTTAGAGGGGTTTCACAGGACGGCGCAACATCGAGGACCGAAGGGCCTGTACTGCACTGTAATGTTCTATGAAAATGTTGTAAAGTGAAAGGTGGGTAAATGTACCCTGACTGACCAGTTTGCAGTAACCCTTTTTAACTCGGGTGTGTTACGCGGTGAGATAGACATAGAACATAGAGTGCAGAAGAGGGCTATTCGGCCCATCGAGTCTGCACTGACCCACTTAAGCCCTTACTTCCACCCTATCCCTGTAACCCAATAACCCGTCCTAATCCTTTTGGTCACTAAGAGCAATTTATCATGGTCAATCCATCTAACCTGCACGTCTTTGGACTGTGGGAGGAAACCGGAGCACCCGGAGGAAACCCACGCAGACACAGGGAGAACGTGCAGACTCTGCACAGTGACCCAGCGGGAATTGAACCTGGGACCCTGGCACTGTGAAGCCACAGTGCTAGCCACTTTTGCTACCGTGCTGACAAAGGAGACAAGATTAATTTGAAGGACCAACACAACTTTACTGAACACTTTATTGCACAAAACAATGGGCTGAATTCTCTAATTCGCCAGCTGTGTGTTTGTCGACAGCGCCATTCACTGGCAGCGGGATTTTATACTCCCACTGTTTGTCAATGGGATTTACCATTGTAAACACCGTACGCCACTGGGAAACCCATGGGCGCGGATGCGCTGTCGGCGGGAAAATTGAATTACAACAGCAGGAGAATTCCGGCTAATATTTATCAAACTCTCTATAAATAAACAGACTCAAACCTACACTAGATAGCTACTTCTGGCATACGGTCCGCAGGGTTTGCTACACCTTATTCATGGATTCCTATCACTATATTTGAACTGTTTGTCTGAAAAAAAGACAGTTAATAGCCGTCCAATAAGGTTGGGACAGTCTGAGTTTGAGAGGTAGCTGATTTGTCAGGATCGTCTGTCGTCGATTTGAGTTTTCCCTCGCGACTAGGACTGGTTTTCTCAGTCGGCAGCTGCCCGTGTTCCCGCCGGTGTGGTTCTAACATGGTCCCGCCTGGCGGGCACTTGGGGTGGCCGCTGCGGACTCAGTCTCCTCGTACCCTCACCGGGAAGGGGGGTCCCCAGGATGGCCAGGCTCGCGATCGGAGGCCACCGATCGGTAGGCACATGCAATCTGGAGATGGCCTATATTGTGGGGGCCGGTCCGCTGTGTAGTTCCGCCATGTTGCGCAGGGCCACCGCCAGAGGTGCAGGGCCCCGTATCAGCAGCCGGTGCTGCACGGAGCACTCCGGCACCCTGCTGGCGCCCTGTGGGCCATGGAATCATAGAATTTCATAGAATTTACAGTGCAGAAGGAGGCCATTCAGCCCATCGAGTCTGCACCGGCTCTTGGAAAGAGCACGCTACCCAAGGTCAACAACTCCACCCTATCCCCATAACCCAGTAACCCCACCCAACACTAAGAGCAATTTTGGACACTAAGGGCAATTTAGCATTGCCAATCCACCAAACCTGCACATCTTTGGACTGTGGGAGGAAACCGGTGCACCCGGAGGAAACCCACGCACACACGGGGAGGATGTGCAGACTCCGCACAGACAGTGACCCAAGCCGGAATCGAACCTGGGACTCTGGAGCTGTGAAGCGATTGTGCTAACCACAGTGCTACCGTGCTGCAATTGGGGATAGGCCGTTGTTGGAAAGTCCAGTATTTGTTGCCTATCCCCAATTGGAATCGCTGGCCAGGGGGCCCGTTGACGCCGGCGTAAAACACTCCAGTGTTTACGCCGCCATCAAGACTTTGGAAAATCCCGTCCCATATTCATGAAAAGAAAATATCAATATTTCTGTAATAATCCTGGAGTTCATGGGTCACCTGACCATGAAACTATTGCCCCCTTGTGAAAATGGACTGAATTTATTGCCCAATATCTCTGCTGAAGAGTGATATGGACGCAAAACGTTAATTCTGGCTGGAATTCTCCGGCAATTGGAATTCTCTTTTCCTGCTGGCGGCACATCCCTGTCCGCAGGTTTCCCGGGTGAGTGGGGTGGCTTCCATGGGAAATCCCATTGACAGGAGGCAGGATGAGAGAATTCCACTGTCATCGAACGGCACACCACAGAGAAGCACATGGTTGGGGGGGGGGGGGGGGGGGGGGGGGGGGGGGGGGGGGGGAATCCTGCCCTCTGTTTCTCCACAGACGCTGCCGGGACCTGATCAGTTTGTCCAGCATTTTCTGCTTTTATTTGAATTTATTCCAAGTTGTCTGGAGTGATAGTGTTATCATTCATTCTTGTGCTCACGGAATTGCAGTATCAGTTTGCGGCCAGTTTGTTTAAAGAATGAACACTTTTGTTTGTATTTAAAAGTGCAGCCAATGGTCTGAGGCAGCTGCAAAACAGCGGCATTTATTTTAATCTTAAAAGATCCAGGATTTTTCAACAATTTATTGTGGTCTGGAAGGCTTTGGACAAACTAGACCCTGTGGTAGTTAGAAATAAATCAATGGGAATACAAATTTCATCAGATTATAACAATAGGGAGCTTACAATCTGTTTTCAGAGATTCAGTAAGCTTTGCCCAATTATAGATTTCAACTTTTATCTTTGTTTGATCATTCTTCGGATGTGGCCGTTGTTGGAAAGTCCAGTATTTGTTCCCTATCCCCAATTGCCCTTGCAAAGGTGGTGATGAACTGTAGTCCATCTGGTCTATCAATTTTGTTTGAAATAGAACTCTAGGACTTTTGCTCACTGACAGTAAGTAAAGGAATGGTGATATAGTTCCAAGTCAGGAGGATAGAGTGTGCTTTGAGCGAGGCGTGGAAAGGGAATCTTGCATGCTGTAGTGTTTGCATTCTTCTCCCTGCCTTTGTCCTTCTTTGGTAGTGGTTGTCAAGATGTTGTTAAAGGTGCCTTGGCGAATTGCTGCAGTGCATGTTATAGATGGTATACACTGCTGCTATTGTGCATTATTGGTGGCAAGAATGAATGTCCACAGCCTCGGATGGGGTGTCGATCAAATGGGTTGCATTGTCCTGAATGGTGTCGAGTTTCTTGTGCGTTGTTGGAGCTGCACCCATCCAGGCAAGTGGAGAATATTCCATCACACTCTTGACTTGTGCCTTGTAGAAGCTTTGGGGAATCAAGAGGTGAATTACTCATAGCATTCCCAGCGGTTGACCTGCTCTTGTAGTCACAGTATTTATATGGCTAATCCAGTTAAATTTCTGCTCAATGGTAACCCCCCCAGGATTTGGATGATTAAGGAATCAGCAATGTTGGTGCTGTTGTATGTTACAGGAGATTGTTAGATTCTCTTTTGTTGGAGATGGTAATTGCCTGGCAATTGTGTGGTAAGAATGTTGTTTATCACTTATCAGCCCAAGCTTGAATGTTGTCCACGTCTTTCTGCAAATGGGCATGACTGCTTCAGCGTTTGGAAGCTGTGAATGGTACTGAACACTGTGCAATCATCCCATTTCTGGCCTGATATCTGAGGGCTGCGATGATTGATATTCAACAGCTGCAACTTTGTGGTAAGTATGATTCCAATCAGTGGAGGGTTTTGCTCCTGATTCCTGTTGACTCCAGTTTAGCTAGGGCTCTTTGATGCCACACGTGGTCAAATACTGCCTTGATGCCAAGGGCAGTCACGCTCATATCACTTCTGAAGTTCAGCTCTTTTGCTCATGCTCTGACCAAGGTTTTAATGAGGTCTGCAGCCGAGTGGCCCTGGCGGAACTCATGTTGAGTTTCAGTGTGCAGGTTGTTGCTGTGTAAGTGCAGCATGACCACACTCACAATGACAACATCATGAAGAACAAAGAACAGTACAACACATGAACAGGCCCTCCCACCATCCAAGTCTGTGCCGATCATGATGCCTGTCTCAACTAAAACCTTCTGAACTTCCGGGGTCCGCATCCCTCTATTCCCATTCTATTCATCCATTCACTTGGCTGATGATTGAGAGTAGACTGATGGGGCAGTGATCGACCTGGTTGAATTTGTCCTGCGTTTTGTCAACAGACATAACTAGACAATTTTCCACATGATCAGGTAGATGTCTGTCTTGTCACTGTACTAGATTAACATGGTTAAGGGTGCAGTTAACTCTGGGGCACAAGTCTTCAGTATGATGGCTGGCGTGCTATCAATGACCATAGCCTTTGCTGTATCTAGTGCCCTCAACCGTTTCTTGATATTATGTGAAGTGAATAAAATTGTCTGAATATTGGCATGATTCCCCGGGCCCCGATACTAGCCCCGCCCGGGGGGGAGAATCGGGTCCCGGGACGGAGCTTCGAGGCCGGCGTGAAACACGGCCAGTTTCACGCCAGCCTTCACGGCACGCCGGATTTGCGGAGAATCGCGCCCCACGTCTTTCGGGACTTGTGGGAGGAAATCGGAGCTCCCGGAGGAAACCCACCCAGTCATTCCCACCAAGGGTGTTCCTGGTTATTGCAGTGTTCCCCATTGGGATTCTTACTCAGAAGAGGGAAGGTCTAAGAGAGAACAATTATATAAATTTATAAACCATTTTGTCCAATATATTGATCGACATTTTAAAGAGCAATTCAATATATACTTCCCTTTGTCCATTTGTTTTCAAATACTTTCTATGGTAATCGTTAGTGGGAAAATGTAACTTGCTGCCGGAATCCTGACAGCCTGCTTAACCTGAAGTAGCCAAGTAAAGCTCAATAAAGAAGGATTAAATGTTTAGGCGAAGACTGTAATTTTGTAATTGTTGAAGAAAAATTAAGTGTAAGCTTTCTACTTACAATTCTGTCAGCAAATTTTATTTTCCTGAAATGACTTTTTTTTAACAAATTTAGAGTACCCAATTTATTTTTTCCAATTTAGAGTGGCCAATCCACCTAGCCTGCACATCTTTGGGTTGTGGGGGTGAAACCCACGCAAACACGGGGAGAATGTGCAAACTCCACACGGACAGTGACCCAGAGCCGGGATCGAACCTGGCACCTCGGCGCCGTGAGGCAGCAGGGCTAACCCACCGCGCCACCCTATTTTCCTGAAATGCTGACTGTTCTGTACTGTTCTGTCACATTTCTCCACTCCCTCACTCTCCATGTCAGTTCAGACTCAACACCCATATGTGCCAAGGTTATTTTAATTCTAGCAACAATTGAGTTCAATTGCCATTACTATAATGCTGGCCGGCAAATTGAAACCTGCATCAGAGCTGCAGGTAAGATGGGTTCTGCAGGTTGGTAGTAATAGTTGAAGTGTAGAGCCAAGCAGAACTACTCCAGTCTGGGAGACTGATCAACACAAAATTAAACTGTTATCTGCAGGTAAATATTAGCATTGCTTTTATTGATCTCGAGCAAACGGTTTAATCGGAGGCAGTATTTCCACAGGCAACAGAAAACACAGATGTTATTTTGTTTCTCTTTGGATAATGAGCGGCTGGCTTTTTGAGCTCATTGTTTGCTGAATTATTTAAATGTGAGAGGCGGGGAAGCTGAATGATAAGAAAATTGGCTCTTTGCTTTCTTCATTTAAAATGTTTAAACAAGCATTTGAGCTTGTCATATGAGGAGCAGTATATCTGTACTCATTGGAGTTTAGAAGGATGAGGGGGGATCTTATTGAAACTTACAGGATACTGAGAGGCCTACATAGAGTGGATGTGGAGAAGATGTTTCCACTACTAGGAAAAACTAGAACCAGAGGACACAGCCTCAGACTGAAAGGACAATCCTTGAAAACCGAAATGAGGAGGAATTTCTTCAGCCAGAGGGTGGTGGAACTCTTTGCCGCAAAAGGCTGTAGAGGCCAAATCACGGATTGTCTTTAAGACAGAGATAGATAGGTTCTTGATTAATAAGGGGATCAGAGGTTATGGGGAGAAGGCAGGAAAATGGGGATGGGAAACATATCAGCCATGACTGAATGGCGGAGCAGACTCGATGGGCCGAGCGGCCTAATTGCGCTCATACGGGCGGCACGGTAGCACAGTTAGCACTGTTGATTCACAGCTCCAGAGTCCCAGGTTCGATTCCTGGCTTGGGTCACTGTCTGTGCAGAGTCTGCAAGTTCTCCCCGTGTCTGCGTTGGTTTCCGCCGGGTGCTCCGGTTTCGTCCCACAGCCCAAAGATGTGCAGGTTAGGTGAATTGGCTGTGCTAAATTGCCGTTTATGTCAAAAAAAAAAGGTTAGGTGGGGTTATTGGGTTATGGGGATAGGGTGGAAATGTAGGCTTAAGTAGGGTGCTCTTTCCAAGGGCCGGTGCAGACTCGATGGGCTGAATGGCCTACTTCTGCACTGTAGATTCTATGATTCTATGTCTTATGGTCTTATTTGTGACATGCACAGCTGATCAGTTTATGATATAGTCTCATGATGCTATTTGAGATTGACGAAAGGTTTGCGCGAATTGTCACATGATTCCTTCACACATGCTCTTGTCGAAACTGCCCAAGTTTGAATCAAAAATTTCCAAAATTTACACTGTGAATTTATGAATCTTATTAAAAATAGGTTGTTGGTTAAGTGATTTATCTTTACTTTTGAAACCTGAAATCACCAGGTTTTGGGGAAATCAAGCTGATTCTTGTTAACAGAAGGAGTCTGATATTTGTGAATCATTAATCTCGTCTACCTGCCAATCAGCCATCTCCAGGATGCTTCGATCCCATTTACCAGGCACCATTATTCATTCTTAGCTCTTATTATTAATCCCTTCAGTACTAATTATTCCTCATTCTCATTTATCAGACCACTCCAATACTAATTTGTTCTGCAATCGCTAAATACTGAGGATGCAGGAAATCTGAAGTTAAAAACTGAAAATGTTGGGGAAAAAAACAGCAGGTCTGGCAGCATCTGTGCAGAGAGAAGCAGAGTTATCATTTGATTTCAATGGAAGTTCTTGTACATTTATTGATCCCTAGGCTTAATTGATCATTTGCGCTTAGGAAATAAATTACAAATGTTAATTGACAAAAGATTCAAATAGAGTACTGCACCCTCATGAGAATGAATAAAGGGCTGATGACTTTTCACCTTCTCATTGCTTACCCTTGGCTTTCAGTTACATTGCTTCTGAACACTAAGGGGCTTTTGAAGGCGTTCATCTGAATGATTTTCCAGTCTCCATGTCTGGTGGTGTTGAACAAAATGGCTGATCGTTGGTTGGTTGAAAACCTCAACAATGTCCTGGATTCTCAAAACGTAACATCTCTTAACAAAATATTGATGAGGCATCTTGATGCGAACTACAGTATTAAGAGCAGGCAGGTCAAGTTAAAACGAATAATGGTTTGAAAGCATCCCGATTAAGTATTTCATGAAATGTAGAGAAGTATGAGCCTATCACAAAGATAAGCAGACTGCTTTGTCCTATTTTCTGTCTAGTTTCTTAAGTAGTATTGGAACTGCATTTGTTGTAATCTCTGCAAGAACCACAGATCCTTGTTGATCTCCCCGCGGGACTCATGGAGTACGAACTTCCTAGATAGGCGGCGGAGTCCACCCAGATACATTAAAGATGGCCCAAAGCAAGTCCTGGTGTGGTTAGTTCTCCCAGCAAGGACTGTACTGGGAGTGAGTTATTGCCATGAGCAGAATATTATGTATAGTTAAATAAATCTCTGTTCTACTTCCGCTTGCTTCCTCAAGTTCAGCCAGATAAATGGAGAATACTCCATCACACATCCTAACTTGTGCCTTCTAGGTGGTGTAAAGGGCTTTGGGAATCAAGAGATTTATCACTCGTCACAGAATACCCAACCTATGACCTGCTTTTGTAGCCACAACATTTATACGGCCGGTCAAAAGACATTTCTGGTTAATCCGAACCCTCAGGTTGTTATTGGCAGTACAAGCTGGAGCTGCCCGAGGAGGAGGAGGCTGCAGAATAAAGCGTTTTCCAGAGGAAAAGGAGGCAGCCGGTGAGGATGGAGAGCCAGCCGCCCAATAGGAGAAGGAGGAGATGCAAAGGAGGTGTTGCATGAGGCCTTCCGTGTCCCTGCACTGACTGTCATTTGAAGACTTGCCAGATCAGCGTGCCATCGAAGACTCCGGCTGAGGAGGGGGACAGTCCGACATTTCTGCCAGATCATGGTGCAACTGGCACTGCAGGGGAAAGGGGGAGCTTACCCAATCCCGGTGGTCGTCAAGGTGACGGTCGCCCTGAACTTTTACGGCATGGGGTCCTTCCAGGCGCTGAGTGGGGACTTGTCAGGGATCTCACAGGCCTCGGTGCACAGTTACGTCCACGCCGTCATGGAGATCCTATGTGCCCAGTCGGCACTATACATACGGCTTTGGACATGCTGGCCTTGGACGTGCTGATCCATAGCCAAAACCCTTTCCCCCACAAGGCCTGCACCACAGTCGCCACGCATGCGGTGTTGGCCTGGTCGGCACCACCTCATGCTCCTGCACGCAGTTGGACTCCTCCACCTGCACCTGCAGATGCTGGATCCTCGCCGACAATCCCTCATGTAGTTCCTGAATCTGCGACTGCACCACCACAATCGATGGGACTGTCCGTTCCAAAAGCCCGAATCCCGCCTGGACAACAACTAGTCCCTGGGATTGGCCCACCCTATGGTCATCTGCCCCCTCGGGTGTTCCTACCTCTATCTGCTGTACTGGAGCGTTTGTGTGGTGAGCACCAGGTAGCGTCCCAAGGTGGGTATCTCTAGGATGGTGGAGGGTGTTGGAGACAGCTGTAATGGGAAGTCAGTGTCATCCTCAGACTCGAGCTCGGGGGTGGCCTGTGTCTTGGTGTATGGCTCCTGTCCATGTCGGTATCCTCGTCGCCACTCGGCACCCGAGGCTCTCGCTTTGCCTGGGGGTGTGGGGCACCAGAAGTACCCGCCCCATCAATGTAAATTGTGTGCTCCAGGATATTTGAACTGAATTCAATTTGAAAATACCTCTTTCACGTTGAGGCTGCATTGTTGTAATTGCAAGAAGAGAAAATTCCGGAATTGTTCTTTCATTTGATCTGATCAGTATTTGCTCCGTTGAAGTTGGTGGGTGAAAACAGATGAAGACACTCCTGTTTGAAAATGGTGGGTTTCATTGACATGGAACGGGAACCAACACTGTATAGATTATAAAACTTTATCATAATGCTGTTTTTTATTTTTAAATGGGATTTTTCAAACACAATTAAGATGGTTGACACTCTGTTTGGGAGATATCCCCAGCAGTCTCCAGATGAAAACATTCCCTTCTCCAGTTTCGGGAATGTCACGCCTCGTTACGCCTAAGGAGCTACTAACAGACAACCTGGGACTTGTCAGAGCAAGTTCAAAGGGAGCCACAGGAAGACCATTTGCCTTTGATAAGCCAAATGTGCGAGCGGAGTCAGTGGGTCTACTGAGACAAAATAAAAACATAAAATGCTGGATGGACTCAGCGGGTCAGGCAACATATGTGGAGAGACAAACAGAGGGTTGAATGTTCTCATCTTTTTGCTGAGTGTGACAGCGGGTTGGAAAAAAGGGGCTGAACTCACTGGCCCCAATGGCGACTTCCTCCCTCGTATCATTACAGATTTAATATAAGAAAATCAAAGGAGCAGGTCCCACAACATCACGGGCAGGTATCTCCGCTCCCCCGTCAGGTTGGAGAATCCCTGGTGGGCAGCGTGAATTCCGCACCGCCTCTATTCTCCGGCGCTGGTTTTCAAGCGGGGGCGGGGTTTACGCTATGCCGGTCGTGGGGCATTGGCAGCGCCCCCCCCCCCCAGCAATTCTCCGGGCCCCGATGGGCCAAGCGGCCATCAGTTTCTGGCCAGTCCCGCTGACATGAAATGGACATGGTCCCACGTTGCAGGACTGGCTGGTAGGCCGTTTAGTGGAGTCCTCGGGTGGGGTGCGGGGGGATCCACTCCTTCCTTCCGCGCTGGTCTCTGTAGGGCTCCGCCAAGGATGGCGCTGAGAAGAAACACCCTGCGCATGGGCAGGAACACGCCAACCGATTTGCGCATGCGTGGAACCACGCCGGCGGTTCTGCGCATGCGCCAACGCGTGTCGGCCCTTCGGCACTGCTTGGCGCCAACCCCTCCGCCGCTAGCCTAGCTCCTGGAAGTGCGGAGGATTGGCGCCGGCGTCGGGCCATCCCATCAACTGCGGGGGAATCCCGCCCGGGTTCTGATTGAGTCCACCTTGCCAGCAAATTAGGTTCTAAAAGATCTAAAACATTGTAATGAAACTTAGATCCACATCACCGGGGCAGCACGGTGGCCTAGTGGTTAGCACAACCGCCTCACGGCGCTGAGGACCCAGGTTCCATCCCGGCTCTGGGTCACTGCCGTGTGGAGTTTGCACATTCTCCCCGTGTCTGCGTGGGTTTCGCCCCCACAACCCAAAAATGTGCAGAGTAGGTGGATTGGCCACGCTAAATTGCCCCTTAATTGGAAAAAATAATTGGCTAATCTAAATTTTAAAAAAAAGATCCACATCACCGGACACTGTAATCCCAGACACACCCGGCCTTTTCACGGAACCACACCCCCCCACGGAACCCTTCTATACAACAGCAGCTCCCTTGGGAGCCATACACTCACCTGAACTCCGGTGGCAGGTGCTGCTCACCAAATGCACACTGCAGGAGATCTGTCATGATTCACGTTGGCGTACCTTCACACCGATGTGAATAGACAATCTAACAAGTGGAATTAAAGGCCTGATAATTACATTTCAACTTATAATGGGAATGCTGATGTTGAATGTCAGGATTCCCGTTACATCATTGGCAGGGGGGTAGAGACAACGACTAGCGGAAATCCCATCAGCATAAATCACGTTTTGAGACTCCAGCTGAACCTCCTGCCCCAGCTGCCAATCCTATCTCCAAAAATGGGAGTGGAAAATCCACCCATAGTTTAAGGGCCCAATTCCTTTTTTTTCTAATTAAGGTGCAATTTTAGCATGACCAATCCACCTATCCTGCTCGTCTTTGGGTTTTGAGGGTGAGACCCACGCAGACATGGGGCGAATGTACAAACTCCACACGGACAGTGACCCGGGGTCGGTATTGAACCCGGGTCCTCGGCACCGTGAGGCAGCAGTGCTAACCACTGCGTCAGCGTGCCGCCCAAATCCACCCAGAGTTACTGTGTTGCGACTGTATGACTCTTCTTCAGGGCAATAGAAGAGTCATACGGACTCAAAGCGTTAACTTTGTTTCCCATTCCACAGATGCTGCTAGAACCAGCTGAGTTTTTCCAACATTTTCTATTAATTCAAAACACCTTCTATTTACAGACAGGTGGTAAGATGAAAACAGTGCTGTTTTAATTATCCCCCCCCCCCCATTTCTATAACAAAAACTGAGCTTTTGCTTGCATTTTGAAGCAACTATTGATTACCATAAATTTAAATGTGTTCTCAATCAGCACTTGAGCACTGATTAGAAGCAATTGACATGGAATAATAGCTCCATGACACACTGACACACAATGAAATATGTTAGGATGGCTCAGGCGCCAAGAGATGTGTAACCTCAGGAATGGGAAGGAGTCCCATTTGCCCTTCTGTCCATCTACATTCCAGGAACCAGTATTGCTCTGCCTGGCCTAACTTCCTTTCCCCAATTCTCCACTGGACCAAGGGAGACTCCTAGCAAAGTGCCCAATGCCAAGCACACTTTTTTTCCTGCTGCTCCTGTTAAGTGAGGTCCTCAGAAAACTTCCAGGAAGAATATCGATGGAGTGTGAGACTATCCCAGAAAGTCTCCTGGTGTGTTAGAGAAGTCCTCTTCAAAACAGTAAATCATTAACAGCACATGAACACGAAAGCTGAACATGGTTTTAATTAGCGCTCAAAATCCTCTGCAATGGCTTGTTTATTCCTGGTTAGCTGCCGCTGTTGGGAGAGTGCATTATTTTCAGGACTAACCACCAAAACGTGTGCAACCTCTTTAAATAAGTGCCAGCAGCTTATTTAATTGGTAGTTGGAGCCTTGACAATCCTCAAAGTGGCTGGCTGCATTTCAAATCATTCAGCTAGTTGGTGCCTTGCGCTAATGGTACGCTAAGTTAGTGTCACAGCTCAAAGCCCCATCTTGGTCACCTCACAGTCTCTTTAGTATCCGAGGTATTTAGGGAAAATTGCACCCATCGGGTGGGATTTTCCTGCCCTTCCCGCTGGTGGGATCATCCGGTCCCGTCAAGGGTGACCCCCTGCGACTGGTCCCCGGCAGCAGGGCGGGCGAGCCACACAACCCGCTGTGGACATTGGCGGGACCGGCAGATCACACCGGTGGCCAATGACGTACTGCCTCTGCCGCCAAAAAACAAATCGCGGAGGGTGGGCAGGAACATCATGTCCATCATATTTTCAATTTTGTCATGATCTAGGCTTGACTCTTGTAGAGATTTACCTCCTTTGAGTTGGACCCACTCAGGAAGAAAAGTAGGCCATTTAGCCCCCTGTTGTTTTATTAATTCAGGGATATGGACAACATTTATTACCCTTCCCTAATTGCTCTTCATCTGATTTGCTTGCTAGGCCATTTCAGAGTCAAACAATTTGGGTCTGCTGTCACATGTGGGATTCAAACCCGGATCCGCAAAGCATTATCCTGGGTCTCTGGATTACTAGTCCAGCGATAACATCACTAAGCCACTACCTCCCCATGCATAGGACAGGAAATCTTGTTTACAGCCAATGGTGGGCTGTATCCGCAAAACACGGCACAGGGGAGTTGGGGAGGGAGGGAGGGAGGTGAGGGGTTGAAATTCCTGCCCTCTGTTATTGCCCACTTCTTAAAAGACCTGTTTTAGGTCCCTCTGTGTTCTCCTAATCCAATATCTAACCCCTTGCTCCAAAACACTTCTCATGTCTCAATGCCAGTCATGCTCACCACCTTTTCTGAACCTCTTCAGTCTGATTTGTGATGTATTGATCAGTCTTGTACAGTTCAAGTGCCAGTTCAAGGCCGATCCCCAGCATGGGCACAATGCCAGGTGGCATTCACAGACACTTGGGAACATTGACAGTGCCAGGTTGGCACCTAGATGGCAGTGCTAGGGTGGTATGGTCCATGGTGCCCAGGTGGTATGGCCAGGGTGCCCAGGTGGCACTTCCAGGGTGCCAAGCTGGCAGTGCCAAGGTGCCCAGGTGCCAGAGGGAATGCCAGGGTGCCACCCTTCCCTGTCCCTGACACCTAGGAGTCTACAATGGCCTGGGAATCCCCCCCCCCCCAAAGTGCCGTTACGCCTGGTCCACGTTTGTGTGGACCAGTGCTACACGAAGCCCAGCTGTGGCCGTTGAATCCCGGGCACCGGATTAATCCAGTGTCCATGTATTCAAATGATCCGTTAGGCTCAGTGAGGCCAAGATCCAGGTCCCACCGGGTGGAGTGAGTCAGGTGACTTGTGACCTGCCCGGCGCAGTGCCCGATTTTGGGCTCAGGCGTGTTTCACCCGCTGTGCCCAATCTGTGCAGGGCACAATGGGGTCGATGAATTACGCCCCATGTTTCAAGACTTTGGGACATCTCAAAGTTCTCTACAGCCAATGAAATATTTCCAAAGTGTAGTTATTCTTCTGGTGTAATGACCCTCTCAAAAGGGTCTTTGTATTGTTTGACGTGTGAATCAAACACAAAAATAAATATTCATGTAACATCCAGTGAGTCAGTTTGATCAAAATGCTGAAAGATTTGTGTTGGTCCATGACAGCTGTTTGAACGTGAATTTAACTCATTGTCTTTTCTCTATTTCTATGTACAGTGATCCTGTCCAGTTGCAACAACTACACAACCAGGTCCTACTTGAACAGCAGCAAGAAGCGATCCAGCAACAGTCTCCATTTCAGTCCTCAACCTTGTCCTCCTCACTTCCAACTGCGTTTAATTCTACCATGAATGTTCTCAATTCTGCTACTCCTCCATCTGTACAACCAACCTCATCCAGCAGGTCCCCAACACCAAACACCCTGCCACAGGCGTTTAATTATGCCCGGCCCAAACAGTTCATTGCTACTCCGAATGTAATGCCGACAGCTGTCCGGAGTTACTCCCCCTCACCTTCTCCTCTGCCCACGCTGAACGCAAGATCTGATAAGACAGAGAAGCAGTATGATGACGGAAATTACTTTGGATTTCCACTCACACCAGCTTTTCAGGATCCTTTTATATATCCAAGTAGGAGTTTGCCCTCCCTACTCCCACGCAGTCCCTCCACCACAAGTGCAGTCGGGCAAGCCACTTCTTCCCCTGTTCCTCCTCTGCCAAGCTCTCAATCTCGGATTGTATCACCAACTTTCATTAATGCTGCTAACACCTGCCAGAGTCCAGTTCAAAACCCAGTAGCTTTCCTCAGCTCTGTATTACCATCATTGCCTTCTGCACCCTCCACCAATGCCATGGGTCTTCCCAAGAGTGCGCCAGCCATGTAAGTGTCAGTTACAAAAGACGTATTACTACTGTGCTATAAGCTATGGGGAGTTTTGGGCATGGGTCATTAAAGCTCATCCTCTCAAGTATTATGTAAGGGAACTGATGACATAATGGGTTACAGATGAGAGGCTAGATTCCCCATCTATCACCCTGATTATTTTATGGATTTTGGCCAGGCATGGGTGTGGACATTAACTTGATGGAGAATGTGTTACGTTTTTTTCTTGCATATCACCTTTTCTCAGTAGGTGAGTCCATAGAATGGTAACAACACGGGAGGAGGCCGTTTGGTCTGTCGTGTCTGTGCCATCTCTTATTACGAGCTACTAACCACTCCTCCTTCCCTTCATTTCCCCTAGACCTGCAAATTTATTTCTCTTCCGATAATTATCCAATTCCACTTTGAAAGCCACCCTCTCAAGGAGTACATTCCAGAACTTAATCACTCACTAAAAAAGTTTTTCATAATGTTGCCTCTGGTTCTTTTGCTAACCACCTTAAATGTGTCCTCTGTTTCACCTGCCTATGGGAACAATTTCTCCCTATAGTTGTTCAGTAGCACAGAACCTGAGTATTACTGAGAAAAGACATTGGTCTTGCACTCAACAGGACAATCACAAGAATACCAGAGGAACCAACAACTTTATTCTGTATGAGAAGAGGGTGCTGATTCGCTGGCAAATGGACTCATTGTTAAAGGTGTTGCCATGGAGAGTACACCAGTTGATAGTGACTGACAATTGTTGACCAAGCATTGTTTAAAATTTAAAATGGGCAGCATCAGCCTGATTGGTCAAGGCATTGTCCTGTGGAATGAACCAGTGGATGGCTGCTACTCATTTTGTTTAGTGAAACATGTATAATGTGTGAATATATGTGGTTTCCAGTGCATGCAAATATGCCACACCGCAGCCTGACTGACAATCTTAAATTGGTTGTGTGTCATTCTTAGCACACTGAGGATTATTTAGAAAATGTTGTCCAATCACTGAGTCACATCTAATGTTGGACACCCTGTCTTGAGTTTCTCAAGCACAGGCTGGTTGGATACGGTCTGTACCTTGTCCCTTGAGAACAGTGGAATGGACACCTGTTTGATACAATCCGCCTGTCTTTGGGAAATACAACTTACATAACTAGCATCACACTGGCACTGAAATTCATATGTAATATTATTCATTTGTGTGATCAGATGAATGCCTTTTTGGCTTAATGGCAGCATCCTGTTAGTGGAGAATACCACTCGTGTTGCTACTGCATAGTGGCAGTGTGAAACAGCTAGCTTCACCTGTTGCTCAATTGTTTGACATACCTTGCCCTTCCAGGGTAATCTGAAGTACACTGGCCACTTCTCAGGGCTCAAACTTGAAACCTTACGATCATTTGTGAGTATGCGAAATATACAGAGCAAAATTATCTGATCAGGGTTGATATTATCCCGCAGGATGTCTTAGACGCACCCTATTTCAGCATCAAGCATGCATGGAGAGCAAATGGCCCGGGCCCTATTTATCCAATAAATCCAATCTTATAGTGTGGAATTGTACTAATCCCAACGCGTGTGTTGATCGATGAAGGAAGGCTTGCAGTAGACCATGGTCGAGAACCCTTTGACAAAATGTATTTTTTCAGTAATCTGTCCCTATCTACTCTGTCCAGCACCTCCACCAAGCCTGCTCTTGACATTCTCTAACGATCACTGTCCCAGCTTTGCTAATCTGTTTATGTAACTGAAGACTCTTGTTGATGGAACCATTCTCCTAAATCTTTTCTGTACCCTCTCTAAAGCGTTCACATCCTTCCTGAGTTGTGTTGTCTAACCTAAAATGTCACCACCTGCATCTGACACCTTGAAGAGCCCAGTGTGAATGTTCACAGGTGCTGGAGGGGGCCTTTGGGGTGCAAATAAAGAAGGTGCTATGAAAGCGCATTGAGAGTGGAATTGTGCACAGGCCCCATCAGCAACTAAAAATGTTGAACAAGCAAGATGTTTTTCCGGTCACTTTGGATGTTGCCTTCTTCTGTCCTCATGGGCTGGTACAGGTCTCTGACCCGAATCTTGTGCAACTCCTTAGCCGGGTTCAACAGTAATCTCCTGTAATTAAATTACCCCAGGGTCAAGAGCCAGAGTCAAAGAAACATTCTGTCCCACCAAAGATGAACCCATTGCAAAATCCAGCAGAATCAAGTCAGCCACTAGGTTGTTATCAAACTGCTACAGAAAAGTCGAACAAGAAGAAAACTGATTGGACCAACTGGCATTGAACTCGGAACTGAAAATGACAAAGGAACACATTGCACATGACAAAACCTGCAAAGTCTTCCTCAGTAGTATCTGGAAACTTGTGCCGCAACTGGGAATGCTAACCCACAGACCAGTCAAGCAACAACCTGACATAGTCATACTTACAGACTCGTACTTTGCAGCTAATGTTTGTCCACCACAATATCTGGCTATGTCCTATCCCACCACATGACACACTACTCTGAAGTGTAGCACAATGGTATACAGTCGGGTAGGTATGGTCATGAGAGGCCTAAACATTAACTCTGGACATCATGAAGTCTCACGGTATGAAATATGGACAAAGAAACCTCCTGCTGATTACCACCTTCTACCCTCCCTTAGCTGATGAATCAGCACTCCTCCATGTTGCACACTAAATGGAAAAAGCTGCAAATGTAGCAAGGGCACACGGTGTACTCTGTGTGGGGGGATTTCCAATGTCCATAATCTAGGGTGGCTCAGAAATCCATTACTGACCCAGCTGGCCAGATCCTGAAGGACGCTGCTGTAAAACCGGGCCTGCCGGACCCGGCAAGGTAACAGGAGGCAAAACATACTTGACCTTGTCCTCACTAATTTAGCTGTTCCAGAGGCATCTGTCCATGACTATATTGGTAGCAGTGATGTTTCCTCAGTCCTTGTAAAGATTAAATCTAGTCTTAACACTGAGGATACCCTCCATCGTGTTGTGTTGCACCACCACCATTCTGAATGGAATCTATTGAGAACAGATCTAGCATCTAAAACTTAGCAACCATGAGGTGGTGTGGGTCATCAGCAGCAGCAGGTTTGTGTTTAGCCACAATCTCTAAATCCATGGCCCAGCATATCTACCACACTGCTATCAAGCCATGGGATTAGCACTGGTTCAATGAAAAGTGCAGCAGGTCATGCCAGGAACAGTGCCAAGCATACCTGAAAATGAAGTGTCAACTTGGTGAAGCTACACCTCAGGAATACTTGGAACCAAACAGAGAAAGCAGCATGTGATAGACAGAGCTAAGCAATTCCACACACAATGGATCCAGACATCATAGATCATCGATCATAGAATTACAGTGCAGAAGGACACCATTTGGCCCATCGAGTCTGCACCAGCTTTTGGAAAGAGCACCCCACTTAAGCCCACACCTCCACCCTATCCCCGTATCCCAGTAACCCCATTTAACCTAAGGGCAATTTTTTTTTTTTAAAATAAATTTAGATTACCCAATTATTTTTTCCAATTAAGGGGCAATTTAGCGTGGCCAATCCACCTAACCTGCACATTTTTGGGTTGTGGGGGCGAAACCCACGCAGACACGGGGAGAATGTGCAAACTCCACACGGACAGTGACCCAGAGCCGGGATCGAACCTGGGACCTCAGCGCCGTGAGGCGGTTGTGCTAACCACTAGGCCACCGTGCTGCCCTACCCAAGGGCAATTTAACATGGCCAATCCACCTAACCCTGCATATCTTTGGGCTGTGGGAGGAAACTGAAGCACCCGGAAGAAACCCACGCAGACACAGGGAGAACGTGTAGACTCTGCACAGACAGTGACCCAAGCTGGGAATCGAACCTGGGACACTGGAGCTGTGAAGCAACTGTTCCAACCACTATGCTACCGTGCTGCCCTATAGTTAAAGCTCTGCAGTCCTCCCAAATTCAGTTGTGAATGGTGGTGGACAATTAAACATCCAATGGGTGGAGGAAGTTCAACATCAGTGCAAAGACAAGACTGAAATATTTGCAAACATTTTCAGTCAGAAATTCCAAATGGATCATCCATCCCGACCTCCTCCTGAGGTCCCCAGCATTGCAGATGCCAATCTTATTTTTTCCTTTTTTGTTTATGAATTTAAAGTGTCCAATTTTTTAATCCCAATTAAGGGGCTATTTAGCGTGGCCAATCCACCTACCCTGCACACCTTTGGATTGCAGGGGAGAATGTGCAAACTCCACACAGACAGTGACCCAGAGCTGGGACCGAACCCGGGTCCTCGGCACTGTGAGGCAGCAGTGCTAACCACTGCACCATCGTTCCGCCTCAGATGTCAATCTTCAGTGAATTTAGTTCACTCCACATAATATCGAGAAACAGCTAAAGGTACTGGATACTGCATAGGCTATGGACCTTGACAACATCCTGGTAATAGTACTGAAGACCTGTGCTCCAGAACTTGCAATGCCCCTGGACAAGCTGTTCCAGAAAGTCTACAACAATTGCAACGGCCCAGCAATGTGGAAAATTATTTAAGTATGTCCTGTCCAAGATGGCCAATTACTGCCCCATCAGCCTCCTCTCAATCATCAGTAAAGTGATTGAAGGTTTCATCAACTGTGCTGTCAAGCGGCACTTACAAAGCAAAATCTGCTCACTGACGCTCAGTTTGGGTTCCAGCAGGGCCGCTCAGCCCCTGATCTCTTTACAGCCTTTGTCTGAACATGGACAAAAGAGCTCAACTCACCCGGGTGCATCTGGTCTCCGATTATCCCGAGGTTGGAAGACCTGACTATGTCTCAACTGAAAGTAAGTAGCGCCTACTGGACCAGTGTTGCCTTTTCTGCATCCAGAACCAACCACCACTATGGGCTTTCTGAGTCAGATTGCTAATCTTTGCCGATCGTGAATTGTGACAGAACACACTGAGAACCACTTAAAGTTACCAAAACCCATTTTACGTGGTTTTTAACAGTTGATCCAAAGGCAACATGATAGCCAACTGAACCCATCCTCCTGCCAACTGGTGCCAAATTAATCGTTTATCTTGGAATATATTAGATTTAAGTGTTTTACAAATTAAATAATATCATTTATTAGATGTGTACAAATGTTATAGAGTGACACACTTTATTTAATAATACAGCCCTCCACAAGGTACCTTGAAGAAAGTGTTCAAATCGCCTCAAACATTCACCGATGATGAAATACGCGAGAACAAGGATTCTGTAATATATGACCTAGACAGAAAGTTACGTTTTAAAGAGGAGGTTTTCCACACTGGGCAGCAGGTAAGAGCTTTCAACACAGAGTCGATCCAAGAAATTTCTTTTTTTGCATTTACACTGAAAATAGATTTCAAATTCCAGCTTCAGCAATATTTTGTCAAATGTTCTCCTGCGTCAACAGAATAATGTTTTAATTCCCTTAAAATACGACCACATTCAAAGTTACCCAAGAATATTTACAAATTGCCTCCCTGCTTATATCCTAAAACATGAATATAACAGTGCGTCTTTTCCATTTTAAAAGAAGCATAAGGATAAATTCAGGAATAGGACATTGCTGGAACTGAATCTCAATGGCAGTGTGAGCCGCTTGCCGTTACGCGGCCCATTCTCCATCCTGAAGTCCCAGCAAATGAGAGCTGAGAAATTCAGCATCTCTGAATTTACCCCACAAATTACTAAATGCTGCAACAGTAATACTACAAGTTCAATGCCAAGAGGTAACGGTTACAGCAGAGGATTTTGTTGTTACTCCTGTTTGTGGTTGGCACCTTCGGGAATCATCATAAGATGAAATCAAAGTCCTGAAAATTCCTACCCAACAGTGCAGTGTGTGCACCTACATCACACAGGCTTCAGCAGTTCGAAAGGCAGCTCACCACCACCTTCTCAAGGCCAGTTAGAAATGGGCAATAAATGCTTACCTTGCCAGGAACACCCACATTGTATCTATTCTGTTGAAGTATTCTGCCATCTGCTTATTGCTATGGCACTATTGACTAATCACCTGCTTCCCTTCAATAGCGAATAATTAATGAGGATAAAATGGCCCCAAGATTTCTTGGACCAAACTTTCCTTCAAAATTAAATTTTGATGAGGTAAAGGATTTTGCAGCACCACAGGTACAACACCAATTTTTTCAATTCCCTTTGCTGATCAATACCATTTGAATCAATCCTATTTGACTCAGTTTCTGCAATTAACATTTAACAATTCATCTGCAAACCATTGAATTAATGATCTGTGCATAAGTTTATTAAAATATTTAACATCTATTCATTGCATACATATCTAATCTTCACGATATGAAATTAAATGCCATTAATGCGTTGTACTCACCATGTAGCGTGCTCAGAGATTGCAAAATGCAGCCACTTGCTGTTTGTATGAAACCATTAGGCATTAATATATCACCAAATCCACAGAAAGCAGCTCCTAACCTTGTGTGTGATGTTGGAGTCTATCCGTAAAACAGATTGAATTTGGTGTTTCTATTCAAAGGTTGCATCTGAATATGTTTTTTAAACTATGTACCCTAATATATCCATTTGTCACATCCATCACATTGCATAAGGTCAATCTGGCAGATTGGTGCACTATTTAGGGCAGCACGGTAGCATGGTGGTTAGCATAAATGCTTCACAGCTCCAGGGTCCCTGGTTCGATTCCCGGCTGGGTCACTGTCTGTGCGGAGTCTGCACGTCCTCCCCGTGTGTGCGTGGGTTTCCTCCGGGTGCTCCGGTTTCCTCCCACAGTCCAAAGATGTGCGGGTTAGGTGGATTGGCCATGCTAAATTGCCCGTAGTGTCCTAATAAAAGTAAGGTTAAGGGGGGAGTTGTTGGGTTACGGGTATAGGGTGGATATGTGGGTTTGAGTAGGGTGATCATTGCTCGGCACAACATCGAGGGCCGAAGGGCCTGTTCTGTGCTGTACTGTTCTATGTTCTATATACCCAGATGCTTTATTTTGGCCATTAATCTGAAACATAACAGAATGAAAGGATGTTATGAAATGGTAACCATCCATTCATTCATTTATCCAATAAATTCTTTCAAACCATTCATCCATCCATTCAAGCCATCCTTCAAATCCATTGATCAATCCACCTGTTTAATACACCATTTGTCCTCTGATCTATCTGTTCAATCTATTTATCCAAGGCGTTCAATTATCCATCCAAGCCATCTATTCACTTTATCAATCCAGTCACCTAACTGTAAAAGCCATCCATCCATCACTCGATCTAATCATTCACCTATCCGTCCACCCTGTCCATCTGCTAATCTGTCCTTCCATACCCGCTCTCCATGAATTACATCCATCACTCACCTACTCACTCAAAATCATCATCATAACGTCCATCCATCCAATCCATCCATCCATCTGTCCATCCATCCATCTGTCCATCCATCCGTCCATCCATCCATCTGGTTCGTCCATCCGTCCATCTATCCACCCGGTCCATCCATGTAATCCATCTGTCCATCTAATACATCTGTGCAATCCATGCGTCAATCAAATTCATTCAGTAATCTATTTATACACCAATTCTCTTTAGTCTATCAGACTAACCATCCAGCTATCCATGCACCAATGCATTCATTTAACCATTTCTCCACTTAGCCCATTTATTGATTCATCGTTTCAATCCAATCTGTCCAAATACCATCCATCCCTTAAATTTTCCCATTCATCATTCTTTCTTATCTACAGATTCCCAATGAAGGTTCCCCATTATCCAAGCGTGGCTACATATGGTGACGAAATTTAGAAGCAAATGTTTATTAAATTCTTTTTATGCCTGCAGGACTTTAAATATCTGATAGAATCAACTCGCAACAGTCTTGGTCAACAACAGGTTAAGTCGAAAGCAACGTTTTACTATTTCTTCTTTATTTCAGAGCCATTTCTCATCATTCTTTTCTGTTTTACAATATTAGATGTGATAGTAGGGCATTCTGTAGCCAACTGCATGAGATGTTCCAGCTCTATAAAGCATCTCGTCATAGTGAATCTGTCTTTAAGACATGCAACCTTTGGAAAGCCTTCAATCCTGAGATTGCAGTGTTGCTTGCCTGAACTGCTTCATCGCCAGTTAGGCAAATGTTGCATGCCTGTCTTGCTCGTTAACTTCTTTGCACCTGCTAATTTAAGATGGCTATCTCCTGAACTGTTTTTTCCCGAAAAGTACCTCTTTAGGTTTGAACTGAAGCATGGAAGTTTAAACCTAACAACGTCATTCTCAAGAGTAGTGACCCGGTCACTAACAGAAGTTACCTATCATCCCATTCTCAAGCTCTGCCAGCCTCCATTTGCCATCTCCACTGTGCCTTTCTCCTCCTTGCACCCTCTCCCCCAACCCTCCTCCAACCCAACCCCAACACCTGGTGGAGGAGGCGTATACAATTCAGTTGTTGAGGCCTTTACCTTTCTGCCCAACTTTAATCACCATTCAAAACCAAGCTGTCTAACCACCACTTGCACAGTTTTCCTCTTTCCCCACCTAAGGTCTATTTATCCTTTTTTACCCTTTAAAACAGAGGTGGGAAATCTAAACTAGTGGGTAGGTCACATGAGAACCTTCCTTTGTCTCAGTGGGCCGCAGATTGAAATCGGGTTTGTTCACTATCAACCCATGAATAAGATTAAATACATTTAATAAATACACCCAATATTTCACAATGTGTTACAGAAAATGCTTAATCATTTATATATTAGTAGAGCTGTTATCAACTTCAAATGGTAAAAACAAAATAAATATTACACTTTGGACGCAGAGGGAGCGCACCGCTCTCACAGTCAATGTTGTGAGTAATCAGCTCCCACCTCACTTTTCTTACCCCTGCTACGTGCAGATCACTTCAGTTATACTGGTAGGGAAAAAAACATGTGAGAAAGGATCAAAGTTTGAGGTGCTCGGTTCCCAGGAACATAAATTTTCTTGTGTTGCTTCCTTTCCGAGACAACGATTCTTTTGGATTGAATAGTGAAAATGTGGGAAGGAAAATATCTTCTGGAATTTTACTTATTTATAAATGCACAGAACTTTCCATCAGGAGATTAATTGGGTGAGAAGATATGGTGGATAGCACGTGGGCCGGAAGCAGAAAATGTTGTTTCTTACGGTGTTAGAATTTATATCAGTCAACGTGATCATATCAATGACTATTAGGCACACATAGAAAATTTTTAAACAATAAATTTACAGTACCCAATTATTTTTTACAATTAATGGGCAATTCACCTATCCTGCACATCTTTTTTTGGTTGTGGGGGTGAGACCTTGGAGAATGTGCGACCTTCACATGGGCTTTAACCTGGGGCTGGGATCGAACCTGGGTCCTCGGTGCCATGAGGCAGTGTGCTAACCACTGCGCCACCGTGTCGCCCTCACACTTGCAGATCTGACTTTGATTTTTCTCTCTTTGCCTCTTGTGGAATATACCTCGTCGACTGTCCTTCGCTTCAAGGATGATATCTACTGGGATTGTGGGTTTCTGCCATGAATACTCATGTGACTGAGCAGGCCAACCCGCAGACCTTTGGGTACATGGGACAGGACATCCGATGAGGTGGGATGCGAAGAGTGGGATTGGCTTCCTTTTCTCGCCTTCTCTGCCTCATCATTAAGGCATTGGGATCCCAAGTGTGATGCAGCTTGAGCGACAAGTTGTTGCAATTCTGTACATTTGGGAACAAGCTCCTTCCAGTCATTAAAGCTAAAGCCACCACCCTTCAAGGAGAGCCTCAGAGGACTTTGTGATATGCTGTCAAAGCTTTTCGACTTGCACTCAGGACAGATGTAAGAATTCCAAATTTCAAAAGGAGCAACAATCTATACTGAAGAATTAAAGGACGCTGCTTGTCGACTATTTGAGGCGTGCCACGGAGAATGCATCAGGCAACCATTGGCCTTCATGTTTTTATTTCATGCAAAAAGTGCATTGCATGGACATGTTTCTTTTGACTGCGAAGGACAGTTCCCTAAAAGTGAATATATGTAGCTTCTAGCAAGCATAAATGAGCCACATTTTGAGCCCAACTGATATTCTTAAATTCGTTGTTAGGGTCATTCGCACACGGGATTGTTCAGATAACATCCAGGATCGTTTGAGGTAAACTGGGCTCATTTCATAGAATTTATTATGCAGAAGGAGGCCATTCTTGGAAAGAGCACCCTACCCAAGCCCATACCTCCACCCTATCCCCATAACCCAGTAACCCCACCTAACACTAAGGGCAATTTGGACCCTGAGGGCAATTTAGCCTGGCCAATTCGTCTAACCTGCACATCTTTGGACTGTGGGAGGAAACCGGAGCACCCGGAGGAAACCCACGCATACACGGGGAGAACGTGCAGACAGTGACCCAAGCCGGGATTCGAACCTGTGACCCTGGAGCTGTGAAGCATTTGTGCTAACCACTATGCTAGCTACCGTGCTGCCCTAAGACTGGTCTGAAAGTAGCAGGCTTGCACCCATTAGTGAGTATCCATGATATACAGTGAGCAGTGATCTGATCAGGGTAGTCATTATCCCTCAGGAGAGCTTTGATGCATCCTACTTCGGTGCCAAGCTTGCATGCTGAGAAAATGGCTCAGGATCTATTTATGTGTTTGGTGATAAGGCCAATCTTATAGCGCATGAAATTGTAAGAATTCCATTGTGTGTATATTGGCCAGTGTATATAGGCTGCCAGTACATATGGTCGAGAACCCACCAGCATGTTGAGGAAAAGGAGCCCTCACTCAAACACACTTCAGACTTTAAAAAGTACTCAATCAAAGAAGCTACAAGTGGAAGTTAACTCCCTCCAAGGGGTCAATTTTTGTAAAAACAGACACTTATTCACTTATTATATCAAAGACAGATAATCATGGGGCTGGTTTAGCTCACTGAGCTAAATCGCTGGCTTTTAAAGCAGACCAAGCAGGCTAGCAGCACGGTTCGATTCCCGTACCAGCCTCCCCGAACAGGCGCCGGAATGTGGCGACTAGGGGCTTTTCACAGTAACTTAATTGAAGCCTACTCGTGACAATAAGCGATTTTCATTTTTTCATTTCATCATTCAATAACCTCATACAACTGTCAATCAAACTATCTACACAGCCCGACTGAAATAAGTGGTTCTTTACTCAACCAAATATTTAAAATGACCCCGGTTATCAAAACAAACCATTGCAAATGGGAACAATTGAGGCTATTGGGAAACTGCAAAAACAGATGGCTATGCTTTTTCCAAGCTACACCAGATGACCTGTTAATTAAAGTAGTCCAGGAGCAAGTGTCTGTTTTTTCTCTCGAAAGGAAAGCTTCAGACCAGTTCCCAACCAGCGTTCTCCTCAGGTCTGAATGCATAAAAGCACTTTTCTAAATGGAAAATGCACTCTAATACATCTGAACACTTACTCAATGGTATTAATGCAATAGTCAACTTCTCCTTTCAGGACAGAATCCTGCAAGAATTACTGGAGTAAATACACATCTAATTTACAATACAGCATTAACTGTTGAAACTGAAGGAACATTTTTTTTTTGTATTTCAAAGCCTGTCAATTAAAGAATTTTAATTTTAATACCAAGTGACTGTTTTTTTGTTGGCTCCTCAATTGAAACTGGAGTTTCCCCCGTGGTTCACAGCTCATCTAAGAGACCATGAACCACGAACTGTTTGTGGAAGAGACCAGCCACCACCAGAATTGTGAGAGGGTTTGAAATACCCACTCCCGCAACGGAGCCAGCAAGGCAGGAGTGCTGTATTGCTAGCTTGCTCTCTGTGTCCCTATTCCGCACTGGTGAAAATTGCCTGAAATGGGAATGGGGCAGGAATCCTGGAGCTGGATCCGTCCCACCATTTTTAAAGGATCCTCGAGGCGGCCTGACTCAGCAGATATCTGGGCCAAAGTCTTTCATTATCACTACTCTATAGCTTGCTTGCCCCGGTAATTCCCTTGAAGATCTGTCACTCTATCTTCTTCCCATTACTTGGTGGTGTATAAAACACACAAAGTAGCAAATAATTAAAGGGTGCTGCATTGTTGACTGGTTAAGGACTGGAAGAAAGTTAGAGTAGAAATAATACAGGATTAAGTAAAATCATGTAAAATACAAAATGAGGTTCATTCCACTTCATTAGACATAGACATAGAATTTACAGTGCAGAAGGAGGGCATTCGGCCCATCGAGTCTGCACCGGCTCTTGGAAAGAGCACCCCACCCAAGGTCCACACCTCCACTCTATCCCCATAACCCAGTAACCCCCACCCAACACTATGGGCAATTATGGACACTAAGGGCAATTTAGCATGGCCAATCCACATAACCTGCACATCTTTGGACTCGCACACACACACGCACACACGGGGAGGATGTGCAGACTCCGCACAGGCAGTGACCCAAGCTGGAATCGAACCTGGGACCCTGGAGCTGTGAAGCAGTTGGGCTATTCACAATGCTACCGTGCTGCCCACTTAGTGTTATAACCTGCCTGATTACTACTGGCTGGAGACTATTGCCTATCCCACAATCCTTAGTGAGTATGAGCTCCCCCAGTGAGGAGGGCGGAGAAATAATTAGCAGAGTCACTTGCATAAATAGAGCTGGCCAGTGTGGGACCAGCTAGAGAGGAGAGAGCAGTGGTGGAGTACTGCTGCTGTTGTATATATGTAATTGTAAATAAAGTTATTTCTTTCGATTCTACAAACTCATGCTGGATTCTTCATGGCCCTCACAAAACTGGCGACGAGGCTTAAAGTGGATAGCTGTCTACGCTGCTGAAGCCACCTCCCTGGATTTTTGTTGGATACACAGTTTGGAAGTTTTATTTCTGTTACACCATGCCTCTTTATGGACGTTTGGATGTCTTTGATGCTGCGCTGGAAAGTTGGAACCAGTATGCACAACAGATGTGTTACTATTTCCGGGTGAATAACATCACTGAAAACGAGCACCAGGTGGTCATTTTGCTCACCGCCTGCAGCCTGGGGTGATTAAGAGCCTTACGTACCCAGCTGCGCCAGACACCAAGACATTTGATGAATTTGTGACCTTGGTGAGCAACATTTTAACCCAACCTATTTTAATACCGCAAAGAGGACCCCAGGACAATTCCTTGCTGAGTTTCTATCCAGGCCACTGTGACTATGGTGACACTTTGTCAGAAATGTTATGGGACCATTTGGTTTGGGGTATTAACACGCAGCCACCCAGAAGAAGTTGTTAGCCAAGCCGACATTGAATTTTCAACAGGCCATTCAAATAGCCCGAGAGAGCGCAGAACTGGGACTGCAGGAGCTACAGGGAATGGAGGTGCGCGACTTAGGGTGCAACCCCTTCCGCCCAAAAGCATCTCCCTGCACCGCTGCCATACCTTGGGTCGGTGGCGTCCAGATCAACACCAGTGGCCCAGGATGTTCCTCCCTAAAGGGAGCCTTCCGCAGAACCGATGGATGAGGAACCATGTCAGTGGCGGACTTGTGGGCGCCGACCCCGTCGCAGACGCTGGTCCTGGGGGCACCAGAGGCACTGTTGTTCCGAAAGAAACTGGGGCTATCCCAGTGGGCCCCTGGCATTATCTTTTGACGAACGGGCCCGATTTCTTTCCATGTGCAAGCCCAGGGTAGTCTCCAGCGCAAGCATTTAGACAACGTTCAGTCCAGAAGGCCGCCTCTTCCAAAGATTCCCCGCCCCCGGAACACACTTCTACAGCCGCAGAGACCAGACACAGCGGAGGTTCATCCTCACGATCTTACTCTGGCGATACACTCAAAACCTCTGCAGGTCGTTGCAGAACCACGTGGAGATAGGGATGCCGAGATGACGGAGGCTTTGGACTCAGACTCCGAGATGGAGACAGAGGACATCTCCGAGGGGGAGTCCTCGGTCCCACAGTCCGCGGATGTACAACTGTTATACTATTCATTGCGGTAGCGCCGTTCTTCTTGTTACATGCCGCCCGATCCAGCACCTCATGCAAATGGTGTCTGGCCTGCAGCAAAACGAGTCCAACGCTCTCCTTCTCAATTGGTCTGCACCTCTCTGGAAAACAGTGTTACGCAAGGAACAAAGGACAGTTCTGGAGACCCATGAAGGTTGTCTCCAAATTTGTTGAAGGGACATGCATCACATCTTGAGCAACCAAATGGCTTCATCCTTGTGGTCACTAAGCGTCTGCATCATTGATCGGGTTCCTCACAGGAGTCATCAGTCAGGTACTCAGAGGAGCCTTCAAGGAGCCACCCACTTACTTTGTGAAAACTTGTAGTAGGTCTGACTACCATAGAACGAAGGGATTTTGGCAGTTTCCAGCTGTGGTCATACACCAATTGTTAATTCTACTGAGTTCTAAACAGGTAGAAACCCATATGCTGGCTGTTCAAGGCAGAATCCTGAGCTAAAGGCAAATTAATTGCTCTCCTTTAAATATTTTATTTATGGGATGAGCATTTGTTGTCCATCCCTAATTGCCCTTGAACTGAGGGCACGTGATTTGGAGTTACATGAAACTAGAACTAGGGGGCATAACCTCAAAATAAGAGGGAGAGCAGATTTAGGACTGAGTTGAGGAGGAACTTCTTCATCCAAGGGGTCGTGAATCTATGGAATTTCCTGCCCAGTGAAGCAGTTGAGGCCCCCTCGTTAAATGTTTTTAAGGCAAAGATAGATCGATTTTTGAACAGTAAAGAGATTACTGGTTATGGTGAGCGGATGGGTAAGTAGAGCTGAGTCCACAAAAAGATTAGCCGTGATCTTATTGAATCGCGGAGCAGGCTCGAGGGGTTAGATGGCCAATCCCAGCTCCAAGTTCTTATGTGGGCCAAATCAGGAAAGGATGGCAGATTTCCTTCACTAATGGACATTAGTGAATCAGATGGGTTTTCTCGACAATGGTTTCATGATCATTATTAGATTGTTAATTCCATGTTTGTATTGAATTCAAATTCTGCCGTGGTCTGATTCAAGCTTGGGCCTCAGAATTACTAGTCCCGTAACCACTTAAACCCTCCAGCTACACCCAAACCTATCGTGTGGTTAGGATTCTCCATGATTCTATGATGTTGTGGTCGGATGGGTAAGGCGTGAACAATATTTTCACCAATTTATTCTCCTGAAGTGTTTGAAAGTAAGCTGTTATATTTAGAGAAATCCTGAATGTTGATTTACAGCAAGTGCTGCAGGAAAAATAATACTTCAGAGGAAAGATCTTTAATTGTAAACTGCTATAAACTTAAAATAACGTTGCATTTGCATTTTCCATGTAAGTTGGTGTATAAAATTATTTAAATGTTAAACTGTTTAATATTAACTTAGCTCAGTTTAGTTCGATATAGCTCAGTTGGCTGGATGGCTGATTCGTGATGCAGAGCAAGGCCAACAACGAGGGTTCAATTCTTGCACCGGCTGAGGATATTCATGAAGGCCTCGCCTTCTCAACCTCTCCCCTTATCTGAGCTGTGCTGATAAATCCTCAGGTTAAATCGCCATCAGGTTAAGTCGGCTCTCCCCGTCAAAGGGGAAAGCAGCCTATGGCCATCTGGGACTGCGATGACTGTGCTTACTATAACTTAAGGTAGTCTCATGAGATGTCTGAAATGATATAACCCAAAAACAGTCCTCCGACACAGAGAAAAGGCACGGTGACACCGTTATTTATAATGGCTAGTTTCAAAATGTTACTGGTCAAACTCTACCCCTATAACTCATTTCATCTAAGTGTCTAGCATGTATGAACCCTCTTTATACTCAGACAAATTACCTTAAAATCTCCTGGTTTATGATTTTGGCAAAAGATAGCACAGTCAACCTGCTCCAGTCATTAGTTTATAGTTTTTCAAACATCTAGACAGATACAATATGCATACCAGGCTTTAAGTTTCAATATCTGTTGTCCAATATCAGTGCCTTGAGCTTCTTAATTTCAGTCCTTTTATGTATAAAACAAAAAGCAGCAAACCAAGATTTTTGACAAATCTTTTTTTCAAATTTTTTTTTTTAAGTCTTTTTTTTCTAGAATGTCTTCATTTTTAAATTTAAAGTACCCAATTATATATTTTTTCCAATTAATGGGCAATTTAGCCATGGCCAATTTACCTAACCAGCACATCCTTGGGTTGTGGCGGTGACACCCATGCAGACATGGGGAGAATCTGCAAACTCCATACAGACAGTGACCCAGGGCTGGGATTCGAACCCAGGTCCTCAGCGCCGTAGTTCCAGTTCTAATCACTGCACCAAGTGCCGCCCTGTCTTTGACAAATTTTAACTAATTTCTGTTTGCCAGTTAACGCCAATGTTTTATTTCACTTGTTACATAATGGTAAAGTCACCATAGTCCCAGATGGCCATCGGCTGATTTCCCGTTTGAGGGAGGAGAGTTGACTGATAGTGATCTAACCTGAGGATCACCACACCTCAGGCGAGGGGAAAGGTTGAGAAAGCAGGCAAAACTGCAAGATACATGTTCACTTACCTTAAATCTATCAAGAAATTATTAATTATTTAATCAGGAATACACCAGCTACACGTGGGTAGCATATATCTGGAGTGGTCTTCAAAAGGCAATTGTGCTTTGGCAAATAATTTCTGCCTCTCCCAGCTACTCTGGACTCTCCATGGCTCATTGTTCCATTGCTATAATCTTTGAAGTTGTGGTTAGTTTATTACTGTGTTGGTCTCCTCAGCACTTTGCATGCAACTTTGTTGCTCGGGTGCCTCAGCTACAAATATCGTTGCTTTCCTCCCAACAGCCTGGAATTTACTGCCGTTCTTCTTTTCAAAATTCTGCCTTCTACCTCAATTGCAGTCATATATGTATATATATAAGTGCTTCAGGATGTTAATGTGTACAGGTCATCTCTGCTCCTAGGAATACAAGGTGTCCAACTTTGAACAAAGGCTCCTGAATGAAATTGAATTCCGCTTGGAGAGAACTCCTGTAGAAGAATCTGATGATGAGGTAGAACATGAGGATATTCCTACAGGGAAGTGCATCGCCCCAATCTTTGACAAGAAACTAAAACATTTGCGAGTCGTTGAAGGATCACCAGTAACAATGAGCTGCAAACTTATGGGAATACCAGTGCCAAAAGTAAGCTTTGGACTGTCTGTGATGTTAAAACTTATCAACACTCTTGTGGGATGACCCCTTTCCCCAATGTTTGCGATAGTTAATCATTATTATCTAAATATGTCATTTATTCTATCCAAATATATACTTGCTGCGCAACAGTCAACAGCATCAATTCACCATAACTGGCTCTCATACTTTAAAACCCAAGGTATACTGGTTTAAAGATGGTAAACAGATTTCCAAGAAGAATGAACATTTTAAGATGAAGCGAGATGGTGACGGTGCATGTTCGTTGTATATTGAATCATCCACGAATGATGATGACGGGAACTACACAGTTATGGCTGTAAATCCCCAGGTGAGCACCAAAGTCTTTAACTGGAATGTGTGATTTTGTAGCTCAACTGTTTACATTGCAATCTGTAGCATTACAGAATTAGAAGATGATCATGTTTTTTTTTGATTGCGCAAAAAATAAAGCCCATGTGAGGGAAGGGTGTTTTATTTTTCTTGTCCCTCGTCATCATGCACCCATTGGGTGGGATTTCCCACCGGTGGAAACTTCTGGTCCCACCGAAGGCCTCCCCAATGGCGGGTACCCCAGTGACAAGGTGGGTGAGCCATTCAAAATGTCATTGACTTTGGCGGAACTGGAAGATCCTGCTGGCGAATGACAAGCTGTCACACTTTCTGGGAGGGTGGGAGGGGGGCGGGTTGAGGAATCCTGGCCATTATATAGTTATACTCTGTGGCTATTTAGTCTCCCAAGCTTGATTCCAGCATTTATTGAGATCATGGCTAATCTGCAGCCTAACTCCATATTGCCTGGTATCTCCTAACTTCATGGGTTAATATTTCATTTTCCCTCTCTCCCCTCTTAATACAGCAAACATTTGCCAACAGTTTGTTGCTAAGGCACAACCTCTCTCCATAAGGCTTCAAAGCATTTTCACGAACTAAGGGGCTTGGCTCAATCATTTAGACATCTACCAATGCTAGCAGACACACAGGCTCACCTAAACTTTTCCCCTTTGGTTTCTGGAGTATATTTCAATGGGGTGTAAATGTCTGGGGGCGCATTTATTTTCTAAAATACTCTCCCATTTTTTAAGTGTTCGAAGAAATGTATTCAAATAAACTCATGATCAGCTGGAGGTCCAGCATTTCCGGGTCACTTGGTGAAACCCCCATCACGTGTGGCCCAGGACTTGCTCCGCTGCTTTCATTCACAAATGTGACTTTGCAAAAGCCCAAGAGCCAATCTGGAAATGTGGAGAACATCATTTTAGGCGGCAAACGCCTGGAGACGTGCATAGCATTACCTTGCCACATCTGTAAGCTAGAGGGGTTAAATGGTCCACTCCTGTTCCAGTAAACCCAAGAGTGAGAAACCAACCTATGGCAAATGACATATGTGCCTAAAGTTTGCAGGTGGATTCTCCAGTGGGAGATTGGTTGAACCTCACTATAGCAATGACTCAGATCAACCATCTGCGCTATTTCCTCAAGGTTACCATCAATGTTACAGTGGGAGAGCTCCGGTAATTCAGTCATACTGTGGTAAGTCCGTTGGACAATTAATATAAGGGGATGTGCTGCAGGTTAAAAGTTAACTATAGGCTATTCTGCTTTAAGTAATTTTCTGCACTAAATGCTTATTTATAGATTATATATGGATGAATTATATATGCTTATATATGGATAGCACATTTGTTTCATCCCATTCTGACTGAAATCATTCTTTGACCTGAGCCTATTCTGAGTGTATTAACATGCTCTGTTTTACATAGGGAAGAAACAGTTCCTCTGGTCATCTCATGGTACAGAATATTCCAATACGTGGCCGTATAGTGCCATCAGTTCAGAGCCATAGGTAGGTTTATCGTAGAGTCATGTTGCATAGCGTATTATTTCCGATTCTTTGACGTATACATTTTCTGACACATAAAGTAAGAGCTGTTTTGTTTAATGTAAACATTAATTAACTTTCCTACTCTTGGAACAAACCAAAAATATACCACAGCTCGCTGGAATTCACTCTGATTTACCTTCAGTGTTTCAGCTATTCACCAAGCTGCATGATTTAATTGGGGTCCTTCCATTCACTTCTGCTGAGGTTACCCTCCAAGTCCTTCAGCAACCTCGCAGCTCTGGGTTTCAAAGCTCCAGCAGCGGCCTCTCTCTGACTCCTGTGCAGTTAGTTAAAACATCAGGAAGGCATCCTTGGTTCACAATCGGGGCAGCAGAGTAGCATGGTGGTTAGCATAAATGCTTCACAGCTCCAGGGTCCCAGGTTCGATTCCCGGCTGGGTCACTGTCTGTGTGGAGTCTGCATGTCCTCCCAGTGTGTGCGTGGGTTTCCTCCGGGTGCTCCGGTTTCCTCCCACAGTCCAAAGATGTGCGGGTTAGGTGGATTGGCCATGCTAAATTGCCCGTAGTGTCCTAAAAAGTAAGGTTGGGGGGGGGGGGGGGTTGTTGGGTTATGGGTATAGGGTGGATACGTGGGTTTGAGTAGGGTGATCATGGCTCGGCACAACATTGAGGGCCAAAGGGCCTGTTCTGTGCTGTACTGTTCTATGTTCTAATGGCCCGCTGTAATGGTTTAAAACTATAAATAAGCTGATTACTTGCAGAATTTCAGGTATCAGCCCAAATTGTCCAACCTTTCTTCATTACAAAAGCCCCTCAACCCAGGAATGGGTTGAGTGAATCTTCTCTGAACCTTGTAACACATTTATATATATTTTCAAATAAAGAGACCAAAATGCTATTTTATGACCTTGCCTTTCTAGCTGTTAACTTCTTAAGTCAACAAGGCCATGACATTTTGAGCGTAATGAATTCCAAACTTATTTAAATTGCATTTACTGCAAGGCTGCTTATCAGTGTCTTAACCTAGTGCCCCTATTTTCTACAATTAAAACTTTAATTCCGAAAGCTGAAATTTATATTCAAAAGCCATTGAATTACGATAATTGTAACGCTTAAATGATACAAAAACTCTTCGTTTTGAAATCTTCGATTGACCTTGGACGGGATTCTCCATTCCCACTGCAGTGAATGGGGAAGCACGGTACCATAGTGGCTAACATTTTGGCTTCACAGCGCCAGGGTCGCAGGTTCAATTCCACGCTGGGTCATTGTCTGTGCGGAGTCTGCACGTTCTCCCCATGTCCGGGTGCTCCAGTTTCCTCCCACGGTCTAAAGATGTGCAGGTTGAAGGCTTGACCATGCTAAATTGCCCTTAGTGTCCACAATTGCCCTTAGTGTTGGGTGGGGTTACTGGGTTATGGGGATAGGGTGGAGGTGTGGGCTTGGGTAGGGTGCTCTTTCCAAGAGCCGGTGCAGACTCGATGGGCCAAATGGCCTGCTTCTGCACTATAAGTTCTATGATTCGACGATTTGGCTGAGCCCCGAATTCTCCGTCCTTACTTGCAGCAGAAGCGGGCAGTCTCACGACTGAGAATCCCGGCTCCTATATCAACAGCTTTTGTGGCAGAGTGTTCCAGATTTCCAATACTTTATGTAAAAAAAGTGTTCCTGACACCTCCTCGAATGACTTAGTTATAATTTTAAGTAATAGTTCTGGACTTCTCCAGTCAGTGAAAATAATTTCTCTCTGTCAACCCTATCACATCCATAATTATCTTAAACACCTCAATTAGTTCACACATTCATCTTCTGTACAAGGGAATGCAGGATGGTCTTTGAAACCTCCTAATTTAACTTTTGTGAACCGCGTTAGTAACTTGTCAAGTCAGGGCAGCACGGTGGCGCAGTGATTGGCACTGCTGTCTCACAAGGCCGAGGACCTGGATTCGATCCTGGCCCCGTGTCACCGTCCATGTGGAGTTTGCGCATTCTCCCCGTGCCTGTGCGGGTCTCACCCCCACAACCCAAAGATATGTAGGGTAGGTGGATTGGACACGCTAAATTGCTCCTTAATTGAAAAACAAAAGAATTGGGTACTTTAAATTTACTTTTAAAAAGTAACTTGTCAAGGCTACTGTTAGGTTCCTCTTGATTTTAAAGGTGAGTTTGGGTTGAACTTTCCGTTTGGGAGACTATAGGTGGGATTCTATGTCCCCGGGACACCCGGTATGCCTTCCGTTGGGACGGAGAGTCGGGTATTGCGGCAAAATCGGGATTGGCTCGAACACCATGCTCCAACCCCGTGGCATGAACGAGTTCCGCTGCATGCCAGCGGGAGCATGGATATCAGTACAGAGTGACATGACACAGGGGGATCCCTGTAACATGAGGACCCCCACTTGGACCCCTGTTGTAGGGGACTCACTGGGAGCCCTATAATAAGGGACTTCCCCGCGACCCCTGTAATAGGGGGACCCCCACAGGGACCCACACCTGAAGGGGCCCCCGCCACAGATCCCCCCCCCTCACACAAACACGCAGGCCCATCCCCCCTTGAAATGGGACCCCTGTCTGGAAGCTAGAAAGCAATCCATTCCTACCCTCTGGAATGTAGTACTTACCTTGCAGCTCCATGTATCCATTCTTCGAAGGGGATGCATTATCTACAATCCATTCATGGTTTCCCAGCAGTAGTTTGTGATTGACAGCTCATAAAAACATCTGCAGCTTTGATCCATTCAAACCCCTTCACACTTCAGTGGCCTAAGTGGTGAAACCCCAATGTTTGTAAACATTGACCACAGCAAAGAGATGAAAGTGCACTAAGTGCATTCCAATCACTCGAGCGTGTGATTTCACTGCACTTACTCCTTCGGTTAGGGGTCTATTCATGGGTCCCTGGTAGGGGGTCCCCCCTATTTATGGAATCACAGGGGGTCTCCCTTGTAAGTGGGTCCCTGGGAGGGAGTGAGTGTGTGTGTGTGTGGGGGGGGGGGGGGGATCTGGTAGGGGAGGGGTGGGCAGGTAGTGCATTGTGGGGTTGGGGGTGACCCTCAGATGGACACTGGTGGTAACTCCCCCAAAATCCACCACATCAGGGCCACATTAGTGATGTGCGGGGGGTGGTTTGGAGCTAATCTGTGGGGCGAATGGCCTTGGATGGTTGTGAACCTCGATCCCAGCACCTGCGCGGGTCAAAGCATTGCGTTCGCCGATTTCCCCCAATGCCGATTCTCTGACCCATCAGGAAACGTCAATTGGATGTCGCAGGACACAGAATCCAGTCCTTGAACATTCCACACTATTAAGCAAACTAATAAAAACAATACTTTTTTGTTATCCTGGCTGCCATCAACCTGTTATAGGAGTGGAATGATTGGAAGATACAGGAATGAAGGTGGAGAATTCTAACCATCCCGAACAGAAATTAGCAACATAATTTGTGTTCAAATACACTCAAAATATTTGGAATCATCATTTGACATAAATAACAAACATTAGGCTTGCACCCCCCTCACCTCACTCACTCCCTCACATATTCACTCACTCACTCACTTACTTATTCACACACTCACTCACTCACTCACGCCTTCCCTCCATCACTGAGCCCCACTCCCACACCCTCTTTCCAATTCACATTCAGCCCCCACGCACTCACATCCTCCCTCAATCTTCACACAACCCCTATTCACTCAATCACACCCTTCCTCAATCCTCACTCACTCACATCTTCGCTCCGCACATGGCCCCCACTCACTCACACCTTCCCTCCCCACACAGCGCCCACTCACTCACACCTTCCCTCCCCACACAGCCCCCACTCATTCACTTTTGCCCTGCCATCCACAATCAGCCCCACTCACTCATGACCTACCTCCCATATCCCACTCAGCCATATTCACTCAGCCATTCAACCTTCATTTATTCATTGATGCCTCCTTTCTCCCCTCGCTCTTCCTATTCTATATTTTGTCACCTTGCCCAAATGTGCGAAAGCTCCCACTCCCTCCAGACGTTGCAGTGTGTCACAATCGGCTCTGGATGAGTGAAATCTACACAATGGATGTAGAACATACAGTAGCACCTGGGACTGGAAAATGTTCATGGCAACGATATGGTTGATGTCAACAGATGGTTGATACTTCACCAAATTTCACAGTGATCACGAGAACTTGGAATTTTTTGATGACAGTTGAATGATTCTGAGCACTTTGAAGGCAATTAAATGATGCTAAATGATCACAAATGATGTTATGACCCCTGTGTGATTTAATTTGATGTCAATTAATAACTAATGATGCCAGTTGATCATTATTTAATTACTCGGGATGCCAAATGATGACTTCTGAGTGTAGATGGTTGCAAATAAGCACATATGGTGCTTGCTGAATGCAACAATGTCAATATTATCTGGCAAGGATATGCCTGAACAAAGGTCTGTTGCTTTGGGGCAGCACAGTAGAACAGTGGTTAGCAAAGTTGCTTCACAGCTCCAGGGTCTCAGGTTTGATTCCCGGCTTGGGTCACAGTCTGTGCGGAGTCTGCACGTTCTCCCTGTGTCTGCCTGGGTTTGCTCCGGGTGCTCCGGTTACCTCCCACAAGTCCCGAAAGACATGCTGTTATAATTTGGACATTTCATAGAATTTACAGTGCAGAAGGAGGCCACTCGGCCCATCGAGTCTGCACCGGCTCTTGGAAAGAACACCCTAACCGCGGTCAACACCTCCACCCTATCCCCATAAACCCATAACCCAGTAACCCCACCCAACACTAAGGGCAATTTTGGACACTAAGGGCAATTTATTACGGCCAATTCACCTAACCTGCACATCTTTGGACTGTGGGAGGAAACCGGAGCACCCGGAGGAAACCCACGCACACACGGGGAGGATGTGCAGACTCCGCACAGACAGTGACCCAAGACGGGAATCAAACCTGGGACCCTGGAGCTGTGAAGCGATTGTGCTATCCACAATGCTACCGTGCTGCCCATTCTGAATTCTCCCTCTGTGTACCCGAACAGGCGCTGGAATGTGGCAACTGGGGGTTTTTCACAGTAACTTAATTGCAGTGTTAATGTAAGCCTACTTGTGACAATAAAGATTATTCTTATATTATATACTTAAAAGACCTTACCTTGGTTGAAACAGTCAGTCATATGTGAACTTCTCAGCTTTTTGCATGAAGGGTCATAATAATGGTCTTGATGATTTTTGCTATTGGATCATTCTGATCATTATGAGGGCAAAGAGTGAATATTATGGGCCAAATAACTGTGTTTACTTCGTTTCACAAATTCTTCTGAAATAATTGCAAGCATCTGCTCCTATATCATGCCTATCAATTGTTAGACAAATAGCACCGCCTGACTTTGTTCCCAAACTTCCTCGAGTGTAATCCACTGCACGCAAGTGGAGATAATATAACAATCGACCCTGTCTTACATCAGTTGAACATTCTTTCACTTGGTCACTATCATTCAGCACAGAACAGGCCCTTTGGCCCACCATGTCGATGCTAACCATCAAATACCAATCTATATTAATCCCAATTACCAGCGCTTAGTCCATAGCTGACTACGCTTTGGTGATTTCAAGTGCTGGTCCAGATGCTTCTTAAATGTTGCTGAGTACCTTCCCCCGCCACCCTCTCAGGCAGCATGTTCCATATTTCCACCATGTTCTGGGTGAAAAACCGTTTCCTCAGGTCCCCTCTAAACCACTTACTCCTCACCTTTAACCTATGCCCTCTGGTCTTAGACATCTCTGCCATGAGGAAACGATTCTTACGATCTAACTTATCTATGACTCTCATTATTTTGTATACTTCCATTAGATCCCTCCTCAGCCTCCTATGCTCTAGGGAAAACAAACCCAACCTATCCAGTCCCTCCTTATAACTGAAGCTTACCACCCCAGGCAATATGGAGAATCTCCTCTGCATCCCCTCCGGTCAAAATTTAATTCCTTCATCTTCCGTCATTCATCTCAAATATGAATTATTTTCTGTTCCCATTGGTCAAAAGACAAAGACCCAAAGGACATAGGACATAGGTGATTGGCAGAAGAAGCAACAACAGCATGTGGAAAACCATTTTTACACAAAGTGTGGTTAGGATCTGGAGTGTGCTACTTAAGAGTGTGATGGAGGCAGATTAGTCATAGCTTTCAAAAAATAATTGGATCGGTATGTGAAGAGGAAAAAAAATCAGGGTTACAGGGAAGGCAGGCGAATTGTTCTTGCAGGGAACAGGCATATACATGATGGGCTGAATGGCCTCCTTTTCTGCTGTCACCATTCCGTTATTCGACTTTGGACTATTTTCCTCAATGATCTTGCCACAATTATGTTCCAATGAAACTACTGTGCCATTGTAATACAAGCAATTACCTTGATGGGAAGCAAAAAGGGAAAAAGACGAACACAGTACCGATAACGAAAGTGGAGTGCTACCTAGAATTAGAATTTGAGATATGTAATCCAAAAACGAACTCAGATTGGTGGATCTGAAAAATAGGTCATTCTTGCTATAATTTATTACTGAATAAATTTCACATTGGCCTTGTAATTCAACAAATAACGATGATTATAATTCTTCGATGTAGGCTGCATTTTTCCGTCCTGATTCATGGCTGGGATTTTCCATGGCCAGAATTTTTTTTCTGGGTGGAATGTCAAATATTCCATTCCCGGTCACAACATGTCCCGCCACGGACAAGAGCAGAGAGTCCCGCCAATCGACCAATGTTCTCCGTACACTTATTGAATTCGCCAGCACATTTCACTGCCTGCATTTTACCGAAACAGAAATCAAAGGAATAATGGCTAATTGCCCACAGTAATACAATTTGCCATGTATTAAATAACAGGACAAGGTCTCGGGTATCAGAAGGCGAAGAACCTGTGCAGGAGCGATTTTTCTGCCCTCATTTTCTTCAGGCTCCTGGAGACATGATCGCTCATGAAGGACAAATTTGCCGATTGGATTGTAAGGTAGGAACTGCAAATTACAGCTCAAATCACGGAGAGCAGTGTGACAAAATTGAGAATTTGTATCCACAATGTATTGTGTTGGTTTCTTTTTCTGTCTTGGCTAATAAAGAGTTACAAACCCTGGTTAATTCAGAAATTGGTTTAGATGAATGATTAGTGTTTATTGCCGTCAGCGAAAAGAGGATTTCACACAATACAACCATCTTATGGGTTTTGTGTGCGCTCTCTTCATGTTTAATGGACATTTGTTTTGCTTCTTATTTTTTGATAACTATTTCCCAGTCATTTTGTAAAATTCAGGACCTCATCTGAGATCGAAAGATTGATGTTGTAACGATCCAGGAGGTCGAATAGTCAGGTGAACGCTAGTTTATTTAGGGTCAAAGGAAACTGCCCTCAGGTGGTAAATACACACACTATATTAGTCCCATTTGGGTCCACCAACATGCCGGGCCCTGTTAAGCTGGCCTTTCGACTAGATTATAAGCTGGGTGGGCATCCACCCACTAGTGCAGAAGCTCATATTCTCCCACGGGGAGATCAATTAGGGACCCAGCCTCAGCAGATTGAGGAACTCTGGCCTGATTTTATGCCCATCTTGCAGCTATTGATCTGCTGCCAAGAATCCTGTAACTTTGAAAGACAAGAAACTGCCCATGAGAGCTGCTGGCTGTCACTGCAAGGTAAAGTGGGATTGGGTCTCACCAGGACCCAGCTAAGATGGGGGATGGGGTTGCTGAGGACAGGTAAGGTATTACCACAAATGCTGCCGGAGGGGGGGGGTTGGGGGGAGGGCCCTCTATCATCCACAGAGTGACTGATTAGAAGGGCTCTCCGCTACGCACAAGCCCAGAGTGAGGCCAGCAGGGATAACCATGCAGTAGTCCCACACACCTGAGGTCTTATCCAATTATAAATGCCAGTCGTGGCTGGAACAGGTCCTAATTGGCCCCTTAAGTGACTCATTCGGCCTTCGAAGGAATGGGCATCTTCCTCCTTCCTCACGAGCAGAATGTCAAGGTGACGGGAAGGAATCAGACATTCCAACACCCACCCTCCATCCCCTCCCACCCACCACACCTTTTCTCCTGAATTCTCTCCCAATTGTGTTGGCTCCATCAAAATCAACACAATATATGCGTCGCATTTTAGTGCCACAGTCATCGCTTTCAACTCGAGCAGTTTGTTGTTCCTTGAAAACCGATCGTGTGATTCAAGTAGAAATCCAAAATATAGCAATAAGGTTCATGGCTAATTACCTAAACATTAAAGAGGCAAAAATGTTCTCTGGAGCTCACAGTGGTCCCAGATCCAGAACAGCACAAAAGTGCCCAGGGTAACAAGTCGACAGTATAACAGATGGCACTAAAGCTGTAATCAGTGATAACCATCTGACGTTTATCTTTTAATCTGAGTTTGGAACTGGATTGCTGCAATTTCACAATTGGAACAGTTAACCATTTATTATTGAGCACACATTCCAGTCTTTTATGAAGAATTGCGTTGATGTTGTGAAGAAATCGCTTCTTGAGTTATTGTGAAACCGCTGAGCAGTTTTCTGACATTACCCTGTATTAAACAGTCCTTTGCCTGTGAACATGTGAGGTTCAATTTGAGGAGGTCGTAATTCATTGGCTGCTCTATGGGCAAGATTTACAGATAATGTGCTTTTTGATAGTGAGGTTGCGTATCAGAAGGGGGAAATGTATCCTATTGTGTCACCATATGCAACAATACACTGCTATTCGAGAAATAAAAAGTTTTTAAAGATTCCTAAAGTTAGATTTGGAATTATGACAGAAAATCATGGCAATTATTAGCAGCTAAAAGGAGAAAATCAGCTCTGGCAAAGAGCCCGTAGGTAGAACATGAATGAAAGATTTCTCTTCTCATATTTCCAACACCTCAGTAAAAGTTTCTGCAGTTCATGCTCCAACTTGTTCTGGAAATTATTTGGGAATACAAATTCAAAATTACTGTTATAACCTAAGAAAAGACATGCCTTGAGTTGTTCTGCAGTTTGCTTGAGTGCCTGACTGTTGAGAGAATCACCCTGGGAGATTCACAATGATGTGAATACTGATAAACCGCAGTTCACTGAGAATTGTAGGCCAGGAATAATTTATAGCTGACAAACAGTGGTAGTTCTGGAAAGGAGACCATCTCAAATTCTCAGAATGTGAGGTCCTTGAATTAAGCACAAATGCAGGTCGGTCCATATAAAATATGAAAAGACAAATTCATGATCCGGCTACAGGCCCTGTTCTCTTTATCAATACTAAGTATTGGGGCAGTGGGCTAAACAACTGGCTTGTAATACAGAACAAGGCTACCGGCGCGGGTTCAATTCCCGTACCGGCCTCCTCGAACAGACACCGGAATGTGGTGACTAGGGGCTGTGGTGATATGCATCACTGTAAATACACAAGGGGTTAATGTAAATACACTTAGACTAAGTAAACACTAGAGGGAGCCCCAGAGACATCATGACATGCAGACATACAGCTAATGAACACATAGAATAGGACACGACCAATGGGCAGTCAAGACACCCAGAGGTGACACTACCACAAGGGGGCAACCCATATAAAAGGACAGGGCACACATGTTCTTTCTCGTTCCACGGGCGACACTCAGAGAGAAGAACAGGGGCAGATCAGAAGCATCACACCCACCGCATGGCTTAGAGCAGACTGGTTAGTTAGACTGAGTTACTATAGCAAGATTCGCAGGAGAGCCGAACTCAAGTAGGAGAATTGTTAACTGTTCAATAAATGTGTTAAACCTACCTCCAAGTCTGAACATTCCTTTGTCAGAGCATACATCAAGGAAGCAGCTTATGCTACATGAGGAAGCATAACACAACAGGCGCTTGTCACAGTAGCTTCATTGAAGCCTACTTGTGACAATAAGTGATTAATATTATTGTATTGCCATTATTTTGTCAAGGTTTTAGCTTTTGACATGAATATTTTAACTTTTTACCTCAATAATAGCTGGATGGATTCTTCGCCATCCAATTATCTGCATCTTCCACTAGTGAGAAACGACGTCCTGCAAGAGAAGATTAAAAATGGATCTGATTGAGGCCACAGTAACAGATTGGTCAGATTGAGGGCCACAGTATCTGATTGGTCAGATTGAGGACCACAGTATCTGATTGGTCAGATTGAGGGCCAGAGTATCTGATTGGTCAGATTGAGGCCCAGAGTACCTGAATGGTCAGATTGAGAACCACAGTGTATGATTGGTCAGATTGAGGGCCATAGTATCTGATTGGTCAGATTGTGGGCCACAGTATCTGATTGGTCAGATTGAGGACCACAGTATCTGATTGGTCAGATTGAGGGCCACAGTATCTGATTGGTCAGATTGAGGGCCACAGTATCTGATTGGTCAGATTGAAGGCCGCAGTATCTGATTGGCCAGATTGAGTGCCATAGCATCTGATTGGTCAGATTGTGGGCCACAGTATCTGATTGGTCAGATTGAGGACCACAGTATCTGATTGGTCAGATTGAGGGCCTGAGTATCTGATTGGTCAGATTGAGGACCACAGTGTCTGATTGGTCAGATTGAGGGCCAGAGTATCTGATTGGTCAGATTGAGGCCCAGATTACCTGAATGGTCAGATTGAGAACCACAGTGTATGATTGGTCAGATTGAGGGCCACAGTATCCGATTGGTCAGATTGAGGGCCACGGTACCTGATTGGTCAATTTGAGGCCACAGTATCTGATTGGTCAGATTGAGGGCCACAGTATCTGATTGGTCAGATTGAGGGCCACAGTATCAGATTGGTCAGATTGGGGGCCACAGTACCTGAATGGTCAGTTTGAGGCCACAGTGTCTGATTGGTCAGATTGAGGGCCATAGTATCTGATTGGTCAGATTGTGGGCCACAGTATCTGATTGGTCAGATTGTGGGCCATAGTATCTGATTGGTCAGATTGTGGGCCACAGTATCTGATTGGTCAGATTGTGGGCTACAGTATAGGAGCACGGTAGCATTGTGGATAGCACAATCGCTTCACAGCTCCAGGGTCCCAGGTTCAATTCCTGCTTGGGTCACTGTCTGTGCGGAGTCTGCACATCCTCCCCGTGTGTGCGTGGGTTTCCTCCGGGTGCTCCGGTTTCCTCCCACAGTCCAAAGATGTGCAGGTTAGGTGGATTGGCCATGATAAATTACCCTTAGTGTCCAAAATTGCCGTAAGTGTTGGGTGGGGTTACTGAGTTATGGGGATAGGGTGGAGGTGTTGACCTTGTGTAGGGGGTAGGGTGCTCTTTCCTCGAGCCGGTGCAGACTCGATGGGCCGAATGGCCTCCTTCTGCACTGTAAATTCTATAATAATTCTATGATAGTATCCGATTGGTCAGATTGAGGGCCACTGTAACTGATTGGTCAGATTGGATTGGATTTGTTTATTGTCACGTGTACCAAGGTACAGTGAAAAGTATTTTTCTGCGAGCAGCTCAATAGATTATTAAGTACACCAAATGAAAAGGAAATAAAAGAAAATACATAATAGTGTATTTTACAAGGTACACAATTTAACTACATAACACCAGCATCGGGTGAAGCATACTGGGATGTAGTGTTAATGAGGTCAGTCCATAAGAGTGTCGTTTCGGAGTCTGGTAACAGTGGGGAGGGGGACGAATCTGTTTTTGAGTCTGCTCGTGTGTGTTCTTAGACTTTTGCATCCGCTGCCCGATGGGAGAAATTGGAAGAGTGAGCAGGCTGGGTGGGAGGGGTCTTTGATTATGCTGCCTGCTTTCCCCATGCAGCGGGAAGTGTAGATAGAGTCAATAGATGGGAGGCAGGTTTGTGTGATGGACTGGGCTGTGTTCACGACTCTCTGAAGTTTCTTGCGGTCTTGGACCAAGCAGTTGTTATACCAGGCTGTGATGCAGCCAGATAAGATGCTTACTATAGTGCAGCTGTAGAAGTTGTTAATGTGGACATGCCGAATTGAGGATAAGATTGAGGGGCACGGTATCTGATTGGTCAGATTGACGGCCACAATATTTGATTGGTAAGATTGAGGGCCACAGGATCTGATTGGTCAGACTGAGGCCACAGTATCTGGTTGGTCAGATTGAGATTGAGGCCACAATATCTGATTGGTCAGATTGAGGCCACAATTTCTGATTGGTCAGATTGAGGGCCACAGTATCTGATTGGTCATATTGAAGACCACAGTATCTGATTGGTCAGATTGAGGGCCACAATATCTGATTGGTCAGATAGTGGCCACAATTTCAGATTGGTCATATTGAAGTCACAGTATCTGATTGGTCAGATTGAGGACACAGTATCTGATTGGTCAGACTGAAGGCCATAGTAGCTGATTGGTCAGATTGAAGGCCACAGTATCTGATTGGTCAGATTGAGGGCCACAATATATGATTGGTCAGATTGAGGGCACAATTTCTGATGGGTCATGAAGGTCACAGTATCTGATTGGTCAGATGAGAGTCGCAATATCTATATGTTCATACTGAAGGCCACAGTACCTGAATGGTTAGATTGAGGCCACAGTATCTGATTGGTCAGATTGAGGCCACAGCATTTGATTGGTCAGACTGAGGCCACAGTATCTGATTGGTCAGATTGAGATCACAGTATGGGGTCCTGAATTCAATTCCCACCATGGCAGATGTTGAAATTTGAATTCAATAAAATATGAAATTAAAAATCTAACGATGACCTGGAAACCATTATGATTATCGTCAAAACCTATCTAATTCAGGAATGTCCTTCAGGGAAGGAAATCTGTTGTCTTTACCCGGTCTCGCCTACATGTGACTCCAGACCCACACAGTGATGCAATTGATTCTTAACTGCCCCCCCACTGAAATGGCCTAAACAAGCCACTCCGTTCAAGAGCAATTACGGATGGGTGAATAATGCTGACCCAGCCAGAGATGGTCACATCCCAAGAACATAGAGCATAGAACATACAGAGCAGAAGGAGGCCATTCGGCCCATTGAGTCTGCACCGACCCACTTAAGCCCTTACTTCCACCCTATCCCTGTAATCAAATAACCCCTTCTAACCTTTTTTTGGTCACTAAGGGCAATTTATCATGGCCAATCCACCTAACCTGCACATCTTTGGACTGTGGGAGGAAACCGGAGCACCCGGAGGAAACTCACGCAGACACGGGGAGAACGTGCAGACTCCGCACAGACAAACAAACAAATTAAATTTTAAAAAGTCCTCTCCATCCCCTTTGTCTGTGGAGACCTGGTGTTTTCCCATCTTCCTCCTCCAGCCTGCCCCCCTGTGCAGGACACAGCAGGCCCTCCTAGAGCTATGTTGAAGGGATCCACCAAAGCGGTCCAGGCATTGCAACCGCATCTGTAGAATGCTGATGCAATGCTCGATGATGCTGCTGGTCGCTGAATGGGCATCGTAACGGTTCTCCTAGTTGGTCTGAGGCCTCCAGGTGTCATTAACCATGACCACAGAGGATACCCCTTGTCACCCATGAGCCAGCCCCCTCACCCAACGGAGCACTTCAAAGGTGTCAGACACTGTCGAATGCACCAGCACAAATGCGTTGTGCACGCTACCGGGGTACCAGGTGCAGATGTGCATGATGTGTGTAGTGATCTGCATATCTGTGTATATATACACACAAGAGGTCAATGGAAATGTACTACAACTAAGCAATCACAAGAGGGAGCATGGGAAGTGTATAAATACAGACAGAAAGGAAGTCAACAACAGACACTTCACAGGAACGGCAGCTGGTGAGCAGGACACAGGCAGCTCAGATGTAACATAGTATAAATTCTGGAGAGAGAACAAATTCACACAACAAAGCATCTACTTCAAATGTAAGACTACAAGCTTTATTCAGACACAAGGAATAATTCAATGTGCATCAGTGGTCATACACCAACTGCACATTCATGGAGTGGAAGCCCTCCCTATTGATGAAAGGCACCCCCTCATGAGCAGTGCACTCCAGGCCTGGGGCAGGTCAGTGATTGTTGCGAATTCCGCTGCCCGGGCAACCTGTTGGGATCGGTCCACATTGAAATTTATATAGTCCGCTGACTGTTCATATAGGGCATCCATGATGGTGCAGATGCACCTATGCACAGACATCTGCAATATCTCAGACAGGTCCCCACTCGGTGCCTGGAAGGACGCCGTGGTGAAGAAGTTAAGGGTGACCGCCACCTTGATGGGCACTGGGAGAGGCTAACCTCCTTCATACCCCCGCGGATCCCACCTCCCACCCATCAGCAGTTCTTCCTGACTCATTTCCTTCCACACCACACCCTTGGCACCGGTGAGCCTCTGACCCCACCAACCGTCCCTGTATTCAGGGGTACCGGTGGATGGCGCTACCCATACAATGAAACACTTTGCTGCCCCTGTCCTTTGCACATGTGTGAGGTCCACTGTGGGTGTCATCCTTGGGAGGGCTGTGTTCTACGCTCCAGTGGGAATGAATTTGGGAGGTAGCAACTCAATCAAGGATTTAGGAAAGGAAAGCGAGATTGGGGATTTATCATAGAATTTACAGTGCAGAAGGAGGCCATTTGGCCCATCGAGTCTGCACCGGCTCTTGGAAAGAGCACCCTACCCAAGGTCAACACCTCCCCCTTATCCCCATAACCCAGTAACCCCACCCAACACTAAAGGCAATTTTGGACACTAAGGTTAATTTATCATGGCCAATCCACCTAACCTGCACATCTTTGGACTGTGGGAGGAAACCGGAGCACCCGGAGGAAACCCACGCACACACGGGGAGGATGTGCAGACTCCGCACAGACAGTGACCCAAGCCGGAATCGAACCTGGGACCCTGGAGCTGTGAAGCAATTGTGCTATCCACAAGGCTACCGTGCTGCCCTAATGGGATGGTTGATAATTTACAAAGATGGTGGGGTCAAGACATAATGCTAGGTCATGTGTGACCTTTGGAGGAAACATGGCTGGTTGGGCTAGTGGAAGGGAGGATTAATAGGGGCAGATGATTGGCTGATCTCAATCTCAGTCACAAAGAAGTCCATGAGGCCCTGGAATTTATTATTGGCGATGAGGATGGAGGAGACAGGAGAGAGAAGTTGGGTTGCAGTAGTGAAAAGAAGTCGAGGTTCTCTTTGCATTCCAGGATGATCCTGGAATGATGAACAGTTTTAGCAGATGGTAGAGGGCAGGTGGTAGAGTGGGGATGATTTGAGGATGTGATTGCACTGGAGTGGGTGCAGAGGCAATTCACCAGGATGTTGCCTGGGATGGAACATTTAAGTTATTGTTATGGGCCAAGGTTTAGAGAACCCCAAAATATATCATGGAGTTCAACTGACCCACAACTTTTAATAGATTGTGGTATGGGGAGTACACGGCCCACTCTACAGGTCCAGTACAGCAGTAATGGAAAAGTATTTTTTGAAGCAAAACAATGTTTATTCTATTCACTCAAGTTAACCTTTTTAAAACAGACAGTGAACGCCTTAGCAACCATCAATTCAAATACAACCCCCAAAGAATACAACACTAAATAATCCTTTAAGCTTTCCTTTTAACATCCAGAAGACAAAAAAAAACTTTTAACAGCAGCACATCAGGTTAAAGTCACTACTGAGAGCAGTTATTAGTTTTAAATCACCAAAGGATCAATTTACATTCTTTAGATCACAAAGAGAGACTCTAATACACCTTCTGGCTGTGACTGCAGCTATCCCGCTCTGAAAACGAATGTAAAACACACCCTGCAGCAAACAGCATAAAACAAAAGTAAAAAGCTGACAGACAGCCCAGCTCCACCCCCTCTCTGACATCACTGCAGTAATAAACACTCATTTCTTAAAGGTACTCTCACTACAGATATTTATATACACACCCATTTATAAACACCCAGTTCTTAAAGGTACTCGCCTATGACATTATGAAGAGGGGTTGGATAAGCTTGGGTTGTTTTCGCTGGAGCAGAGAAGACTGAGGGGGCGACCTGATTGAGGGGTACAAGACTATGAGGGGCATGGACAGGGTGGATAGGGAACGGCTGTTCCGCTTAGTTGAAGGGTCAGTTATGAGGGGGACACAAGTTCAAGGTGAGGGGCAGGAGGTTCAGGGGAGATTTCACCCAGAGGGTGGTGATGGTTTGAAATGCACTGCCTGGGAGGGTGGTAGAGGTGGGATGCCTCACATCCTTGAAGTATGTTCTATGTACCTGGATGAGCGCTTGGCACACCATAACATTCAAGCCAAGTGCTAAGGGCCAAGTGCTAACAAATGGGATTAGGTAGGCACGACAGGTGCTTTTCATGCATAGGTGCAGACTCAATGGGCCAAAGGGCCTCTTCTGTTCTGTATTATTCTGTGGGTAAGTGGCCTGTGTCTCTACAAAGTGAGTGTGCACTCCATTTGAGAAAAGCCAAACCCTATAGATGAACATAGATTCTCAGGGGCTTGACATTCTCAAGCATGGCAATGTGTTTTAGCCGATTCCACTTGGCGACGGTGAGCTCCTCATGTACACCCCAGGGTTCAGCTATGTATCGAGGATGTCAATTTGAAAAGCTGTAGTTTGCACTTCGGGCAGACACAATACTTTCTCATTCAAGCGATTCCACCCGGGAATAAACATATTTCCTTTTTTTCAGGTGAGTGGGCTGCCAAACCCTGACCTTTTCTGGCTGCTGAACGGAAAACCTATCTTACCAGATGTTTCCCACAAGATACTCGTGCGTGAAAATGGAATTCACTCCCTCTTGATTGATCACCTTACAGCAGGAGACGCAGGAACCTACACGTGCATTGCAACAAACAAAGCAGGACAAAGTTCCTTTAGTTTGGAGCTGTCTGTTGTCGGTAAAGTATAGTTTGTACCGAAAGGTGTAGTCACACATTTATAAATTGCCTGTAATCCTCGTATAAACCAGATGAATTTGCCAAAGAAGTTCCTGCAAACAATCACTTAATGATGATCAGGTGGAAATCAAACTTTCCCAGCGACTGCAACATGGGTGGTGGCAAGCTGCTGGCTTCCAATTGAAGGGACTGCAGGGGGCAGCCTCGAGCAGCGAGAAACCCATTGTCGCAACCGGTACAGCAGTACTGCTCGATTGTGAGAGAAGTAGGTTTTAATCTTCATGCTTAGAACTTTGTGCTACCCGTAGTCAAAACCACCATCACCACAGCCCCCCCCCCCCCCCCCAGCCCTCACAAACCCCCTTTTCAAAGCCAATAAAATTATTGCAACAACCATGTTTTAGAAGCAAATTGCTTTCTTTAATCTCTCCCGTGGATTGGTACAGTGGGCATGTTAATGAATAATTTCAATGTCGTGTAACTCAGTGATTTCCTATTGGATAATGGGGGTTCGTGCCAATACATCTGCCCTCTGTATTTAAAAGGGTAATTTACCCATAATGTGCTAAATCCGATTTAAACACCCATCCTTTCAGAATTCTAGTAATATTTAAGTTTAGATGGTGTTTTCCACTGAATGTGAACCCTGGGGTTTAGTCCAACCCGGATCTGCTCTTCACCTATCCAATGAAGACTTTCATGGAACGTTTAATATCCCAGCAACTTTGAAAGCTTTGTTTTGGTTGGGCAATCTGAAATCCTAATAGATTCTGGTTTTATTGATATATTATAAGAAAGCAAGGCTATTAATTATAGGCTTGTTTTATATATTATATGATATAATGCAATATTACTTTGTATTAGTTACATCCCTCACTTCACGAAGTCAGATTGTGCAACAAAATTCTTGAGTTTAGAACAAAGTTGCCATAGACCCAGATGCCCAATGGCTACTTTCCCCTTTGTGGAGGGGAGCTGACTGGTGGTAATTTAACCTGAGGGTCCCCACACCTCAGGTGAGGGACAAGGTTGAGAAGGGGCTTTCATGAATAACCTCAGCCGGTATGGGAATAGAACCTATGCTGCTGGCCTCACTCTGCATCACAAGCCAGCTGTCCAACCAACTCAGCTAAACCTGCTCCTATGATTATATGTTGATTAGCATGTTGCATTGCAAGGCAATGCAATAAATCCATTTGCCGCTTCAGGAAATATAGAAGGTCAACCCCTAATTCTGTCAGATTCTGCAAATGGAGAAGCTTTTCCCTTGTGTATTCACACATTGCCTTCCCCCAGTTGGATTTTCTGGTATGTAGCGTGCCCCTTAAAAGATTCAATGATTCTATCTTTGGCTCTAACAAGTTGTGGGCTTTCCATTTCAGAAGAGAGGTGGTAGCACTTGTTACCTGTGTCCCTGTGCATTCCCTCTGTTAGTTCAATGCACCTGACAATTTGCAGCTCTCCTTCAAGAGAGGAAGAACTGCAGGAATAGAAATTAGTATCTGTACAGCAAACACAGAAACATAAAACTTACAGAAAGGTCAAATCTAATGTTATTCTGTTTCCCTTTGTGTTTTGTAGCAAAAGAAATTACAAAGGCGCCTGTATTTATTGAGAAGCTGCGGAACACAGGAGTGCCAGAGGGCCACCCAGTCAGAATAGAGTGCAGAGTTGTGGGTATGCCACCACCCATAATCTTCTGGAAGAAAGACAATGAGACAATCTCTCCCAACAGAGATAGGATAAGGTATGTACAGGCTATGGTGTACAGTTTGACTATAGCTGTTAATGTGACAGTTACCTGGTAAATAAGTATGACTTTCTGTTCCCATGAGGAACCATATTTGACAGGACTGCATTTTACAAAGGTGGCCATATGTAGCACAGTATTTCATCACCATTTTGGTCGCACCTGAATTCCAGATAAGCTTTCAGTGGGCAAGATTTGCCATCAGGTTTATCTGAACTCAGAACTTTATCCCAATTGCCCCTAGCTAAGGTACATGTATACTGCAGGTGCCAACCTGAAACTGGGTCGCTGCAGTTCATGGTTCAGGCATCCAGAACCTTACTTATAGTGTGTGGTTCACATCTGGTTGGAAGATCAGACAGAGCATTCTCCAAACACAAAGTTAAATGTTTAGAGAGTGCAAGTCATAGAATTTACAAAATCATAGAATCATAGAGTGCAGAAGGAGGCCATTTGGCCCATCGAGTCTACACTGACCATCTGAAAGAGCACCCTAACCTAGGCCCAATTCCCCACCCTATCCTGGGAACCGCACCTGGGACAATTTTAGCATAAAGAATCCATCAAACCTGCACATCTTTGGACTGTGGGAGGAAACTGGAGCACCCGGAGGAAATCCATACAGACACTGGGAGAAAGTGCAAACTCCACACAGTCAGCCGCCCGAGGTCGGAATCAAACCCGGGTCCCTGACGCTGTGAGGCAGCAGGGCTAACCACTGCGCCACCGGGCATCTGCCTTCTGCGCCTCTGCCTTTAAACATCTAAGTTTCAGTATGATGGATTTTAATACTCTCCAGGAAATTCTTTCTAAAAAACAATAAATCAAAGGTTGCAATGCAAGTGAAAAGAAAATTAAATTATCTACTTGTGATGACTTGTATTGTTTATTTTGAAGTACATGCCCCAAGATAATAGTTTGGATCACCAGTTAGCTTTCTAGTTTATTGTTGTGTGCTTTTAATGGAATCTATGTTATTGTCTTACCCAGCTTGCACCAAGAACAATGGACCTCACGGCTGTGTGCTCAATGCATTGGCAAATCAAAGGAGTGACAGACTTTCCTCCTTCCCCAGGAGTTTCATTGTTCTTTGCTTCAGAGCCATATGAACTCCAATACTAATCTTACAGCGCAAATACATTTGAAGAGTGCAGACTCTGTGAAAATCATTCAGATCTTCACATTGCACTATAATTGTAGCAGGATATTCTTGTAATATCTGAAAAATGTCTTTTTAACTGGAATACGCGAGGCAGTGTCTTGTTTTTGGATATCACTTTATTTCAATTGTTGCATTAGTCAGTTTGTGGAATAGAATCATAGAATCCCTACAGTGCAGAAAGAAGCCATTTGGCCCTTTGAGTCTGCACCGACCCTGTGAAAGAGCACCCTACCTAGGCCCACTCCCCCCGCAACCCCATAACTCTGCCTAACCTTTGGACATCGCTAATCCATGTAACCTGCACATCTTTGAACTGTGGGGGGAAACCAGAGCACCCAGAGAAAACTCACGCAGACACGGGGAGAATGTGCAAACTCCACACCGACAGTCACCCTAGGCTGGAATTGAACCCGGGTCCCTGGAGCGGTGAGGCATCAGTGCTAAGCACTGTGCCTCCGTGCCACCCAGAATTACACTGCCTTATTTCTGCGCAAAACATTCTGGGCTGGATTCTTCCGCCCTGCCCGCTGTAAGATCGCCACGGGCGGGATGCGGGCCATTAAAGGTCCATTGATCTTGGGCGGGAATTTTTGGTCACTGGGCGGACACGGCCTGAGAATCCAGCCCTTTAATTCAATCTTGGTAGAACGAGTTGCAAAGTAGTATTAAATATAAACTTAACTGATGTTTTCTTTCTAAAAAAACAATAAATCAAAAGTTGCAATGCAAGTGAAAAAAATAATAAAATTACCTACTTGTGATGGCTTGCGTTGTTTATTCTGAAGTACATGCCCCAAGATAATAGTTTGGATCACCAGTTAGCTTTGCAGTTTATTGTGTGCTTTTAATGGAATCTATGTTATTGTCTTACCCAGCTTGCACCAAGATACCACAGGATATGTCTGTCTCCTGATTCAGCCAACCAAGAAGAATGATGCTGGTTGGTATACTGTATCTGCCAAAAATGAAGCAGGGATAGTGTCTTGTACAGCCAGACTCGACTTATATGGTTAGTGTATATTTGAATGTTAGCTGCTTACCAATTATTGGAATAGATTTTCATTGGCATTGCAAGGCGCATGCAGGGCAGTAATGCCCCTAAAATGCCGGGCAAACTTTACCAACCCCGCTCCTGATCCATTGATGCAAACCTCAGAAGGACCTACCTTCGGACTACCAGAATCAGACAGTAGGTATTTTTAATATACATAGGAATATTGGCTTTGTAAACTTTAATGTCCTTGGCTGATAAAAATTAATCTCAAGTTTAAAAATTGACCTCCCGAGTCACCTCCGTTTTTTAAGGTTTTGGGTTTCCACAATCATTTTGCTCAGAAGTGTTTTCTTGCTGAATAATCATATTATCGACCTGAATTAGAACATTCCTTAATATCTCTTGATAAAATGTGGTCCTCTGGTGAACTTGCTACTGTTAAGAGGTTGAATGACTTTTTTTTATTTGCAGAATGTCTTTACATTCAAACTGATATCGGGCAGATTTAACAATTCACTGAGAATAATAGAAGTACAGATGACATCACCATAATTTGTAGGTCACTTTTCAATAACTATTAACACACTGCATGTACATTTCCATTCAATGCTCACCATCTTGAAGGTGTTCTTGGAGAACATCATCATATCTATGACTAAAATCTGACACAAGCTGTCTAACCTACCAAACAGGCCAACAGCACAGCACATGGTATGTGGATGAATTCACATTTGTTAACCTCGCAGTAGCATGACTATTTGAAGTTTGGTTCCATCTCTTGCTTCAGCAGAGCTGAGAGTGCTTGATGCTGACATTGAGTAACTGTGGTGTTGAGGCAGCCAAGAAATCACAGTTTCAGAAGGTCATAGTAAGGATATGTTTTATAAGTCTAAGACGGTGATGTTAAAGTTATAACTAGCCTTGGTGAACCTGCACCTGGAATGCTGGGCTGGATTCTCCAATCAGCTGGAGAATGCGTTTTACGATGGAATCAGGGTGACACTGTTTTTCTGATGCTCCGCCCGCATAAAAACGGCATACTCGGGGATTACGGACGGCCTCAGGATGGCACCTGAGGCTCTCCCCTGATGCTCCATCCTCGATGGGCGAGTCCCCGATGGCTTACAAAGAAGAACAAAGAAAAAAAAAAGGTACAGCACAGGAACAGGCCTTTCGGCCCTCCTGTGCCGACCGTGCTACCTGTCTAAACTAAAAGCTTCGACACTTCCGGGTTCCATATCCCTGTATTCCCATCCTATTCATGGATTTGTCAAGATGCCCCTTAAACGTCACTATTGTGGGGCGTGTGTCCTCACAACGTTCAGGGACCTCACGTTGCGGCTGCAGACCGTGTACCGCTGGCGGAGGGGGGGGGGGGCTTTCATGGAGGGTGAACCGAGGGTGGCGAGGGGTTTAGAGGGGGGCAGTTTTTGACAGGCTAGGTCCACGCGCGGCCGGCGCCATGTTGTACGAACGTGGCCGGCGCAGGTCGCCGCCGTGCACATGCACAGTCATGGACCTGGCCATTCTGTGGCCATATCCGCAGAGCGCTTTACACGGCTGCTAGCCCCCCACTGGGCGGAGGATCAGTTGTATTGAACCTTAATGTGGAAAACCTTAAACTAAAAAAACTGCAGTACAATAAGTGCTTCGAGAAATCCTCTGCTTAAAATAAAATCCAACTATTACCTCACTGAGACAGATGTTTGAATTTTCTGCTTTCTAACATAAACTTTCTGTACGATCTTGAACAACCACTTTTTATCCACACTCGCTGAAGTGTTGGCTAGTGTAGACTTGAGAGATGAACAGACGCTTCCAACACTGATGAAGGTTCAACTCAATTTTATTAACTACTTCTAGCTAACTAACACACGATGACTATGGGTCTAAATGATGCTAACTTAAACTAGAGACCTAAGCCTTGTCCGAACCAGTTGATTCTCTCAGCACGTGGTGTGAGTCTGTGCTGGGCTGGATGTTACACTTAGAGGCAGCACCCAGAATGAGCGGGAACCGTGGTGCCCTCTGCCTTTATAGTGTGTGTATTCTAACTGGTGATTGGCTGCGGTGTTTGTACATGTTGATTGGTCCCTGTGTGTGTCCATCAGTGTGTGTCTGCACCATGATATACTGGTGTATATTATGACACTCGCCATTCATGTGTTCATTGTAGTGAAGTGGGATAGGGGGATGGGGTGGATTGGGAAGGGAAGGGTGCTTAAGTTTCTGTACCAAAATATTTGAATGTTGGAATTCACTTTTGCAGTACCTTAGACCATTGCTTCCCAAACGTTCTCCCACTGTGACCACATTTTTATGTTTGAAAATTGGTGCAAATGGGAGTGCTAAACTGAGGAGCCAATTGGGACACTGAAAGAACAACCAATCAGGGCAGCAGAGGGTGTAGAAGGATGGGTTAGTAAATTTGCAGATGACACGAAGGTCGGTGGAGTTGTGGATAGTGCTGAAGGATGTTATAGGTTACAGAGGGACATAGATAAGCTGCAGAGCTGGGCTGAGAGGTGGCAAATGGAGTTTAATGCGGAAAAGTGTGAGGTGGTTCACTTTGGAAGGAGTAACAGGAATGCAGAGCACTGGGCTAATGGCAAGATTCTTGGTAGTGTAGATGAACAGAGAGATCTCGGCATCCAGGTACATAAATCCCTGAAAGTTGCCACCCAGGTTAATAGGGCTGTTAAGAAGGCATATGGTGTGCTAGCCTTTATCAGTAGGGGGATTGAGTTTTGGAGCCTCGAGGTCATGCTGCAGCTGTACAAAACTCTGCTGCAGCTGCACCTGGAATACTGCGTGCAGTTCTGGTCACCACATTATAGGAAGGATGTGGAAGCTTTGGAAAGGGTTCAGAGGAGATTTACTAGGATGTTGCCTGGTATGGAGGGAAGGTCTTACGAGGAAAGGCTCAGGGACTTGAGGTTGTTTTCGTTAGAGAGGAGAAGGCTGAGAGGTGACTTAATAGGGACATATAAGATAGTCAGAGGGTTAGATAGGGTGGACAGTGAGAGTCTTTTTCCTCGGATGGTGATGACCAACACGAGGGGACATAGCTTTAAATTGAGGGGTGGTAGATATAGGACAGATGTCAGAGGCAGTTTCTTTACTCAGAGTAGTAGTAAGGGTGTGGAACGCCCTGCCTGCAACAGTAGTAGACTTGCCAAATTTAAGGGCATTTAAGTGGTCACTGGATAGACATATGGATGAAAATGGAATAGTGTAGGTCAGATAGGCTTCAGATGGTTTCATGGGTCGGCGCAACATCGAGGGCCGAAGGGCCCGTACTGCGCTGTAATGTTCTATGTTCTATGTTCTATAAAGCTGGTCCCATTGACGAACTGTTTGAACAAAGACTTCCTGTCCTGACCTGAGTCTACGCTTGGCAGCTGCCATTGCAGCATCGGAGCTCGTGACCCCAAATGGTTGACCTATCGCGATCCTTGGTTTGAAACCCTACCTTTGACATTCTTGGTGCAGCTTTCCTTGAGGTCAATGGCGATTGCCATCACTCCGCTGTGGACTGCATATTACAGGCCATTGAAAGCGCAATGAGAACCCATTTCACATTTTCAATAGAAGTAGAAATGGAGGAAACCATAAAGTTGGGCTGCTGACTATTACCCGGATCTACCAACACTTGTGTATCCTTATAGCTCGAACAAATGTACTCAATTCCTCATATGCCTGCATTGAGTTGTGTGAACCGGCATTTATCAATTTAATTATTTTCAACACTATTAACCTTGAGTATTCCCATGAGGTATCCACGATCAGGATCTACACAAATAAAACTTGAGTTTACCCTACTTTAGATATTAACAATGCAAAATGTGGAATCAATTTAAAAGATTCAGATGCAAATTTCTCATGACCCACAGCTAGGGGCACCGGCTAATCACAAATTTACAATGGACCTCAAGAAATCCTTTCCATTTTTGAGTCCTTGGAGAGAAAAGCTGTATTAAAGAAAACTTCCAGTTCAGAATATGTGAAAAAGATGGCATAATGCCACTATCATTATAAACTCATTGTGATTAGTCGTTGGAGATCTGCCTCGCAATATGTAAGGCATGTTGCATCTAATGCATGTTTATTATACTTAATTGCTGCTGGAAAACTTGACCTAATCAAAATTGTTCCCTTCAATGTTTCCCACAAACCCTTCAACATCCGTGTACATTCCTTCCATATCCTTGTATCTCGATGGCCAATAGAATAACCTGTAACTTACTGCATCCATTTTATGGTTGCTGGTAAGCAGCTGAAGAAAGGTACTTCTGTCAGCCAGACATATGGGGAAATTAAGGCATGATTTCCCTTATCCAGTAAATACTATTGCATCAAATCATGCTGTTCCTGGAGCTGAGATGAGACTAATTGACTAAATGAGGTGTACGTGATAATTGATTGAGAGCTACTAGAGAATAATATAATTGAAGTCCCATTATAATTACTGCTGTATAATACAATTAATTGAATGGTACTAGTTACTACACAAATAAAATCTGTTCATTTTTGCATTAAACAGTGCTGATTGCTAATGAAAATTGTTTTCAGCTGTAGTCATTGTCAACGTGCGCCACTTAGAATGCCATCTCATGGTAACATTCTCCATTGCAACATTGAGCCTCTGGTTGACTTTCTTTGTTGTTACAGCGCAGTGGCACCAGCAGATCACACAGCCCATAAAGAAAGTGCGGCCTTCAACCAGTCGATATGCAGCTCTCACTAGCCAAGGACTTGACTTCAAATCTGCCTTCCCATCAGTAGACAACTCACAATTCCAAGCCAGACACGAAGTGATGGAGAGCGATGAACTGTGAAGTTATTTCATTATGTTTGCTTTTGCAGAACTTAGAACTGTGAAGATAAGAGAGGCCAAGCGATTCAAGGTTCACATGAAGTTGTTTTTTTTTATAAGACCTTGGTGCTTTTGTGAATGTTGCAAGCAACACAATTGAAATGGTGATTTTTAAGTAGAGTGCAGATATTATGCAGAAACAATATGATGATTTCTGTAACTCCTCGTTAATAATGATTGGAAAACTCAAGTTAATGAACAGAGATGCCAGCAATGCCCCAGTTAAAATAAGATGACAGCTGTCTCATAATCATAGCAAATCACCAAAGAATGTGCTGTTTATCTGAATGTCTGTTTGTAGAGGTTTTCAAAAGCATTGGGATAAGGTAGACGGTCAGAGTATTAAATGGACAATGTGAAGGGCTTGAGTCACGTCTGCAAAAGGATGTTTTCCACTCAAATGTAACTTGCAACAGCTCAGACACGCTCCGCAAAACCATAGCATATTGATTAACCTGTGTTTCTTTACTATAACCCTAACTGGTCTCATGCAACGAGTTGTTTGTACCAGTTAAACCCATTGACTGCAGTGGACATTGTTATTCGAGCGTTTCTGTGCTTATTTATAACAAATACAAGTGAATCTTATGATTGTTTATTAAAGCGATTAATGTTCTTTCCCTCAGAACTGTTTTGTCAGCAATTTACACTGTTAAACATGAAGCAGCTAATCACAATGAGGCGGTTGCGTGGGGTTCCCTAACTCTACTTCAGTCTTTACATCAGCCAGGACTTTGCAGCTGTAAAACTGGCAAAACTGTCAATGTTTGCTGCCGTACCCTTGTGAAACTGAAACAGCTTCTGAAGGCCTGAAAAGTGCTGTTAAATGTGGAAATTCAGAAGGCGCTACCAATAATTCCCTGCTCCTCCACAAGGTGTCCTGTTAAAAGCCTTGGAAATAGAAATCAATCAGAAATCAATAGATTTTCACTTCAGTCTTGCTGTAAAAACCCTTGAAAAATGTACATCTTGTTAAATGAAGGGCCATTGGATTTTAAGGGTGTTCATAACTACCATTGGTCAATAACCTTTCTGACCCCCCAGAACAAATTCAGGATCTGTGTAATGTCAAATTTCTCTATTCTGCAGGTTTTTAAAAACAAAAATATTTATACAATTTTATGATGTTTCATCTTCTACACCAATCCCATGTGTATGTCACAATCTTTACTTTATTTCCTGTAAAATAATTTTTTAAAAAGGTGACTGATAAAACCTGCTAGTTACTTCCTGGTTGTCTCTTGGTGAGAAATCTTCAATGTGATTGGCTGCTTAGCTCGCTTGATGGCGTCAATATTGCTTTCTGCCAGAGATCCCCTTAAGTTGATGCCAGAATGAAAATAACTTCAGGGGAAAGGTGAAACATACATAGAACAGTACAGCACAGAACAGGCCCTTCGGCCCTCAATGTTGTGCCGAGCCATGATCACCCTACTCAAACCCACGTATCCACCCTATACCCGTAACCCAACAACCCCCCCCTTAACCTTACTTTTATTAGGACACTACGGGCAATTTAGCATGGCCAATCCACCTAACCCGCACATCTTTAGACTGTGGGAGGAAACCGGAGCACCCGGAGGAAACCCACGCACACAGGGGGAGGACGTGCAGACTCCACACAGACAGTGACCCAGCCGGGAATCGAACCTGGGACCCTGGAGCTGTGAAGCATTTATGCTAACCACCATGCTACCCTACAGCCCTGCAATTGCCAGACCTTTTGTGTACAGCTTCCTTTGTGGTCAGTAGCAAGTTTTTATTTTCAATCTTTCATGGGATGTGGACATAGTTGCTTGCCCATCCCTGATTATCCTGCTCGACCATTTCAAGAGCTGGGTACTCCGTTGCTGTTGGTCTGGAGTCACATGTAGGCCAGGCCAGGTAGGGATAGCCCCTCAAGGGACATGAGTAAACCAGATGTTTTTTATCAACAATGTCATGGTCGCTATTACTGAGGCTAATGTTGTGATTCCAGATTTATTCATTGAATTTAAAACCCCATGGTGGGATTTAAACCCATGCCAAGAGTATTACCCTGGGCCTCTGGAATACTAGTCTAACAGCATTACAATTACGCCACCATCTCCCTCTAGCGTCATCATTATGTCACTGACTGCAAAACCTGAGTCAGTAATTCCATCCGGTTGGTAATATTTTGCCTCCATGGATACTGTAAATGATAGTTGGAACTTCACATCTTCTCAATTCAAAATCAACACAGGACAAATTCCAACCCGGATTATAAATTACTTTTTTTGGAACCAGACAGAAGGAAGCTTTTAATAAACCAGCCAATAAATGCTCACTGCATAAGGTTTTTTTTTTAACCTGTACTGCTAACTGATAAGTTACTTGTTAAAATGTCACACATATCTAACTATATACCGACTGAAAATTATAGGATTTGCTCCACAACTGATAGCTATTTATTTTCATTTGACGGATATTTTTGACAACAGATTCATGTGAAATAGTCTTTTAGTTTTTCTGAGCAATGCTTCATGTTGTTTAGCAGTTTACAATACCTTTCCTAATTCAGTATATACAGGCTGCAATATTACATAAGTGCCAGGTAGCTTAAGCCAAGTGTTTTAATGTAAACTTGCACTTGTAAAGAAATAATGGATTGTTTATCTCGTGAATAAAGTTTTATTTATTCCAATACGTGTTCAAGCTGTGAACTTGCTTGGGGATGTCTGCCAGTGAGGTAATAATGGAACAGAGATGCTTTAGTTAATGGACTTGAGCGTGTTCAGAATCACTGAATGATTATGGCGCAGAAGGAGGCCATTCGGCCCATGTGTCTGTACTGGCTCTCCAAATTAGCATCATGACTGAGTGCCATTCCGCTGCCTTTTCCCCACACCCCTTCACATTGTCTCTATTCATGTAATCATTTAATGCCCTCTTAAATGCCTCAATTGAACCTGCCTCCATCACACTTCCATTCCAGACCCCAACCACTCACTGTGTGAACACGTTTTTGCTCACATCACATTTGCTTCCTTTGCAAATCACTTTAAATCTATGCCTCTCGAGCTTGATCCATTTACGAGCAGGAACAGTATCCCCTTATTGGCTCTGCCCAATTCCCTCATGAATTTGAACATCTCTATCAAATCTCCTCTTAGCCTTCTGCTCTGCAAGGAGAACAGTCCCAACCTCTCCAATGTATCCTTCTCACTGACGTTTCACATCCCTGGAACCATTCTTGTAAACCTCGGCTTGCTGACATGCACTTTCTGCCCACTACACACTGAGCTGTTTGATTGGCTCAGATTTCATACTCATGAAACAATGGGCAGAATTTACCGGCTGTTCACGTCGGCGGGATATTCCAGTATTACTATTACTGAGACTCCTGAGGTATTCCGGGGACAAGGGGTGCAGTCAACGGGAAATCCTGTTGCCAACAGCAGGACCAGAAATCCAGCTGGCGGGTCACCTCTGCTGCCCAAAAACTCCTCAGATAATGAAGCAGCCCATTTTGGGGTGGCACAGTGGTTAGCACTGTTGCGTCACAGCGTCAGGGACCCGGATTCAATAGTAACCTCAACAACTGTCTGTGCGGAGTCTGCACCTTCTCCCCGTGTCTGTGTGGGTTTCCTCCGGGTGATCCGGTTTCCTCCCACAGTCCAAAGATGTGCAGGTTAGGTGGATTGGCCATTCTATGTTGCCCATTAATGTCAAAAAGGATAAGTGGGCGTTACGGATAGAGCAGGGATTAGACATAGGTTGGGTGCTCTTTTGGAGGGTCGGTGCAGACTTGATGGGCCAATTGGGCTCCTTCTGCACGGTAGGGATTCTGTGCCTACCAGGGCAGGTCAAAGGCTCGGAAACCTATGGTGAGTAACTCACCTCCTGACCCCACAAAGCCTGTCCACCATCTACAAGGCACAAGTCAGGAGTGTAATGGAATACTCTCCACTTGCCTGGATGAGTGCAGCTCCAACAATATTCAAGAAGTTCGACACCATCCAAGACAAAGCAGCTCGCTTGACTGCTCCCCCTTCCAAAAACATTTAAACCCTCCACCATCGATGGACAGTGGCAGCCATATGTACCATCTACAAGATGCACTGCAGCAACTCGCCAAGGTTCCTGAGACAGCATCTTCCAAACCCACAACCACTACCATCTAGAAGGACAAGAGCAGCAGATACCTGGGAACCCCACCACCTGGAGGTTCCCCTCCAAGTCATTTACCACCCCGACTTGGAAATATATTGTCGTTCTTTCACTGTCGCTGGGGCAAAATCTTGGAACTCCCTCCCTAACAGCACAGTGGGTGTACCTGTGGTCATAAATGTTTACAGCATAGAAACAGGCCATTTGGCCCAGCTAGTCCATGCCACCCAGTTTCTATCACTAAGCTAGTCCCACTTGCCCGCATTTGGCCCATATCCCTTTATTCCCACCCTGCCCATATAACTAACTGTTTTTTAAAGGAAAAAATTGTACCCATCTCTACCACTGCCTCTGGCAACCCATTCCAGATGTTCACCAGCCACTGTGTGAAGAAATTTCCCCTCTGGTCTCTTTTGTATCTCTCCCCTATCACCTCTAGTTGTAGTTGGAAACTTTTCTACCTTTGGGAAAAGATGTTGACTATCTACCTTATCTTTGCTCCTCATTATTTTATAAACCTCTATAAGATCACCCCTATGCTTCCTACGCTCCAGGGAAAAAAGTCCCAGCCTATCCAACCTCTCCTTATAACTCATCAAGTCCTGGTAGCATCCTCATAAATCTCTTCTGCACTCTTTCTAGTTTAACAATATCCTTTTTATAAGAGAGTGACCAGAATTGAACACAGTATTCCATGTGTGGTCTAACTAATGTCTTGTATAACTTCAACATGACGCCCCAACTCCTGTATTCAATATTCTGATGAATAAAACCTAGCATGCTGAATGCCTTCTTCACCACCCTGTCCACCTGTTACTCCACCTTCAAGGAGCAATGAACCTGTACTCCAAGATCTCTTTGTTCTATAACTCTCCCCAACTCCCTACCATTAACTGAGTAGGTCTTGCCCTGATCGACCAAAATGCATAGTACCTGTGGTGATATGCCTGTAGATAATATTGCATGTACTCAGCAGTGTGACCTCTCACCAGCAGGTGGCCATGTACTCAGCAGTGTGACCTCCCACCAGCAGGTGGCCATGTACTCAGCAGTGTGACCTCCCACCAGCAGGTGGCCATGTACTCAGCAGTGTGACCTCCCACCAGCAGGTGGCCATGTACTCAGCAGTGTGACCTCCCACCAGCAGGTGGCCATGTACTCAGCAGTGTGACCTCCCACCAGCAGGTGGCCATGTACTCAGCAGTGTGACCTCCCACCAGCAGGTGGCCATGTACGCAGCAGTATGACCTCCCACCAGCAGGTGGCATCAGATATAAGTCAGGGGACATCCGGCTAAGGCCAGAAGGTTGCAAGGCGTACATGAGGACAGTTGTGCATAAGGGTAGTTCCAGGAGAGTTTATTGTAACTCGATGATAACTTGGTCTGTATCTGTTCGTTACCTTACCACATGTACATTAATAAACCCTGGTTCTGTAGGTTCATTGGTGGACAAGATCACAAACACAACAGTACCTACACCACAGGGACTGCAGCGTTTCAAGAAGGCAACTCACTGCCACCTTCTCAAGGGCAACTGGGATGGGCAATAAATGTTGGCCTATCCAGCAACGCCCACTTCCCGTAAATAAATTAAAAATACTCCCCGGTCCAATCCCCACCTAACCTGCACATCCATGGACTGTGGGAGGAAATCAGAGCACCCAGAGGAAACCCACGCAGACAAGGGGAGAACATGCAGACTCCGCACAGACAGTGACCCAAGGAGGAAACTGAATCCGGGTCCTGGTGCTGTGAGGCAGCAGTGCAGCCCACTGTGCCACCGTGCCATCCATGATTGTGCTCACACCTATTTCCCACATGTGCACTTTTAAGAAGTGTCACCAGATGCTGACCAGGATTAAGAATACCTGATATTCCCCATTCTATCCCAAGGTCATCAATCCCCCTTTTGGAAGTCAATTAAATCAACAAAAGCCATGGTCCCTGTAATAACCCCCAAAATGGAGAAATGGGTCTGAGTGGTGTTAAAATAACACAGCCTGAAGTAATTTTCACAGATGAGTGCAGAAAAGGCCCTTCGGCCCATCAAATCTGTCGTCACATGAAAGGAACCTGATCTACCAATTCATAGAATTTACAGTGCAGAAGGAGGCCATTCGGCCCATTGAATCTGCACCGGCTCTTGGAAAGAGCACCCTACCCAAGGTCAACACCGCCACCCTATCCCCATAACCCAGTAACCCCACCCAACACTAAGGGCAATTTTGGACACTAAGGGCAATTTATCATGGCCAATCCACCTAACCTGCACATCTTTGGACTGTAGGAGGAAACCGGAGCACCCGGAGGAAACCCACGCACACACGGGGAGGATGTGCAGACTCCACACAGACAGTGACCCAAGCCGGAATCGAACCTGGGACCATGGAGCTGTGAAGCAGTTGTGCTATCCACAATGCTACCATGCTGCCCCTAATCTTGAAATGAATGAAATGAAAATCGCTTATTGTCACGAGTAGGCTTCCATGAAGTTACTGGGAAAATCCCCAAGTCGCCACATTCCGGCGCCTGTCTGGGGAGGCTGGTACGAGATTCAAACCGTGCTGCTGGCCTGCTTGGTCTGCTTTAAAAGCCAGCGATTTAGCCCAGTTGGCTAAACCAGCCCCTCATTAATCCCATTTGCCAACACTTGGCTCAAAGCCTCGAATGTTAATAAGTGCCAAGTGCTCATCCAGGTACTTTTTAAAGGATTTGAGGCAACCTGCCTCTTACCACCCTCCCAGGCAATGCATTCCAGACCGTCACCAGCCTCTGAGTAAAAATGTTTTTCTTCAAATACCCTCGAACCTCCCGCTCCTCACCTTGAAATTGTGCCCCCTTGTAACTGACCTTTCAACTAAGGGGAACAGCTGCTCCCTAACCACCCTGTCCATGCCCCTCATGATCTTGTACACCTCAATCAGGTCACCCATCAATCTTCTCTGTTCCAGCGTAAACAACCCAAGTCTATCCAACCTCTCTTCATAACTGAAATGTTGCATCCCAGACAACACGCTGAAGCCCCTCCAGTGCAATCACATCCTTCCTAGAATGTGAATCCCACTGACAATTTCTCTATTGCAATACTATCATAAAGCAATGAGAGTGGCATTCTCCAATCTGCGAGATCCTATGTCCCAGCAGCCAGCCAATGGGGTTTCCCAATGTGGGCACCCCATGCCATTGGGAAATCAGGGGAGTGTGTGCACTGCGGTGAAATGGAGGATCCCGCCAATGGAGAATCCAGCCCTAAGTGTTGATGGCGGGGCTGAATCGGTGGGCTTCTACAACAACGGTCTCGGAGCAATTCATGATCTGTTAATGGGCTAGCACCAGATTGCCACTCGAGAGGCTGACAAGCTGCAGCCACATACTAATATACCACTCCCCACACACACTCAACCCCACCAACAAGGTGGCAGCACGGAGTGCGGCACTCCAGTTTGTGGATACAGAGCTGGAGACCCCGCTGAATGCTGTGGCGAATCACCCAGTTTCCTGGGGTGGGAAGGAGGCGGCCACGCACTGCCCCACACCAGGCCTGGGCGCAGGTGGCAGAGGCCATGGGCGCGGTGGTCCTCACCACCAGGACCAGGCAGCAATGCTGGAAAAAGCTGCATGACCTCCTCAGGTTGGCCAAGGTGAGAAGGCAGCTCTGTGTCCCTGGCACCAACCACAGTCCCAAACACCTGTATCCACCATTGACCCCCCCCCAACCCGGAGGGCGATCGAACCTCACCCGCTGGCAGTGTGCATGGTCCCAATCTGCCCCACATGCAGCACCCATAACAGCTGCCATGGTTGGGTGCCCCAGCCACAAACGCGTCAGCTGCCCACACCCTGTGCTTCCCATGTCCGCCACAGTCTAACACTGTGTGCTTTCTGTCACCCCTCCCCCACCCAAGAGAAGGCGGTACATCGCAGGGGAGAGAGAGAGTGAGAGAGTGAAAGAGAGAGAGAAAGAGAGAGAGAATGCCAGAGGGGGATTGCCGGACCGGTGGCCCCTCACCACCGCAGAGCAACGGGCACTGGACCTGGTCAGTGCACCCAGAGAGAGGGCAGTCGCTGAAGTAGAGGTCAGCATTGGTCAACCAAGTGAAACCCCACTGAGCTGCGGTTTCTAATGGCATATGTTGCACCCACCCCAACGCCCGTCACCACCCTGTCAAAGCCCCTGTGCCCCACGGCCACGAGCATGGAGACCCTATTTGAGATGAGAGTGGGCCTCCAGGACTGACAGCACCAGGTGGTGGGGGAGCCCCAGGAGTTCATTCCGGCTGCAACCTGGCCCATGGAGCAGCCCCGGGGTCATCGGGTGTGAGGGGTGGGCTGGGCTGGGCACAGTTGGCTGCAGAGGGGGTGCTGTGGGGGGAGGAGATGGGATGAAAGTGGAGCTGGTTATGGGCAGGGCCCCCAGGTCAGATCCCGCACATCACCACGGTACCCCACCCCTCCATTCCCTCTCACCCAGAACCCACCCACCGCACTTTTTCCCCATCTCTGCCACCCCAGGTATTCGATGGGGCCATGTGATGGAATGGCCAGCTCGCATGCAGGGATCACCCAGGTGGACGGTGAAAAGAGCTACCAATGGCAGGAGTCAGACATTGTCAGATGATGCGGAGCACCAGAGTTCATCACAGTGTGGGTTGTCATCATCCTCCGTCCCATGGACCAGACCCGCTGTTACTGCCAACCCTGGGGGCCGAGGGGGTCGTGTGTGGGGAGGGGGGTTGTGGGGGTTGTGGGGGGGGGGGGGTGACCGGCGGGGTGAAGTAGGACAGGTGATCATGGGAGATAGTGGTCAGTCGGAGGGGGATCATGGCCCTGGTCACTGCATGGGCGTTGTTGTAGTGGGTCTCAGCGTCGGTCTGTGGCCTCCCGGTGGCATCATCAGCCACAACCACAGTAATAACCTCTGTCGCCCAGGAACTGACCGCTCACCCGGGGAGCGCCGAAGGTGCTGGGAGCTGTCGAGTGTGCCAGGGTGAAGGCATCATGCACACTGCCCAGGTATCGGGTGCAGACGTGTATGATGCACAGCTGATGGTCACAGACCAGCTGCACGTTCATCGAGTGGAACCCTTTTCAGTTTGTGAAAATCGGCCTATCATGGTCCGGTTCTCGTAGGGCAACATGCGCCCTTCGATCACCCTCTGGACCTGGGTATGCCAGCGATGGCACTAAGCTCCGCTGCCCGGGCATCCAGATGGGCTTGGTCCATATTCAGGTTGATGACCGGTATATAGGGTCTCCATGACAACGGGATGCACCTGTGCACCGAGGTCTGTGAGATCTGGGACAGGTCCTCACTTGGCGCTTGGAAGGACCCCACTGCATAAAGCCTCAGGGCGACAGTCTCCTTGACTGCCAATGGGAACGGGTGTTCTTCCCACATACCCCCACGGTTCCAGGTGCACCATGATCAGGCAGATGTGTTGCACAGTCCCCCTGCACAGCCAGAGAACTCTCCATTCTCACCAGCTGCTTCCTGTTTCTCTGTGGCAGGGTCCGCCACTGCAGGGTCCTTCCCAAGCAGCAACTTGTAGAACCTCAGTGCATCCCCCAGGGCTGCAGCGGCCAGGATGGAGGCCACTGTTCCTGGTTGGATTCTGACATCCATTGTCTGCAGGGGGCGGAAGGCTGGCATATTAGCATGGTACATATCACGGTTCCCAATGGACTACACAGTGGCACTAGGCTGCATTGCAGTCCTTGACTCTGCATGTTCTCCTCTCCTCCTCCCTCCTCCCCATACCTCAGGCTGTTCCCCCAGCATTCTGCCCTCCGCACCGCTCCTCTGGCCCATCGGTGCCCGGCACCCGTCTCTGCTGTCAGGGATACCGGTGGCTGGCCCTACCCATGCTGCCGGTATGCTCCGCGATCCACTCTGTCCAGCACCCTCTGATAGGGGTTACTGTGGGCAGCATGACGATCCACCGGTGGATGGCACCCAATTGTGGGACCGTGGGTGGGGTTCGATGGGATGGAGGGGGGGGTGTTGCAGCCGGTGCACCATATGGCCGGTGTCACTCTGAGCAACCACGGGCCACGGTGGGCGGTCAGTGGGGTTCACAGCAAGGTGGCTGCCTTGCAGGCTATGGCAGTGGCGGTCCGTGCCTGGACACCCCGGGGGGAGGGCACTCCGACCCCATGGCCATTGGTCACCCCCCGTAACACCCCGCCCATCCCCCGCTACTCCCCCCAGCACCCCCCTTCCCACCGCCCGGCCCTGGCAGACGTTCCCCCAGCCAGCTCTGTGCTGATATGCCTATGGGCTATATCACAGTTGGATGGTTTGCGACCTCCAACCAAAAGGTGGCGGTACAGACACACCATGCAGTCTCCTGAGCAAGGTCATGTGACCTGGGATCCGGCTATAAAGGGAAAGGCATCCAGCCATCTCCAGAAGATTGACTACATTAACACTGCAATGAAGTTACTGTGAAAATCTCCTAGTCGCCACACTCCGGCGCCTGTTCGGGTATACAGAGGGGGAATTCAAAATGTCCAAATTTCCTAGAAGACATACATGTCATTTGGTCAGTGCTCGGTGTAAGTTCCAGAGGAGTAGCAAGATTCCATAATAACCTGCTCTGTATCAGTTTGCCATCTGACACAATAAAAGGACCCTGGTTTGGACATATCAAAGTGTTTGGTGAGTTACTTCAGAACGTACAAGGGACCAAACACAAGAAGCCCTGCCAGCAGCAGGTCTGGCAGCCCACCGCCGTGCCTCTGTCCTACCTCCTCTCTCTCTCTCTCTCACTCCCTCAGCAGTTTCCCAATTTTGATCAATATATATTTTATTAAAGGCATTTTGTATATATACATAAAAAATATCAGAAAATGAAAAAAACCCCACAAATACAAAAACACAAGCTGACACAAGTGATAACATACCTGCAACTCACCCCGCCCTTTATTTTTCCCCCTTGTCTCCTCAACCCTCCCAAACAAAGAAAAAGCATGAAATCCCTCCCCCCCCTGCCGATGGCCATTTTTAAAACCACAAGTGAACATCATCTTGGCAGAGGTAGAGTAGCGTGGAGAATACCAGGTCGGGCCCGTTGACGATATGTCAACGGCGTTTACTGTATGTACAGAGTAGAACTGCTGTCGAGGAACCGGATATAGCACTCCGTCGGGCGCCTGGCGCCGGCCATGATTTTTGCCTCACATGCAATTCTCCGCCCAATCGCGTTTCGCAATTCCGGCATCACTGGATGGATAATACCAGCTATGATTTATTAAGATGGTGTAAAATAACATTATAATCGAAACTGTTGACGGACTGCACTGTTGTTCAGGAGTCTCTTTTCTCCATTAATTCTAAACACGGTCACAAAGCACAAGAATAAAGCAGAGAAAACAGAACTGAACAAGCAGTGAGCTCTCTATCCAGCAGACACAGCAGAAACATCTCACCATCTGTCTTTGCTCTTCTCTCCCTCGAGTACAAATTACACTGATACAGAATGAATATCTGGCGAAATCTTACATTATCGGCAACTAACTAACTAAATAACTAACTAACTAGCTTAATACAGGCAATAAAATCCAGATTCATCTGTACCTTGGAGAATAAAAGGAACAAAATTTATTTTAATTTTGTATTTTTAATGAAGAAAGTTCGAGCAATTAATTTAGTGTTTGTTTAATGTTCACCTGTGTAACGGTGGGTCCAAACTGCTGGTCCCAATGTGTCGCAGTGAAGCCTGTTTCCAACGAAAAGTGAAGGATCTCACAAGCTGCGTCCAATTGGGGACTAATAATCTGCATATTAAATAGATAAGCAAATGGAAGAAGAGAAGGAGTTGAATTCAGTAGAATGCCGTGGCCGGGATTCTCCGAGCCCGCACCAGGTCGGAAATTCGCAGGTGACACGGGAAATTCCTCCCATGCCGCTCCGACGCCGGGACAGGAGAATCGGCACCAATCGCGCCTGGGCGGTCGACGTGGCGCCGGTCTCTTTCAGCGGCCCCCTCGGCAATTCTCCGTGGTCGACCAGCCAAATTCCTGCCGAGTTCCGGCAAGTCCCGCCGGCGTGGTACCAACTTAGTACCACCCGACAGGAGCGTGGACCCACAGCCATGGTGACCGTCCTGGTGGGAAGGTGGGGAGAATCTGACTGCGGGGGGGCCTCCACGGTGTCCAGGCCCGCGATCGGGGGCTACCGATCAGTGGGCGGCCGCGATCTGGAGGGGGCCTACCTCCCTCCACGCGGGACACTGCAGGTCTCCGCCATGTTTCTTGGCGTCAGCACGGAGACAGCCACCATGCGCATGCGTCGGCCACCACACACATGCACCGGCAACAACACGCATGCACCGGCACGGAAATGGCTGTCGCATGCTTGTGTGCACCGACGCCGCCCGGACAGTGTTGCCTTTCGGTGCCGGAGCAGCTCGCGACACTCCAGTGCCGTGTTGGCCCCTGAAGACCGCTGAATCGTTGGCCAGGAGGCCTGTTGATGCCGGCATGCACCACACTGGTGTTTATGCCGGCGTCAATACTTGGCCGTGATTTTGGAGAATGTCTATTAACCTTTTGATAGAAGCACAATTGCCCATTCCTAATGACCCTTTTGAACTGTTGCAGTCCTTGAGCAGTCGGTGCACCCACAGTGCTGTTAGGGAGGGAGTTCCAGTATTTTGACCCAGCGGCAGTGAAGGAACAACAATATATTTCCAAGTCACGATGGTGTGTAGCTTTTAGGGAAACCTCCAGGTGCTGGTGTTCCCATGGATCTGCTGTCCTTGCCTATCTGGGTGGTAGACCAGTAAGAAGTCTTACAACACTAGGTTAAAGTACAACAGGTTTGTTTCAACTCACTAGCTTTCAGAGCACTTATCCTTCCTCAGGGTGAAGGAGGAAGGAGCAGTGCTCCAAAAGCTAGTGTTTGAAACAAACCTGTTGGACTTTAACCTGGTGTTGTAAGACTTCTTACTGTGCTCACCCCAATCCAACGTCGGCACCTCCACTTCATGGGTGGTATATATCACAGGTTTGGAAGGTGCTATCGAAGGAGGTTTGGTGAGTTCCTGCAATGCACCTTGTGCTTGTTACACACTGCTGTCACTCTACGCCGTTGGTGAAGGGAGTGAATGTTTGAAGTGGTGGATGGGGTGCCATCCAAGTGGGCAGCTTTTTCCTAGATGGTGATGAGCTTCTAGAGTTTCATAGAACATAGAACAGCAAAGTACAAGCCCTTCGACCCACAACGTTGTGCCAACCATTTATCCGCATCTAAGATCAAGCTAACCTCCACTCTTTCAATTTAATGCTGTGCATGTGCCTGTCTAAGAGTCGCTTAAATGTCCCTAATGACTCTGACTCCACCACCTCTGCTGGCAGTGCATTCCACGCACCCACCACTCTCTGTGTAAAGAACCTACCTCTGACATCTCCCCTGTACCTTCCTCCAATCACCTTAAAATTATGTCCCCTTGTGACATCCATTTCAACCCTGGGGAAAAGTCCCTGGCTATCCACTCTATCCATGCCTCTCAGCAGCTTGTACACCTTTACCAAGTCACCTATCTCCCTTCTTCGCTCCAGTGAATCCCTAGCTCCCTCAACCTTTCTTCATAAGACGTGCCCTCCAGTCCAGGCAGCATCCTGGTAAATCTCCTCTGTACCCTCTCCAAAGCATCCACATCCTTCCTATCATGAGGCGACCAGAACTGGACACAATATTCCAAGTGTGGTCGAACCAGGGTTTTATAAAGCTGCAGCAAAACCTCACGGCTCTTAAATTCAATCCCCCTGTTAATGAAAGCCAACACACCATACACCTTCTTAACCCTATCAACCTGGGTGGCAACTTTGAGGGATCTATGTATGTGGGTCCCAAGATCCCTCTGTTCCTCCACACTTCTAAGAATCCTGCCTTTAACCCTGTATTCAGCATTCAAATTCGGTCTTCCAAAATGAATCACTTCACATTTATCAAGGTTGAACTCCATCTGCCACTTCCCAGCCCAGCTCTGCATCCTGTCAATGTCCTGTTGCAACCTGCAACAACTCTCAACACTATCTACAACTCCACCAACCTTTATGTCATCGGCAAACTTACTAACCCACCCTTCCACTTCCTTATCCAAGTCATTTATAAAAACCACAAAGATCAGAGGTCCCAGAACAGATCCTTGCGGGACACCACTAGTCACCGACCTCCAGGCGGAATACTTTCCATCCACTATTACTTGCTGTCTTGTTTAGGCCAGCCAATTCTGCATCCAGACAGCTAAATATCCCTGTATCCCATGGCACTTAACTTTCTGAATGAGCCTACCATGGGGAACTTTATCAAATGTCTTACTGAAATTTCATTGCAGCTGCACTCATCCAGGGGAAAGTATTCCATCACACTATAACTGGGACTGCAGAATTACCACCATATGACCTGTTCTTGTTGCCATAGTGTTCTTATGGCTGATCCAGTTATGTTTTTGGCTAATATAACACCCCCCCCCCCACCCCACCCCTACGCCCCCCCAGGATGTTGATAGTGAAGAATTTAGTGATAGTCAAGGGCAGATAGTTTATTGTCTTTTAGTGGAGCTGATCATTACCTAGCATTTATATGGTGCAAATGTTACTATATGATTAACCAGTTTTATAATGTGAGGCCATCCATTTTGGTAGGCATAACTGCAAAATGGACAATTAGTTAAATGGTACAAAATTGCACAATGCTGCTGTGCAAAGTTGGTTTGCAGGTGCAGCAAGTAATTAAGACGGCAAATGGAATGTTTTCCTTCATTGCTAGAGGGATGGAATTTAAAAGCAGGGAGGTTATATTGCAGCTACATAGGGTGCTTGCTGAGGTCACATCTGGAGTATTGTAGACAGTTTTGGTCTCCTTCCTTGAGAAAGGATGTACTGGCACTGGAGGAGGTGCAGAGGAGATTCACTAGGTTAATCTGGAGTTGAGACTGAGTAGACTGGGACTATACTCATTGGAATTTAGAAGAATGAGGGGGAACCTTACAGAAACATAAACAATTATGATGGAAATAGTTGAAATAGAAGCAGGGAGGTTATTTCCACTGGTGGGTTAAGATAAGGGGGAGCAGATTTAGGACTAAGTTGAGGAGGAACTTCTTCATCCAAAGGGTTGTAAATCAGTGGAACTCCCTGCACAGTGAAGCAGTTGAGGCCACCTCATTGAATATTTTTAAGGGAAAGATAAATTTTTGAACAGTAAAGGAATTAAGGGTGATGGTGAGCGGGCGGGTAATTGGAGCTGAGTCCATAAAAAGATCAGCCATGATCTTATTGAATGGTGGAGCAGGCTCGAGGGGCCAGATTGCCCATTCCTGCCATTAGTTCTTATATCAAAGAACAAAGAAAGGTACAGCACAGGAACAGGCCCTTCGGCCCTCCAAGCCTGCGCCGACAATGCTGCCCTTCTAAACTAGAATCTTCTACACTACCGGGGTCCGTTTCCCTCTATTCCCATCCTATTCATTATTCGACAAGATGCCCCTTAAACATCACTATCGTCCCTGCTTCCACCACCTCCTCCGGCAGCGAGCTCCACTAGCCTCTGTATAACTTGCCTTATACATTGTCATAATATACATCTATGTATATAATGGACTGCAGACAGGCAGTGATTGACACAGAGGATGACCAATAAGCACACAGAACAGAGCAGCCAATCACCAGACAGGACACTACCACTATAAAGCCAGAGGGCACTAGGTTTCCCGCTCTCTTGGGACCCAGCCTCTGAGATAGTCAGAGTTCGTGAGCTAGCCAGTGCAAACACCATGCGGTAGCTAGTAAGTCTGGTCAGGCTAGTACCAGGTCTCCAGTCAAGTCAGCATAGTGTCAACCCACAGTTGAACATGTATAATAGTTAAGACGTTAAATAAAATCGTGTTGCATCTTATCAAGTGTTGGAGGTCTGTCTCTCGCTACACTGCATCAAGTGCAGTCCACATCGACCCAGCCTGCCCAACACATCATACATCTCCTTTAAACCTTGCCCCTCGCACCTTAAATCTATGCCCCCCAGTAATTGACTCCTCTATCCTAGGAAGAAGTCTCCATTCTGTCTATGCCCCTCATAATTTTATAGACTTCTATCAGGTCGCCCCTCAACTTCCTTCATTCCAATGAGAACAAACTAAGTTTATTCAACCTCCATACCAGGCAACATCCTGGTAAATCTCTTCTGCACCCTTTCTAAAGCCTCCACATCCTTCTGGTAGTGTGGCGACCAGAATTGAACACTATACTCCAAATGTGGCATAACTAAGGTTCTATACAGCTGCAACATGACTTGCCAATTTTTATACTCAATGCCCCAGCCAATGAAGGCCAGCATGCCGTATGCCTTCTTGACTACCTTCTCCACCTGTGTTGCCCCTTTCAGTGACCTGTAGCCTGTACACCTAGATTCCTTTGACTGACAATACTCTTGAGGGTTCTACCATTCACTGTATATTCCCTACCTGTATGAGACCTTACAAAATGCTGTTATTATTTTCTTATAAAATCACACTTTCCTCACTATATTCATTTACGAACATATGAATAAGGAGCAGGAGTAGGCCATTTAGCTGCTATATCATGCTCCGCCATTTAATGGCTGATCTGATATTTAGCTTGAATCTGCATCCCGCCTATCTCCGATAACCTATCGCTGTCTTGCTTATCAAGAATTTACCTACTCTGAGAGACTCTATCGATCGGATTGTTTCAAGAGAGGTCTTCAGCCACATAATTACCTGGAGCTGACAGCGCTGAATCAAGCCACCTGGCCCAATCAAGCAATGTCAGTGTTTACACTCCAGAGCTCTTCCTGTAACCCATCAGCAGATCCTTCCAATCGCTTCTCTCTCATGAGCCTATCGAGTTTCCCCTTCAAAGCACCTGTTGTATTTACCTCAATGGCGCCTCATGGTAGCAAGTTCCACATTCTCACCACTCGACAGATAAAAGCAAATTACCACGGATGCTGGAATCTGAAACAAGAACAGAAAATACTGGAGAATCTCAGCGGGTCTGACAGCATATGTGCAGAGAGAATGGAGCTAATGTTTTGTTTCTGGATGACTTTTTGTCAAAGAGCTCTGGATAAGAATGTTGTCTCTGAATTCATTGTTACATTCCTTGGAAATTATCTTATATTTACGGCCTTCATTTTGTGCTTCCAAGTGGAAAGATCTCTTCCCGACCTCATCAAATCGATTAATAGTTTGATAGATCTCTTATCAGGTCATCCAGAGTTTTCTGGTGTTAGAGGGAAGAATCCCAGCCTGTTGTACTCTTCTTCCTGTGTTCTGGTATCATCAGTATGAATCTAGTGCCTCCATATATTTTTTAGAATATGGAGCCCAAAACTGGGCATACTAACTAATCTGCATGTGGTTTAATCAAGGTTCACACAAGGTTAATGTTCATCTCTCTGCTTTTCAATTCTATCGCTCCATGAATTAATCCCTGTTAATGGTTTCATTTTTTTATGGTGATATTAATCTGTGTTGCTACCTTTAGTAATTATGGGCAGAACAGTAACACAGTGTTTTGCATGGTTGTTTCACAGCAGTGTCCCAGGTTTGATTCCCGGCTGGGTCACTGTCTGTGCAGAGTCCGCACATTCTCCCCGTGCCTGCATGGGTTTTGTCCGGCACCTCCAGTTTCCTCCCACAGTCCAAAGATGTGCAGGTTAGGTGGATTGGCCATGCTAAATTGCTTAGTTCCAAAAAGGTTAGGTGGATTTACTGGGATAGGGTGGAGGTGTGGGGCTTAAGTGGGGTGCTCTTTCCAAGGGCTGGTGCAGACTCGATTGGCCGAATGGCCTCCTTTATGCACTGTAAATTCTATGTTCTATGTATTATCTGTACCCCTAGATCGCTTATCTCCTCTCCGCCCATGTGGGTGTTTTATGTGTTCTCCTTATTCGTACTACCATAAAACAACAACCCTGGTTCAATTCCAGCCTTGGGTTACTGTCTGTGAGGAGTCTGCACGTTCTCCCTGTGTCTGCGTGGGTTTCCTCCGGGTGCTCCGGTTTCCTCCCACAGTCCAAAAATGTGCAAGTTAGGTGGATTGTCCATGCTCAAATTACCCCTTAGTGTCCAAGGATGTGATGATTAGGTGGGGTTATGGGGATAGGGCGGGGGAGTGGGCCTGGGTAGGATCACTCTTTCAGAGGGTCGGTGCAGACCCGTTGGGCCGAATGGCCCCCTTCTGCATTGTAGGGATTCTATGATTCTCTCTCATACACATCTATATGGAAATTATTTTACTACCTATCCAAGGATTCTACAAGTTTATTATTGTCTTCTGGTATGTTGGAATAGCCACTAGCAGGTTCAAAAACAGATTCCTGAATGACCCTCTTATTGACTGACCTGATCTCCCCAAGCATCTTCTCTTCTGTGTAGCACTATACTCCGTATGCTTCACCCGATGTCTATGTCTATGTATTTACATTGTGAATCTATCATATGTCTTATATTTTGCACATATGGAACAATCTATGTGGACTGTGCGCAGGACAATACTTTTCACTGTACCTCGGTACACATGAACCCAAATCCATACGAACATATGAACAAGGAGCAGCAGTCGGCCATTCAGCCCCTCAAGCCTGTTCCGCCATTCAATGAGATCACGTTTGATCTGATAGTCGCCTCTAATCTGCATCCTGCCCCCCCCCCCCCCGATAGTTTACCAACCCTTGCTGACCAATAATCTATCCTGCTCTGCCTTAAATATATTCAAACATTGTGCTTCTATTTCACAAAGAGAGTTTCAAAGACTCACTGTGAAACCTAAACCCTGATTTAATGTAGGCATTAATATGGCATTAATTTTTATAAAATTAATTTGTATAAAAAAGGTATTTTAAAATACCTGTGTGGATGGGCAAGGAGAACTCTCTTTTCTAATCTACTTCACAATAGAGTCACTCCAGAAATATCGTTCTGCGGCTAATATTCTTCCATTTATGGTTAATCAATCTCTGTAAAAATTAGAGAAGATGCTGCAGATATTTAGTTAACCATGTCCTTCGGGAAATGAGAGATATACTATGTTGGAAAGAGGTGTCATCATTAATTTATTTTGTGCTATCTATTTCTATTTACAAACCCAGCAAATGTGCAGTAAGCGTTGACATTGTTAGTAATGCTTAAAACTCCAAGGAACTGGGACAACTCATTCCTTCAGGAAAAACACTAGTTAAGCATATTCAGCCCTACAGATGAGGAAATTAACCGCCAGCTGATATTCTCTGTCAACATATTGTTGGGCTGTAGGGATTTGCTCCACCAGAGTTAAGCAGCCCACATTTTAACGCAACTCCCTCCAGAGAAGTGGCTGAATCCTCCCTGACATCGGCAACATTAATAACAAAAATTACTCTCATGATGTAATCAAATTTGTGACGGTTAAATCCCCGCAGTTTTTATTCATTAATGTTAATTGGATGCACATACCATAGCATATAACAAACTTGCATTTATATATCGTCCGGAATTCTCCAGCTGTTGGTATTCCCTGTTCTTGCCAGCAGGGACCCCTACTTGCGGGTTTCCCGGAGGCGTGGGGTGGCTTCAATGGGGAATTCCATTTGCAAGCGGCAGGAGTAGTGAATCCCGCCGCCAGTGAAAGGCGGGCTGCCAAGAAACACACGCGGCTGGAGGACCAGAGAATCCAGCCCAATCATGTTTAACATAATAAACCATCACAAGACACTTTGCAGATGTGGGGCGAGATTCTCTGTTGCCCGACGCTGATATCGTAATCGGTGATCGGGTGGAGAATCCTTCCCGATGTGCAAATGGGTGGCTGCATGGTTTGACATGGTTTTCGAGTCTCCACCCCTACCGAAATGGCACCATAGTGTCGCGTGCCGCATGCCATTGCAATGTCACTAACATTGCATCAGCAGGCCCTCTCGTGATGCTCCGCCCCCAATGGGCCGGGGTCCGAGCTGCTGGTCGGGGAGGGGCTTCTGCGAGGACTGGGGATACTGGTGGGGGATAGCCAAGGGGTGGGCAGGGGGTGTCCTGTGGGGTCGCAGATGTTGTGTCGGGTCCATGTATGACCGGCGCCATGTAGTATGGCGCGGTCGCTGCAGGTCATCACCATGCGCAGGCATGACCAGGGACTCCGGCCATTTTCAGCACGGGAACCGGGACTTTCAGCCAGCGCCGCTGCTAGGCCCTCACCAGTCCCGGAATCGGTGAGCATTCGGCGCCAATTATGGCATCGTAAAACGCCTGTGAATTCTCCGTTACAGCCGGCACTTAGCTGCTGAAACGGAGAAGCCAGCCAGTCACATAAAAGAGATTTGAGAACAGGTGACCAATAGCTTGATCAAAGTGGTCAGTTTTAAGGAGAATTTTAGAGCAGAGAGAAGTGGGGAGTTTTGGGGCAAGGATTCCAGAACACAGGCAAGTTTCTCTGTCCCACCGCACCAGATTTCTGTGCGGCATGCCATTGGGATTATCTGTTTCGTGACTGGTCAATGGGGTTTCCCATTGTGGGGCAGCCGTACGCCATCGGGAAACCCCCGGGCTAAAAATGGAGAATCTCGACGGTGAAGAATTCAGCCCACAGCCACCAATGTTTGGGCAGCAGGAATCGGTGATACATAAGGTGTTAGAACTAGAGGAACACAGAGTTCTTGGAGGGTAGTAGGATTGGAGAGGTTACAATGAGGAACAAGGCCGTGGAGGGATTAGGAAATGCGGTTGGGAATTTTAAATTTGAGACATCGCTGAACTGGAAGCCAACATGGGCCATTGAGTACAGGGATGGCATAGGAAGAGAATCACAGAATCACAGAATAATCCAGTGCAGAAGAGGCCCTTCAGCCCATCAAGTCTGCACCGACGCATGAAAAACACCTGACCTCTCTACCCGATCCCATTGGCCAACACTTGGTCCATAGCCTTGAATATTATAACATGCCAAGTGCTCATCCAAGTACTTTTTAAAGGGTGTGAGGCCACCGGCCTCTACCACCCTCCCAGGTAGTGCATTCCAGACCATCACCACTCTCTAGATAAACAGATTTTTCCTGAAATCCCTCCTAAACCTCCTGCCCCTCACCTTGAACTAGAGTCCCCTCGTAATTGACCCTTCAACTAAGGGGAACAGCTGCTCCCTATCCACCCTGCCCATGCCCTCATAATCTTGTACACCTCAATGAGGTCACCCCTCAGTCTTCTCTGCTCCAACAAAAACAACCCAAGCCTATCCAACCTCTCTTCATAACTTAAATGTTCCACCCCAGACAACATCCTGGTGAATCACCTCTGCACCCCCTCCAGTGTAATCACATCCTTCCTGTAATGTGGCGATCAGAATTGCACACAGTACTCCAGCTGTGGCCTCATCAAAGTTCTATACAACTCCAACATGACCTCCCTGCTTTTGTAATCTATGCCTCGATTGATAATGGCAAATGTCCCATATGCCTTTTTCACCACACTATTATCTTGCCCTTCTGCCTTCAGAGATCTGTGGACAAATACGCCAAGGTCCCTTTTGTTCCTCGGAACTTCCAAGTGTCAGTCCATTCATTGAATTCTTCCTTGTCACATTACTCCTTTCAAAGTGTATCACCTCACACTTTTCAGGGTTAAATTGCATCTGCCACCTTTCTGCCCATTTGACAACCCGCCTATGTGACCCAAGACACTCAACCTTGCTGTTAACCACCCGGCCAATCTTTGTGTCATCCACAAACTTTCTGATCTTACCCCTCCCCTCACATAGTTATCTATGTTGTCCATATAAATGATGAATAATAGAGGTCCCAGCAGAGATCCCTGCGGTTCTAGTCACTAAAGCAGCCATCTGTCATCACCCTCTGTCTCCTACAGCTAAACCACTTTTGAATCCACCTTATCAAGTTACCCTGTATCCAAAATGCACTTGCCTTTGTTATAAGTCTCCCACATGGGACCTTGTCAAAGGCATTGCTGAAATCCATGTAAGCTACATCAACTACACTACCCTCATCTACACACCTGGTCACACGCTCAAAATATTCAATCAAATTTGTTAGGCATGACCTCCCTCTGACAAGATGTGGAGATGCCGGCGCTGGACTGGGGTGGGCACAGTAAGAGGTCTCACAACACCAAGTTAAAGTCCAACAGGTTTATTTGAAATTACAAGTTTTTGGAGCGCTGTTCCTTCATCAGTCAAAACCATGCTGACTATTCCTGATCAAACCTTGCCTCTTCAGTGGAAATAGATTCTCTCCTTGAGAATTTTCTCCAATAGTTTCCTACCACTGACGTGAGACTCACTGTAGTCACTGTAGTTCCCTGGCTTATCTCTACTTGATGGAGGACTTGGTGTGAGCAACATAGCTTTAGAAGACCTCAAGCTTAAAAGGAGGAAGGAGAAAGGCTGGTCAAGGAGGTTTTTGAGAAATCAAATCTGGAGGAACTAAAAGCGCAGCTGAGTGTTTCTGCAGGAGTTGAGGCAGTAATGCGGATGGGTGATATCATGGAGGTGAACCTGAGGGCCTTGGTGATGAGGAGGATATGAGCTGGAAGCTTAGCTAAGGATAAATAGGATGCTGAGGTTACAAACAGTCTGATTCAGTATCACCCAGTGACTAGAGGAAGATTGAATCTGTTGCGTGAGAATGGCGATTCAGGCAGGTGTGAAAACCAATTTGATTGTCCCAAGAGTTGATGGGAATGAATTTCTACTCATATAGTACTTTGTAATTAGTTAGTGTAGGGAGATATCAACGAGACTCTAGATTCTGTAACTAGTTAGTGTAGGAAGCTACCGTCAGGACTCCAGGATCTGTAATTAGTTTGCGTAGGGAGGTACCAACTAAACTCCAGAATCTGTAACTAGTTAGTGTAGGGAGCAACCGACTAGACTCCAGGCTCTGTAGCTAGTTAGTGTATGAAGGCACTGACAAGATTCCAGACTGTAACTAGTTATTGTAAGGAGGCACATCGTAGACCGCAGGCTCTGTATCTGGTCGGTGTAGGGAGGAAGAGATGAGATTCCAGATCCTGTAACTAGTCAGTATGGGGAGTGTGACAATATGGATATTGTATAGCAAACGAAGGGTTAACAATTTTATGTAAATACATCTAACCATCAGATGGTGATCGAGAGCAGTCACGTAAATCACATGACACCCATGATTCTGGGAGAAGGTGTTTAGGCTTGAGGGACAATAGTCGTATGTTGGAGATCTGTAGATAGTATTATAGCATAGTTTCAATAACAAGCTTTGCACCTTAGTAAGACGTTCGAAGTGGAGTTAATAAATTAGCTTAGTTCTTTGTTCTTTGTTGAACACTACACATCAAAGCCATCCTTATCAAGAAAGCAGAGAACATCACAGGGAGGTACAGACTAGAGTCAGGCTCTGTAACTAGTTAATGTGGGAAGATACCAACCAAACTCTAGATTCTCCCACTAGTTGGTGCAGGGAGGCACAGACTAGATTCCAAACTCTGTAATTAGTTGGCATGGAGAGGTACAGACAAGATTCCGCGCTCTGTAACTAGTTTGTGTAGGGAAGCACAGACTACATTCCGGATTCTGTAAATAGTTAGTGTAGGGAGGTACCGACTAAACTCCAGATCTGTAACTAGTTGGTGTGGGGAGGTACAGGCCAGACTACAGGCTCTGGAACTAGTTGTGTGGGGAGGTACACACTAAACTCCAGACTCTGTAACTTCTTAATGTAGGGAGCTACCGGTTAGACTCCAAGCTCTGTAACTAGTTAGTGTAGGGAGCTACCAACTAAACTCCAGACTCTGTGACTAGTTAATGTAGAGGTGTACAGATTAAACTCCAGACTCAGAATCTAGTTAGTGTGGTGAGGTACAAACTAGACACCTGGCTCTGTAACTAGTTAGTGTGGGGAGATACAGACTAGACTCCAAGCTCTGTAACTAGTTAGTGTGTGGAGGTACAAACTTGATTCCAGGCTCTATAACTAGTTAGTGTGTGGAGTGAAGAATCTCTGTTTCTAGCCGTAGACCTGTAATGCTGTACCATATACCAAATAACAGAAATTCAAGCATGGCTTCATGGGTTAAAACAATTTACAACTTTTATTTTGTCAGCTAGTAGTGTCTATTGGTAAGCTTCAATTTTCAAGTACAAAATTTAGGACGTTCCGACTTGCCCTGCAGCAAGCTAATCAGAATGATTGTCTTTCGCAAATACCGATTGTTGAATTCAAAATACATTAACAGCTCGTGGTAATTTCTTCAAATCTAGACTCATAGTACAGAAGGACAGTGCAGTTTAAAACAGAATAAAATAGCGGTTTTAAAAGCAAGCAGATAGAATAGGTTTCAGAGGACAGGTTGAATTGATTCTCGAATGGCTTTCCCATCCCTACACCTGAACTTTTAAGGAGATTACTATTTTTAAAGTTTCATCCATTTTACAGCTGTGATTGGGTTTAACTAATATATAATTCATTGAATTCGGCCGAAATGTCCGTCTGTCAAATTAAGAGATAAAACATTTCTGTATTTTTCCATAGTGAAACACATTTCCCACCAAAGATTCTCACTGTGAGATGACTTGTTGTTACCATGGACACGGAACTGGGATCTCAGCCCAGCCCTCTAACACAAAGGGCGCAATTCTCAGCTCCCCATGTGGCATGGGAGAATCGCGGGAGGGCCCCCGACAAAATTCACGCCCCGTCGCGCTCCCCACGATTCTTGCCCCCCCCCCTCCCCCCCGCCCGCTCGGAAGAATCGCCGCTCGCCGTTTTTCACGGCGACCGGTGATTCTACGACTCAGATGGGCCGAGCGGCCTGCCGTTCACGGCCGTTTCACGATGGCGGAAAACACACCAGGTTGCTGCCATCGTGAAACGGGAGTGAGAAGTCCGTTTGGGGCTTGTAAGTGGCCGAGAAAGGAAAGAGCACCACGACTATGCTCGGGAGGGGACAGGCCCGCGATCGGTGGCCACCGACCGTCGGGCTGGCGTCCAAATCGGACGCACTATTTCCCCTCTGCCGCCCCGCAAGATCAAGCCGCCATGCCTTGCAGGGCGGCTGAGGGGAAAGACGGCCACCGCGCAAGGGCGGGTTCGTGCCGTCAGCGTCGTGACTTCAGCCACGCATGCGCGGGTTGGAGCCGGCCAACCTGCGCATGCGCGGCAGATGTCATTAGGCGCGCCGGCCGTGTCATTCTCGGCGCGACGCCCCCACAGCCGAGATTTACGGAGCACCGCTCCTAGCCCCGCTGGGAGGGGAGAATAGGGGGCGAGGAGCGGCCTCCGAGGCCGTAGTGAAACTCGGCCGAGTTCACGACGGCCCTCCCGATTTTTCCGGGGAGCGGAGAATTCCGCCCAAAGTCTTTCGGCCAGTTTGGCCTTGCAAACTCCAACAGTTTGCTTATCTGATCAATTCACAAGCAGTCAGCCTTTTCTTACTGTTATGATTAATATATATTGATTTTAAATTTCAGTTAATCTGATTTCTTGAAATAATTTCTTCCTATAAACCTTTTTACCTACAATAAAAGGTTGGTTTCTATCAGGGAGGTACAAACTAGACTAAAGGCTCTGTCTCTAGTTAGTATAGGGAGGTACGGACCAGACTCAGGCTCTGTAACTAGTTAATGTGGTAAGATACCAACCAAACTCTAGATTCTCCCACTAGTTGGTGCAGGGAGGCACAGACTAGATTCCAAACTCTGTAATTAGTTGGCATAGAGAGGTACAGACAAGATTCCGCGCTCTGCAATGAGTTTGTGCAGGGATGCACAGACTAGATTCCAGATTCTGTAAATAGTTAGTGTAGGGAGCTACCGACTAAACTCCAGACTCTATAACTAGTTGGTGTGGGGAGGTACAGACCAGACTACAGGTTCTGTAACTAGTTAGTGAGTGTGGGGAGGTACAGACTAACCTCCAGACTCCGTAACTAGTTGGCATGGGGTGGTACAGACTAAACTCCAGACTCCATAACTAGTTAATGTAAGGAGCTACCGGTTAGACTCCAGGCTCTGTGACTAGTTAATGTAGAGAGGTACAGACTAAACGCCAGACGCTATAACTAGTTGGTGTTGTGGGTACAAACGAGACACCTGGCTCTGTAACTAGTTAGTGTGGGGAGGTACAGACTGGACTCCAAGCTCTGTAATTAGTTAGTGTGGTGAAGTAGAGACTAGACTCCTGGTTCTGTAACTAGTTAGTGTGGGAAGGTACAAACTAGACTCCAGGCTCTGTAACTCATTATTGTGGGGAGGTACCGACTAGACTCCCAAGCTCTGAAACTAGTTAGTGTAGGGAGGTTCTGTCGAGACTCCAGGCTCTGTAACTAGTTAGTGTAGGAAGGTACTGTTGAGACTCCAGGATCTCTAACTAGTTAGTGTTGGGAGGTACAGACTAAACTCCAGACTCTGTAACTAGTTGGTGTAGGGACGTACCGCCTAGACTCCAAGCTCTGTATCTAGTTAGTTTAGGGAGGTACAAACTAGACTCCAGGTTCTGTATCTAGTTGGTGTAGAGAGGTACAGATAAACTCCAAACTCAGTACCTGGTTAGTGAAAGTAGACAGAGACTGCACTCCAGGCTCTGTAACTAGTTAGTGTAGGGAGGTACAGACTAGAATCCAGACACTGCAACTAGTTGGTCTGGGGAGTTACCAACTAGACACCAGGCTCTGAAACTAGTTAGTGTGGGAAGGTGCAGACCTGATTCCATGCTGTGTAACTAGTTAGTGTAGGGAGGTACCGACTGTAGGGGGCACGGTAGCACAATAGTTATCACGGTTGCTTCACAATGCCAGGTACCCGGGTTCAATTTCCGGCTTGGGTCACTGTCTGTGCGGAGTCTGCACGTTCTCCACGTGTGTGCGTGGATTTCCTCTGGCTGTTTCAGTTTCCTCCCACAAGTCCTGAAAGATGTGGATTGGACATTCTGAAATCTACCTCAGTGTATCTGAACAGGCGCCGGAGTGTGGCGACTAGAGGATTTTCACAGTAACTTCAGTGCAGTGTTAAGCCTACTTGTGACAATAATAAAATGTTTTATTATGATTATTATTATTAGATTCCAGGCTCTGTAATTAGTTCATGTGGGGAGGTACTAACTAGATTCCAGGCTCTATAACTAGTAGAACAAAGAACAATACAGCACAGGAACAGGCCCTTCGGCCCTCCAATCTTGTACTGGTCATGATATGCCCCTTGGTCAAAGCCCTCAGTGCTTCCTGGTGCCGCATCCCTCTGTATCCATCCTATCAATGTATTCGTTGAGATGCTCTTTGAATGCCGTTAATGTATCTGCTTCCACAACTTCTCTTTGCAGCGTGTTACAGGCACTCTCCACCCTCTGTGTAAAAAATCCTGCCTCGCACATGACCTCTAAACTTTGCCCACGGACCTTAAACGTATGTCCCCCATTAGTGTAGGGAGGTCCAAACTAAACTCTAGTTTCTGTATCGAGTTAGTGTGGGGAGGTACAAACTAAACTCTAGTCTCGGTATCTAGTTAGTGTACTGAGGTATAAACTAGACTGTAGTCTCTCTATCTAGGTAGTGTAGGGTGGTACAAACTAGACCCTCGTGTCTGTATCTCGTTAGTGTAGGGAGATACAAACTGGACTCTAGTCTCTGTATTTAGTTAGTGTAGGGAGGTACAAACTAGACGCCAGGCTCTGTAACTAGTTACTGTGGGGAGGTACAAACTAGACTCTAGTCTCTGTAACTAGTTAGTGTAGGGAGTACCAAGTCTCCAGACTCTCTCACTAGTTAGTACAGGGAGGTATAGACAAGACTCCAGGCTCTGTAGCTAGTTCGTGTAGGGAGGTACAGCCGAGACTCCAGGCTCTGTAACTCTTTAGTATAGGGAGGCACCGACTAAACCCCAGGCTCTGTAACTAGGTAGTATAGGGAGGCATTGACTAGACCCCAGGCTCTGTAACTAATTAGTATAAGTAGGCACCCACTAAGCCCTAGGCTCTGTAGCTAGTTAGTATAGGGAGGCACTGACTAAACTCCAGGCTCTGTAACTAATTAGTATAGGGAGGCACCGAATAAACTCCAGGCTCTGAAACTAGTTAGTATAGGGAGGTAATGAATAAACTCTGGGCTCTGAAACTAGTTAGTATAGGGAGGTACAGACTTGACTCCAGTCTCAGTAACTAGATACTATAGGGAGGTACCGAATCTCCAGACCCTCTCACTAGTTGGTGTACGGAGGTACAGACTAGACTCCAAACTCTGTATAACAATGGGTTGGAAGATTGAGAAATTAAAGTTTGGAGGACCTGTAGCTCGTTTTTGATGACAGTTCACAGAGTGAAATATTAACTCTCACTGACACTGCTGCATAATTCCAACATAATCTGTTTTTATTCCCAACTTTTTGATTGTTCCTGGCAAAGCAGGATGTAGGAAAGCACACTGTGCATGGATACCCTACCTCAAAGAAACAGAAGCAGAACACTTCAGTTAAAATATTTAATTACATCAAAACAAAATCCAACATTTCTGTTCAATTCTGACGTGGAACCTCGAGATTCATTCCGCACTGGTCATTTTTAAATAGAGAACTTTAAAAAACATAGAATATTTGAAACATTTGTGCACTAAACGTGCGTTATCTACATGCAAACAATATACTTGTTTCTAATTTTCCAGGATGTTTTTTTTTACAGCAGAAGCTATCAGCTTTTGAATTCGAAATATCATTGGAACAACAGCATTGCAGGTGTCACAAATTGTCAGTTTTAACATTAGTGTCCTAACTTCAACCTTGTTAACACCCCTTAACTATTATAAAGTTCCAGAAAATGACATTTTAGCAAAACCTGTTTAAGTTAAAATTCCCCTGGAACGTTCAATCTGAAATCTAACAGGTTCCTGTTTTGAGAGTCAGTCAGCTCTGGGCTCAGTTGATGATCTGGAAGCTCTCCTGGTTGAAGGGGAAGATTCTGTCTGTGTAACATTGCTCCTTCTGGGCTGCCTGCCCCAGGTATGCCGGGATGTCCTCGCTGGCCTGGATGTGTCCATACTGGATGTGAATCCAGCGCGTGTCGCTGTTGCAGCGCTCCGCCTCAGTCAGGATCCGGGTCAGGGCCATGATGTAGCTCAGGGCCATCTGCAGAGTCTCGTACTTGGAAAGTTTTTTGTCTTGCCCCCACTGTGGCACCACTTTGCGGAGGCGGTCAAAGGCGGTGTTAAGTCCCTGCATGCGCCTCCTCTCCCGGGCATTCGCTGCCATTCTCCTGCGGGCACAGCTCTGCACCCTCTCCACAGGGCACCCGTTTGATTCAGAACCTGGGGCAGCTCCCGAGGTGGAGGCTGGCAGACTGGATTTCATTGCTGCGAGGATCTGAGGCAGCTTTCCTCCTGTAGCCTTGGCTTCTCAGTCTGCAGCTGAACACTTTCTTGAAAGGGGGGTGGGGGAAAGACGCCTTCCTCCTCTCTGGCTCTCCCTCTTTTCCACCTGTTCAGTTTGAGCTTCAACTCCTGAAGCACATGTCTCAATCACACGCCAAACTTTCTGTTTAAACAACAGCAAAAAAACCTGCAAAAAGCCAACGCTGTCTTGGGCACTTCCCAAGGAGCGAATGATGAGCTTTTACTGATAGAAGTTTGAGTCTCTCTCTCTCCTGTAGCTTGTGCCAGAATCCAGCAAATCCTCGGACAAATCACCACCTTTCTCAGCCCCCGGGAAGCTCCAGGCTGCAGACGATGCTCAAGCATGGGGAGGGGGGGTGGAGGGAGCAATAGTGCCCCCCACACACAGCCTGGGGAAGGGGTTGAAGCAGCAGCTCCGGCGCCCTGGATGCTGCAGTGTTGGGGTATGAGTGTGAGGAAGATGCTGCTAGTTGCTGCTGGCTCGCTGCAGCCGCTGTGGTTTATATGTAGCCCCCGGGCTGCGCCTGAACAGGTGGCAACAGGTGGAGAGAGCGCGTCCCCAGCCCCAGTCCCAGCGCCGTTCCTCTGTGGGAATATCTGGAGCCACAGCCTCATCCGCTTGCTTCCTCCCTGCCAACACTCCGTTTGCAGCATGGGGCTCTTAGCATCTGGTCTAAATGCACCTCGTGTGGGAAATAGGCGAACATTGATTAATGTCCAACAAAAAAGGGCGATTAGCACAAATTCCCAACGTGGATTTGCCCAGTTCCCAGGATCACAGATTCAAAAGGAATTGGGCGGTTTGCACACAAAAGAAAATAGCCGATGGGACATTGCAGATTGTGGAGTTAACTCTGACAACCTGACACACACTCGAAAATCAAACTGTCTCAACTGTGAGGTCGGTGTGTTTAATCCAACGGTGCTAAACGCTGCGGATGCTGGAATCTGAAACCAAAACTGTAAAATGCTGGGCAATGTCAGCAGGCCTGGCAGCATCTTTGCAGAAAGGGAGGGCAGCTTTAACTTTAATGTGAGCTCCATTCTCACTCCACACATACTGTCAGGACGGCTGAGATTGGCCAGCATTTTGACTGGTTTTGTTTAATCCGACGTGGAGTTTGGGGATTGTGTGTATCAAAGGCAGGACGTTAGTGATAAAATGTATACATTTCACACAAGGTTTTTCCTAAATAAGTTCTTCAGTGTGAAGGGTTTGTGGACAAACAGCTGCCCACGGTTCAGTTCACCTTGCATTGCAATTGTGGAAATACTGATGAGGAGCTTTATCAGTGTTTGGATCTTCCTGCCCTTCTCACTCGCAGCCTGTGCCCCCCCCCCCCCCCCATCCCTCTTTACTCTGTAAGATTTCGGAAGATTGTTAGAATTCAATGCTTTAAACTCTGTTACACAGAGTGTCCATCAATGTGTGAACACAGTCTCACTGCATTGCTCCCTCCGGAAGATTTTAAGCACGCGGCTTTCCACTGACCAAACTTCAGCTCAACCACAATTCCATCAAACATTCATTCAGTACAAGCTCAGGAGAAAACTTCAGTGAACAATGACGAGTGAACTGAATCACTTTCTTATTCTATCTGGAGTTTAAACAGCACCTTTTGCAATTAAAAAAAAAGTTGCAATAAGCAATAACATTTAGAAAGGGGGGCATCATTCTTTTCACAGTAAATACAATATGGATTCATGATGTGGAGGTGCCGGCGTTGGACTGGGGTGAGCACAGTAAGAAGTCTTGCAACACCAGGTTAAAGTCCAACAGGTTTGTTTGGAATCACTAGCTTTTGGAGAACTGCTCCTTCCTCAGGTGATAAAGAAGTTACGCTCCGAAAGCTCGTGATTCCAAATAAACCTGGTTGACTTTAATCTGGTGTAATAATTGTCACAAGTAGGCTTACATTAACACTGCAATGAAGTTACTGTGAAAAGTTCCCAGTTGCCACATTCCGGCGCCTGTTCAGGTACACAGAGGGGAATTCAGAATGTCCAAATTACCTAACAGCACGTCTTTCAGGACTTGTGGGAGGAAACCGGAGCACCCAGAGGAAACCCACGCTGACACGGGCAGACTCCGCATAGACAGTGACCCAAGTCGGGAATCGAACCTGGGACCCTGGTGCTGTGAAGCAACAGCGCTAACCACTGTGCTACTGTGCCCAAAGACTTCTTGATGTATTCAAATTGAGAATCACAGAGTACTTGCAGCACCGCCTCTGCACAATGCGTCCTGGAGTGACAGATAGAAGCTGAATTCAGTGGCAGTTTAACCAATCTAATGTTGATACTTTATCCTTGGGAACAATATGTTTGGTTGTGATTTCATATTTCATTCCCCAAACTCAGTTTGAGTTGTTCGGGTGTAATGTGATGTTCACAAAACTCAGCCCCTCGTCATTCCTGATTGGAAGAATATGAATGAGACAGCGGAGATGCTGAAATCTCCTGACCAGCTGGTGTCAGAAGGACTGCCTTCTTGGTGAAAGATTTGCTGAAGCTTTGCGGTCTGAGAAATCTCAGTGAATGAGGAGCCAGTTCAGTTTGGGATTGATACCTTGGTGAAAGTCATTTAATCCACACTGCTTGAGGATCACTTTAAAGGCAGATTTAAAACACTGGGTAAAATGTTCTGTGCTATTTATTGAGCAGTGACTGGACTGTAACTCTCTACAGTGATTAGTGACATGGAATCAATCTCTCCAGTGCAGAAGGAGCCTATTCGGCCCATCAAGTCAGCACCAATCTTCTGAAAGAGCATCCTACCTAAGCCCCCCTCTCCTTATCCCTGCAACCCCACCTAACCTCTACATCACGGTAGCATGGTGGTTAGCATAAATGCTTCACAGCTCCAGGGTCCCAGGTTCGATTCCCGGCTGGGTCACTGTCTGTGCGGAGTCTGCACGTCCTCCCCGTGTGTGCGTGGGTTTCCTCCGGGTGCTCCGGTTTCCTCCCACAGTCCAAAGATGTGCGGGGTTAGGTGGATTGGCCATGCTAAATTGCCCGTAGTGTCCTAAAAAGTAAGGTAAGGGGGGGTTGTTGGGTTACGGGTATAGGGTGGATACGTGGGTTTGAGTAGGGTGATCATTGCTCAGCACAACATCGAGGGCCGAAGGGCCTGTTCTGTGCTGTACTGTTCTGTATCTGTATCTTTGGACACTAAGGGGCAAGTTTAGCATGGCCAATCCACCTTACACACACATCTTTGGACACTAAGGTGCAATTTTAGCATGACCAACCCACCTAACCTGCACATCATTGGACTGTGTGGGGGAGGGGAACCGGAACGCCTGGGGAAAACCCACATGGGGAGAACATGCAAAGTCCACACAGTCACCGAGGTCGGAATTGAACCAAGGTCCCTGGTGGTGAAGCAGCAGTGCTAACCAGTGTGCCACCATGTCACAAGGCCGATATTCTATGTCAGAGAATTTTATTTAAACTCCCTCTTTAAAGAAAAATGAAGATGATTTTAGGTTAAGGAACCTAAGCTCAAGTATTGTAAAGGGAAACAGAATGGAGGGGATGCAGCTGTGGCCGAGGACCAACTCAGTATGAGTACAAAGATGAGCACAAAATGGGTGGCATAGTGGTTAGCACTGCTGCAACACATCTCCAGGGTCCCAGGTCTCCGGCCTTGGGTGACTGTCTGTGTGGAGTTTGCACTTTCACCTCGTGTATGCGTGGGTTTCCTCCGGGTGCTCCAGTTTTCTCCCACAGTCCAAAGATGTGCAGGTTAGGTGGATTGGCCACGTTAAATTGCCCCTTAGTGTCCAAAATGTAGGTGGGGTTACTGGGTTACAGGGATAGGATGGAGGCAGGGGATAAAGTGGGATGCGCTTTCCAAAGGTTCATGCAGACTCGATGGGCCAAATGGCCTCCTTCTGCACTGTAAATTCTATGATTCACCCACCCCCTTTAAATTGTGAAATGTTTATATATATAAACATATGAAGAGAGATAGAAACATTAAACACATGACCCCTATTTTAAATGATTAATGAACTAAGTAAATAACCAGTGGGGTATTTTCACTTGGGTTATGAGTATAGTCAATGGTAATAACATGCAAAATTCATGTTTTACAGCCAATTGCATCTTTAATATCAAAAGAAAGAGGGAAAAAAGTTGTTATTGGGGCTTAACTGGGTAGCTTGACTCTTTTGTCAATTCTGATGAATCCCATTACTTTCGGGTAAACCATCTGTCCACAAAAGACGTACAGCTCTGTGACCTTTGGACTGAAGAGAATGGTAGTGAGTACCAGCAAATGATCAGGTTGAGAGAAATTAACTGTTTCATTGGTAACAGAGGAATCAAAGGGTGGGGGGGGGGGGGGGGGGGGGGGATGTCTGAGAGGTTTTCTTGCTCCAGAAATATCGCTAGAAGTGGAGGATCTGAGAGTTAGGGATTTGAAAATCCTCTGACATAGAGTAGGGGCTATGTCTCCAATCAGTGTAGCGAGTGACAGACCAGCTACTGCTCAATAAATGTTGATCGCCGCAGAGATGGAGCAGGAGACGCCGGCACTTGGACAGGCAGGATTGCTGCCATTGCGGTGGTCTCGTGGGCAGGCGGGATCGCTGGCAGATCGGTGACCACATGGCAGGGGACGTCTGGAGGAGGCATGATAATTGGTGGAGCAATGCGATCAGGTGGTGGGCGGGGAACTCTTGGCAGCACGCTCCTGTTGCGCCGGAGAATGGAGCCGTCAGCCATTTGAACAATGAAAGAAATTGGGGCGGCCTTCCTGACAACAAGAACTTTGAATACTGAAGTTCTGACTTTCACCACCAGGAGTACGATATTCGGTCCATCGAGTCAGTACTGACCCTCAAAAAGAACACTCTACTTGGGCTTCCTGCCCCACCCTATTTCTGTCACGCTGTGCATGGCCAATCCACCTAACCTACACATCTTTCGACTGTGGGAGGAAACCAGAGCACACGGAGGAAACCCACGCAGACATAATAATAATAATCGCTTATTGTCTCAAGTAGGCTTCAATGCAGTTCAATGAAGTTACTGTGAAAAACCCCTAGTGGCCACATTCCAGCGCCTGTTCGGGGAGGCCGGTATGGGAATTGAACCTGTGCTGCTGGAATTGTTCTGCATTACAAGCCAGCTGTTTAGGCCACTGTGCTAAACCAGCCCCTCAACCTGGGGAGAAAGTGCAAACTCCACACAGAGTGCAAACTCCACACCCCAGGCTGGAATTTGAACCCAGGTCCCTGGCGCTGTGAGACAACAGTGCTAACCACTGTGCCACCGTGCCACCCATATATGTGTTTAAATATTTAAAGAAATGTTTATCCCAAAAGGTGCAACAATTTGTGGAGTCTAACAGTTCAACTGCAAATTCTTCTCTCACCCCACTCTCCAAATGAAGTTCGCTTTTCGATCATAAATAAGTACTTCAAATCCTAACTCTGTACCTCTAGTGGATTCATATTGATCCCAAGTGTGTCCTTAATTCAAAATCAGAGATGCCCTGAACCCCCGATAACCACAGTTACGTTTTGAGGGCAATTGTATTCAGAGAATCTTTCAAAATAACGTCTGTCTGCCAGTCGAAGAATGTTCACATTTAGGCACATCCCTCTCCCTCATACGCTCAGCGATTCTATTGATCAGATTCCTTCTAGAAAAGAGTTCAGTCATAGAATTTACAGTGCAGAAGGAGGCCATTCGGCACATCGAGTCTACACCGGCCCGTGGAAAGAGCACCCCACGTAAGCCCACATCTCCACCCTATCCCCGTAACCCAGTAACCCCACCTAACCTTTTTGGACACTAAGGGCAATTTAGAATGGCCAATCCACCTAACCTGCACATCTTTGGACTGTGGGAGGAAACCGGAGCACCCAGAGGAAACCCATGCAAACATGGGGAGAACATACAGACAGTGACCCAAGCTGGGAATCGAACCTGAGACCCTGGAACTGTGAAGCAACGGTGCTGACCACTGTGCCACCCAGAGTCACATAGTTACATGAAAATCGCTTATTGTCACGAGTAGGCTTCAATGAAGTTACTGTGAAAAGCCCCTAGTCGCCACATTCCGGCGCCTGTCCGGGGAGGCTGGTACGGGAAGGCTGGTACATAGAGCTGACTGCACTGGATCAGGCCATCTGGCTAACCGATCGATGTCAGTGTTTACACTCCACAGCTCTTCCTTCCATTCCTGCAGATCCTTCCAATCGCTTCTCTCTCATGAGCTTTTCAAGCTTCCCTTTCAAAGCATCTGTTGTATTTACCTCAATGGCTCCTGGTGGTAGCAAGTTCCACATTCTCACCACTCTGGTTAAAGATGTTGCCCCTGAATTACTTATTACATTTCTTGGTGATTTTTTATATTTATGGCCTTAGGTTTGGTTTTCCAAGTGGAAATATTTCTATCCCTACCTCATCAAATCCATTCACAGTTTGAAAGACCTCTTATTATGTCATAAAGAACAAATAAAGGTACAGCACAGGAACAGGCCCGTCGGCCCTCCAAGCCTGCACCGACCATGCTGCCCTTCTAACCTAAAACCTTCAGCATTTCCGGGGTCCGTATCCCTCTATTTGGAATGGATTGGATTGGATTTGTTTATTGTCACGTGTACCGAGGTACAGTGAAAGGTATTTTTCTGCAAGCAGCTCAACAGATCATTAAGTACATGGGAAGAAAAGGGAATAAAAGAAAATACATAATAGGGCAACACAAGATATACAATGTAACTACAATGCATCGGATGAAGCATACAGGGTGCAGTGTTAACGAGGTCAGTCAATAAGAGGGTCATTTAGGAGTCTGGTGACAGTGGGGAGGAAGCTGTTTTTGAGTCGGTTCATGGGTGTTCTCAGACTTCTGTATCTCCTGCCCGATGGAAGAAGTTGGAAGAGTGAGTAAGCCGGGTGGGAGGGGTCTTTGATTATGCTGCCCGCTTTCCCCAGGCAGCCCCATTCTATTCATGTATTTGTCAAGATGCCCCTTAAACTCAGTATTGCACTTGCTTCCACCACCTCCTCCGGCAGCGAGTTCCAGGCACCCACTACCGTCTGTGTAAAAAACTTGCCTCACACATCTCCTCTAAACTTTCCCCCTCGCACCTTAAACCTATGTTTCCTAGTAATTGACTCTTCCACCTTGGGAAAAAGCTTCTGACTATCCACTCTGTTCATGCCTGTCATAATTTTGTAGACTTCCATCAGGTCACCCCTCAATCACCGGGGTTCCAGTGAGAACAGACCAAGTTTATCCAACCTCGCCTCATAGCTAATGCTCTCCAGACCAAGCAACATCCTAGTAAACCTCTTCTGTACCCTCTCTGCTCTTCTTCCTGAGTTCAGGTATCATTAGTATGAATCTACTGCCTCTGTATCATTTTCAGAATATGCAACCAAAAACTGGGCATACTAACTAATCTGCGTGTGGTTTAATTAAAGTTCAATACAAGGTTAATGTTTACCTCTCTGCTTTTCAATTCTATCGCTCCATAATGGTTTCATTTTTTTATGGTTGTATTAATCTGTGTTGCTATCTTTTGTGATTGTTTCATCAGGAGCGCGGAGTGTGCTTTCTTTTTTCAGCAAGAGCAGTAACCAGGGGGCTGTTTGCAGTTTCAGTGCGTGGGAGGAGATGAACGGGAGCGGTAAGTTTACCTATTTTTTAAAAACTTCCCTTGCAGTTTCAGTGTGTGGGAGGAGTTGAACGGGAGCGGTAAGTTTCCATTTAAAAAAAAACTTCCCTTGCAGTTTCAGTGCGTGGGAGGAGCTGAACAGGAGCTGCCGAATTGCGCTCTGGGTAGGTGAATATTGTGATTGGTAAGTAAAGTCTTTTTTTTTCCTGTCACTTAATTATTTAATAGTATAGTTTGTAGTCAGTTAAGGTAAAGGCTAAAAATGGCAGGAGGTCCCAGACCCGTGTTATGCTCCTCGTGCTCAATGTGGGAGTTCAGGGACGCGGCCGATGCCCCTGACGTCTTCATGTGCGCAAAGTGTGTCCAGCTGCAGCTCCTGTTAGACTGCATGACGGCTCTGGAGCTGCGGATGGACTCACTTTGGAGCATCCGTGATGCTGAGGAGGCCGTGGATAGCACGTTGAGTGAGTTGGTCACACCGCAGGTTAGGATTGCTGAGGGAGGTAGGGAATGGGTGACCAAAAGGCAGAGAAAGAGCAGGAAGGCAGTGCAGGTGTCCCCTGCGGTCATCTCCCTCCAAAACAGGTATACTGGCAGGGCTATAATGATAGGGGATTCAATTGTAAGGGGAGTAGACAGGCATTTCAGTGGTCGAAAACGAGACTCCCGAATGGTATGTTGCCTCCCGGGTGCTCGGGTCAGGGATGTCTCCGATCGGCTGCAGGACATACTGAAGGGGGAGGGTGAACAGCCAGTTGTCGTGGTGCATATAGGCACCAACGATATAGGTAAAAAAAGGGATGAGGTCCTACAATCAGAATTTAGGGAGTTAGGAGATAAGTACCTCAAAGGTAGTAATCTCAGGATTGCTACCAGTGCCACGGGACAGTCAGAGTAGAAACTCAAGAATAGTCAGAATGAATACGTGGCTTGAGAGATGGTGCAGGAGGGAGGGGTTCAGATTTTTGGGACATTGGGACCGGTTCTGGGGGAGGTGGGACCATTACAAACCGGATGGTCTACACCTGGGCAGGACTGGAACCAATGTCCTAGGGGGTGCTTTTGCTAACACTGTTGGGGAGGTTTTAAACTAATGTGGCAGAGGGGTGGGAACCAGATTAGGGAGTTAGAGGTCAGTAAAGAAGCAGCAACTAACACCAGTAAGGTGCGAGATAATAAACTCAATATGACTAGGGGGAAGAGTAGACAGGTAAGAGTTGATGAACGCAAAGGGACAGGTGGTCTGAGGTGCATTTGTTTTGATGCGAGAAGTGTAGCAGGTAAGGCAGATTAACTTAGGGCTTGGATCAGTACCTGGGAATATGATGTTATTGGTATTACTGAGACTTGGTTGGGGGAAGGGCAGGACTGGCAACTGAATATCCCAGGGTATAGATGCTTCAGGAGGGATAGAGAGGGAGGTAGAAGGGGGGGGGAGGAGTTGCATTACTCGTCAGAGATGATATCACAGCTGTAATTAAGGAGGGCACGATGGAGGATTCGAACACTGAGGCAATATGGGTGGAGCTAAGAAATAGGAAGGGTGCAGTAACATTGTTGGGACTTTACTACAGGCCTCCCAAAAGCGAGCATGAAGAAGGGATACAAATATGCAGACAGATTATAGAAAAATGTCAGAGCAATAGGGTGGTTGTGATGGGAGATTTTAACTTCCCCAACATTAAATGGGATTCATGTAGTGTTGAAGGTGTAGATGGAGCAGAGTTTGTAAGGAGCATCCAGGAGAGTTTTTTAGAGCAGTATGTAAATAGTCCAACTCGGGAGGGGGCCATACTGGACCTGGTATTGGGGAATGATCCCGGCCAGGTGGTTGATGTTTCAGTCGGTGATTACTTTGGGAATAGAGATCACAATTCCGTAAGTTTTAGAATACTCATGGACAAGGACAAGAGTGGACCGAAAGGAAGAGTGCTAAATTGGGGAAAGGCAGAGTATAACAAAATTCGGCAGGAGCGAGGGAATGTGGATTGGGAGCAGCTGTTTGAAATGTTGGAGTCTTTTAAGGAAAGGTTGATTAGAGTGCAGGACAGACATGTCCCTGCGAAAATTAGAGATAGAAATGGCAAGATTAGGGAACCATGGATGACGGGTGAAATTGTGAGACTAGCTAAGATGAAAAAGGAAGCATTCATAAGATCGAGGCAACGCAAAACTGATGAAGCTTTGGAGGAATATCGGGAAAGTAGGACGAATCTCAAACGCGCAATAAAGAGGGCTAAAAGGGGTCATGAAATATCTTTGGCTAACAGGGTTAAGGAAAATCCCAAAGCTTTTTATTCGTATGTAAGGAGCAAGAGGGTAACTAGAGAAAGGATTGGCCCACTCAAAGACAAAAGAGGGAATTTATGCGTGGACTCAGAGGAAATGGGTGAGATTCTTAATGAGTACTTTGCATCGGTATTCACAAAGGAGAGGGACAAGACGGATGTTGAGGCTAGGGATGGATGTTTAAATACTCTAGGTCAAGTTGTCATATGGAAGGGGGAAATTTTGGATATTCTAAAAGACATTAAGGTGGACAAGTGCCCAGGACCGGATGGGATCTATCTCAGGTTACTGAGGGAAGTGAGGGTCGAAATAGCTGGGGCCTTAACAGATATCTTTACAGCATCCTTGAGCACGGGTGAGGTCCCGGAGGACTGGAGAATTGCTAATGTTGTCCCTTTGTTTAAGAAAGGTAGCAGGGAAAATCCAGGGAATTATAGACCTGTGAGCTTGACGTCAGTGGTAGGCAAACTGTTGGAGAAGATACTTAGGGATAGGATCTATTCACATATGGAAGAAAATAGACTTATCAGTGATAGGCAGCATGGTTTTGTGCAGGGAAGGTCATGCCTTACAAACCTAATAGAATTCTTTGAGGAAGTGACAAAGTTAATTGATGAGGGAAGGGCTGTCGATGTCATATACATGAACTTTAATAAGGCGTTTGAAAAAAAAAGGGGCTGTTTAGCACAGGGCTAAATCGCTGGCTTTGAAAGCAGACCAAGCAGGCCAGCAGCACGGTTCGATTCCCATAACAGCCTCCCCGAACAGGCGCCGGAATGTGGCGACTAGGGGCTTTTCACAGTAACTTCATTTGAAGCCTACTCGCGACAATAAGCCATTTACTGGGGCTGTTTAGCACAGAGCTAAATTGCTGGCTTTGAAAGCAGACTAAGGCAGGCCAGCAGCATGGTTCGATTCCCGTATCAGCCTCCCTGAACAGGTGCCGGAATGTGGCGACTAGGGGCTTTTCACAATAACTTCATTTGAAGCTTACTTGTGACAATAAGCGATTTTCATTTTCATAAGGTTTCCCATGGCAGGTTGATGGAAAAAGTGAAGTCGTATGGGGTTCAGGGTGTACTAGCTAGATGGATAAAGAACTGGCTGGGTAACAGGAGACAGAGAGTAGTGGTGGAAGGGAGTGTCTCAAAATGAAGAAGGGTGACTAGTGGTGTTCCACAGGGATCCGTGCTCGGACCACTGTTGTCTGTGATCTACATAAATGACCTGGAGGAAGGTATAGGTGGTCTGATTAGCAAGTTTGCAGATGATACAAAGATTGGTGAAGTTGCAGATAGCGAGCAGGACTGTCAGAGAATACAACAAAATATAGATAGATTGGAGAGTTGGGCAGAGAAATGGCAGATGGAGTTCAATCCAGGCAAATGCGAGGTGATGCATTTTGGAAGATCTAATTCAAGAGCAGACTATATGGTCAATGGAAGGGTCCTGGAGAAAATTGATGTACAGAGAGATCTGGGAGTTCAGGTCCATTGTACCCTGAAGGTGGCAACGCAGGTTGATAGAGTGGTCAAGAAGGCATACAGCATGCTTGCCTTCATCAGACGGGGTATTAAGTACAAGAGTCAGCAGGTCATGTTACAGTTGTATAGGACTTTGGTTAAGCCACATTAGGAATACTGCGTGCAGTTCTGGTTGCCATATCACCAAAAGGATGTGGATGCTCTGGAGAGGGTGCAGAGGAGGTTCACCAGGATGTTGCCTGGTATGGAGAGGGTTAGCTATGAAGAAAGGTTGAGTAGATTAGGATTGTTTTCATTGGAAAGACGGAGGTTGAGGGGGGACCTGATTGAGGTCTACAAAATTATGAGAGGTATGGACAGGGTGGATAGCAACAAGCTTTTCCCAAGAGTGGGGGTGTCAGTTACAAGGGGTCACGATTTCAAAGTGAGTGGGGGAAAGTTTAAGGGAGATGTGCGTGGAATGTTTTTTACGCAGAGGGTGGTGGGAGCCTGGAACGCTTTACCAGCGGAGGTGGTAGATGCGGGCACGATAGCATCATTTAAACTGCATCTAGACTGGGCAGCATGGTAGCATGGTGGTTAGCATAAATGCTTCACCGCTCCAGGGTCCCAGGTTCGATTCCCGGCTGGGTCACTGTCTGTGTGGAGTCTGCACGTCCTCCCCGTGTGTGCATGGGTTTCCTCCGGGTGCTCCGGTTTCCTCCCACAGTCCAAAGATGTGCGGGTTAGGTGGATTGGCCATGCTAAATTGCCCGTAGCGTCCTAAAAAGTAAGGTTAAGGGGGGTTGTTGGGTTACGGGTATAGGGTGGATACGTGGGTTTGAGTGGGGTGATCATTGCTCGGCACAACATCGAGAGCCGAAGGGCCTGTTCTGTGCTGTACTGTTCTATGTTCTATGTAGACGGGTATATGAACGGGCGGGAACAGGGGGAAGTAGACCTTGGAAAATAGGAGACAGGTTTAGATAACAGATCTGGATCGGCGCAGGCTGAGAGGGCCGAAGGGCCTGTTCCTGTGCTGTAATTTTCTTTGTTCTTTGTTCTACCTCTAGATCCCTTACATCCTCTCCTCCCTCCCCCCCATTTGGTTTTATTATGCGATTTCCCTATTCTAACTCCATAAAGCAACATTTCATCAGTTTTTATAGCCTGAGAACCTCCCTAACAAGTTTAGAAACAGCTTCTTCCCCACTGTTACCAGACTCCTGAATGACCTTCTTACGAACTGAACTGATCTCTTCACACATCTTCTCCACTGAGTAGTACTGCACACTGTATGCTTCACCCGATAACTGTGCCTATGTATTTACATTGTATGTTTATCATATGTCCAATGATTTTTTATATATGGATTGGATTGGATTTGTTTATTGTCACATGTACCGAGGTACAGTGAAAAGTATTTTTCTGCGAGCAGCTCAAACAGATCATTAAGTACATGAAAGGAAAAGAAAATACATAATAGGGCAACACAAGCTACACAAAGTAAATGAAATGAAATGAAAATCGCTTATTGTCACGAGTAGGCTTCAATGAAGTTACTGTGAAAAGCCCCTAGTCGCCACATTCCAGCGCCTGTCCGGGGAGGCTGGTACGGGAATCAAACCATGCTGCTGGCCTGCCTGGGTCGGCTTTCAAAACCAGCTATTTAGCCCAGTGTGCTAAACAGCCCTAATGCTAAATACATAGACACCAGCATCGGGTGAAGCATGCAGGATTGTAGTATCAATCAGGTCAGTCCATTTGTCGGTCGTTTAGGAGTCTGGTAACAGTGGGGAAGAAGTTGTTTTTGAGTCTGTTCATGCGTGTTCTCAGACTTCTCTATCTCCTGCCCGATGAAGAAGTTGGAAAAGTGAGTAAGCCGGCTGGAAGGTGTCTTTGATTATGCTGCCCGCTTTCCCCAGGCAGCGGGAGGTGTAGATGGAGTCAATGGATGGGAGATGAATTTGTGTGATGGACTGGGCGGTGTTCACGACTCTGATGTTTCTTGCAGTCTTGGGCTGGGTAGTTGCCATACCATCTGTCTGGACTGTGCGCAGAACTAATACTTTTCACTGTACTTGGGTACACGTGACAATAAATCAAAACAAATATTTGCAAATCACTTAAATCTGATTCTGAAATTCACTTTGCGCTCATGCCCGCGGAAGGTGATGAATGTGTTTAAATTATGCAAATATCATCTTAGTCTTCAAACACTAGGTTAACGTTTTCTTTCATTGTTCACATGGCTGATGGCTCCATTCTCCGGCGCAACAGGAGGGCGCTGCGAAGAGTTCCCCGCCCACCACCTGATCACATTGCTCCGCCGGTTATCGTGCCTCCTCCGGACGTCTCCTGCCACAAGTTCACCGATCTGCCAGCGATCCCGCCTGTCCATGACACCACCGCAATGTCAGCGATCCCGCGTGTCCAAGTGCCGGTGTCTCCTGCTCCATCTCTGCGACGATCGACAAGAATTCGTCGCCCGCCTCAAGGACTGAATCTATAGACTTAACTCTTGTAAATTTTGTTCAGTTTGCTCTGTATCTGCACGATAGACACCTTCCCATGTGCATATGTTCATTAACTCACCACTTGTACATAGTCAGGCATGTATATACCTCCACGTTCCAAAATTTATTTTAAAAAAGGGGAGATGTCATGATATCCACTAATGTATATAATGAGATGCAGACAGGCAGTGATTGACACACAGGATGACCAATGAATACACAACACAGAACAACCAATCACCAGACAGGACACACCACTATAAAGCTCACAGGGCATTAAGACTCTCTCTCAGGACCCAGCTACGGAGGCAGTCAGAGTGTACAAGCTAGTGAGCACCATTACCATGCGGTAGCTAGTAAGTCTGGTCAAGCCAATAAGAGGTAATCAGTAGGATTAGTAGAGTGTTAACCCACAGCTGAATTTGTTAACCCACAGCTTGCGCTTTTCAAGGAGACACATCCGGAGTGAGGCACATCCAGAGTGGTAATTGCAACTTGGTAATTTGGTGCAGTGAGGTAATCAGGAAAGGTAAGTGGAAAATCTAATTCTGCTGTTTTTCAGTTAAAAGTGCAGTGTGTAGCTTAGTGTCTGATTGGTTGAAGCTGCCCCCACCCTAATTGCTGAGAGGCAGTTATCTGTCAGTCACCTGAGGCCTGTTTAGAGGCACAAAGGGCACATTGTATTCTTCTCTTTGAAGTTTAGGTATTTTTTGAGTCATCGGTTAGCTGAGGTCTGCATAAAAGACAGACAGAAAGCACACTCAGTAAGCTTGCGCTTTTCAAGGAGACACATCCGGAGTGAGCACATCCAGAGTGGGAATTGCAACATGGTAATTTGGTGCAGTGAGGTAATTTGTTGCAGAGTGAGTGAAGGTGCTCTTTCGGAGGTGCTTTTTAACCCTGGTAAGTGACTGGTAAGTAGTTTTTCTTTTCATTGTCTAATTTATTTATTTTTATTTTGAAATTGTAGTTGTATAAGTTTGCCTAAGGTTTAAGACATGGCAGGAGATCCCAGACCCGTGTCATGCTCCTCGTGTGCGATGTGGGAGCTCAGGGACACGTCCACTGTCCCTGGCTCTTTCACGTGCAAGAAGTGTGTTCAGTTGCAGCTCCTGTTAGACCGCGTGACGGCTCTGGAGCTGCGGATGGACTCACTTTGGAGCATCCGCGATGCTGAGGAGGTCGTGGATAGCACGTTTAGCGAGTTAGTCACACCGCAGATGAAAGTTACTGAGGGAGATAGCAAATGGGTGACCAAAAGACAGAGCAAGAGTAGGAAGGCAGTGCAGGTGTCCCCTGCGGTCATCTCCCTGCAAAACAGATATACCGCTTTGGATACTGTTGGGGGAGATGGCTCACCAGGGGAAGGCAGCAGCAAGGTTCATGGCACCGTGGCTGGCTCTGCTGCACAGCAGGGCAGGAAGAAAAATGGCAGGGCTATAGTGATAGGGGACTCAATCGTAGGGGAATAGACAGGCGGTTCTGTGGACGCAATCGAGACTTGAGTATGGTATGTTGCCTCCGTGGTGCAAGGGTCAAGGATGTCTCGGAGCAGCTGCAGGACATTCTGGGGGAGGGGGGTGAACAGCCAGCTGTCGTAGTGCACATAGCACCAACGATATAGGTAAAAAACGGGATGAGGTCCGACAAGTGGAATTCAGGGAGTTAGGAGTTAAACTAAAAAGTAGGACCTCAAAGGTAGTAATCTCAGGATTGCTACCAGTGCCACAAGCTAGTCAGAGTAGGAGTGTCAGGATAGATAGGATGAATGCGTGGCTTGAGAGATGGTGCAAGAGGGAGGGATTCAAATTCCTGGGGCATTGGGACCGGTTCTGGGGGAGGTGGGACCAGTACAAACCAGACAGTCTGCACCTAGGCAGGACTGGAACTGATGTCCTAGGGAGGCTGTTTGCTAGAGCTGTTGGGGAGGGTTTAAACTCATGTGGCAGGGGGATGGGAACCAATGCAGGAAGTTGGAAGGTAGTAAAACAGGACAGAAGCAAAAGGAAGTAAGGGGAAAAGTGCAAGGCAGAGAAGACATAGTCAAAAATCAAAAAGGGCGACAGTACAAGGTACAGTGACTGAGGGGAGCTCAGTGAATAGGCCCAGTAATACTAAAAGGAATAAAACTGGAGATGTTAAGATTCAAAACAGAGGTAAAAAAACCAACATGAGTGTACTTTGCCTGAATGCTCGTAGTATTTGGAATAAAGTAAATGAGTTGATGGCACAAATCATCGTGAATGACTATGATTTAGTGGCCATTACTGAAATATGGTTAAAGGATGGTCACAACTGGGAGTTAAATATCCGAGGGTATCAAACTATTCGGAAGGACAGAGTGGATGGTAAGGGAGGTGGTGTTGCTCTGTTATTTAAGGATGACATCCGGGAAATAGTGAGGGATGACATCGATGCTATGGAGGATAAGGTTGAATCCATTTGGGTGGAATAGTAAGGCGAAAAAGTCACTGATAGGAGTAGTCTATCGGCCACCAAATAGTAACGTTATGGTGGGGCAGGCAATAAACAAAGAAATAACTGATGCATGTAGAAATGGTACAGCAGTTATCATGGGGGATTTTAATCTACATGTCGATTGGTGTAACCAGGTCGGTCAAGGCAACCTTGCGGAGAAGTTTATAGAATGTATCCGCGATAGTTTCCTAGAACAGTATGTAATGGAACCTACGAGGGAACAAGCGTTCCTAGATCTAGTCCTGTGTAATGAGACAGGATTGATTCATGATCTCATAGTTAGGGATCCTCTCGGAAGGAGCGATCACAATATGGTGGAATTTAAAATACAGATGGAGGGTGAGAAAGTAAAATCAAATACTAGTGTTTTGTGCTTAAACAAAGGAGATTACAATGGGATGAGAGAAGAACTAGCTAAGGTAGACTGGGAGCAAAGACTTTATGGTGGAACAGTTGAGGAACAGTGGAAAACCTTCCAAGCGATTTTTCACAGTGCTCAGCAAAGGTTTATACCAACAAAAAGGAAGGACGGTAGAAAGAGGGAAAATCGACCGTGGATATCTAACGAAATAAGGGAGAGTATCAAATTGAAGGAAAAAGCATATAAAATAGCAAAGATTGGCGGGAGACTAGAGGACTGGGAAATCTTTAGGGGGCAACAGAAAGCTACTAAAAAAGCTATAAAGAAGAGTAAGATAGAGTTTGAGAGTAAACTTGCTCAGAATATAAAAACAGACAGTAAAAGCTTTTACAAATATATAAAACAAAAAAGAGTGGCTGAGGTAAATATTGGTCTTTTAGAGGATGAGAAGGGAGTTTTAATAATGGGAGATGAGGAAATGGCTGAAGAACTGAACAGGTATTTTGGGTCGGTCTTCACAGTGGAAGACACAAATAACATGCCAGCGACTGATAGAAATGAGGCTATGACAGGTGAGGACCTTGAGAGGATTGTTATCACTAAGGAGGTAGTGATGGGCAAGCTAATGGGGCTAAGGGTAGACAAGTCTCCTGGCCCTGATGGAATGCATCCCAGAGTGTTAAAAGAGATGGCTATGGAAATGCAGATGCACTAATGATGATTTACCAAAATTCACTAGACTCTGGGGTGGTCCCGGTGGATTGGAAATCAACAAACGTGACACCACTGTTTAAAAAAAGGAGGTAGGCAGGGAGCAGGAAATTATAGGCCAGTGAGCTTAACTTCGGTAGTAGGGAAGATGCTGGAATCTATCATCAAGGAAGAAATAGCGAGCCATCTGGATTGTCCCATTGGGCAGACTCAGCATGGGTTCATAAAGGGCAGGTCGTGCCTAACAAATTTAGTGAAATTTTTTGAGGACATTACCAGTGCAGTAGATAACGGGGAGCCAATGGATGTGGTATATCTGGATTTCCAGAAAGCCTTTGACAAGGTGCCACACAAAAGGTTGCTGCATAAGATAAAGATGCATGGCATTAAGGGTAAAGTAGTAGCATGTATAGAGGATTGGTTAATTAATAGAAAGCAAAGAGTGGGGATTAATGGGTGTTTCTCTGGTTGGCAATCAGTAGCTAGTGGTGTCCCTCAGGGATCCGTGTTGGGCCCACAATTGTTCACAATTTACATAGATGATTTGGAGTTGGGGACCAAGGGCAATGTGTCCAAGTTTGCAGATGACACTCAGATGAGTGGTAAAGCGAGAAGTGCAGAGGATACTGGAAGTCTGCAGAGGGATTTGGATAGGTTAAGTGAATGGGCTAGGGTCTGGCAGATGGAATACAATGTTGACAAATGTGAGGTTATCCATTTTGGTAGGAATAACAGCAAACGGGATTATTATTTAAACGATAAAATATTAAAGCATGCTGCTGTACAGAGAGACCTGGGTGTGCTATTGCATGAGTCAGAAAGTTGGTTTACAGGTGCAACAGGTGATTAAGAAGGCGAATGGAATTTTGCCCTTTATTGCTAGAGGGATGGAGTTTAAGACTAGGGAGGTTATGCTGCAATTTTATAAGGTGTTAGTGAGGCCACACCTGGAGTATTGTGTTCAGTTTTGGTCTCCTTACTTGAGAAAGGACAAACCGGCGCTGGAGGGTGTGCAGAGGAGATTCACTAGGTTAATCCTAGAACTGAAGGGGTTGGATTACGAGGAGAGGTTGAGTAGACTGGGACTGTAATCGTTGGAATTTAGAAGGATGAGGGGGGATCTTATATAAACATTTAAAATGATGAAGGGAATAGATAGGATAGATGCCGGCAGGTTGTTTCCACTGGCTGGTGAAAGCAGAACTAGGGGGCATAGCCTCAAAATAAGGGGAAGTAGATTTAGGACTGAGTTTAGGAGGAACTTCTTCACCCAAAGGGTTGTGAATCTATGGATTTCCTTGCCCAGTGAAGCAGTTGAGTACCTTCAATAATTGTTTTTAAGGTAAAGATAGATAGTTTTTTGAAGAATAAAGGGATTAAGGGTTATGGTGTTCGGGCCGGAAAGTGGAACTGAGTCCACAAAAGATCAGCCATGATCTCATTGAATGGCGGAGCAGGCTCGAGGGGCCAGATGGCCTACTCCTGCTCCTAGTTCTTATGTTCTTATGTTCTTATGTACAGCAGTCCACTAGTTAAATAAAACAGTGTTGGGATCATCTCCTGTGTCAGACGTCTGTTTTTAGCTTCACTGCATCCAGTTGCAGTCAACGTAGAACCAACCTGCCGAACACATTGTGGGGCAGTGTGGGGCAGTGTGGGGCAGTGTGACTAGGGGTATTACGGTACCTGGGAGTGTGAGCTGCCATTAGTGCAGAGGGCTCGCTGCCCATTGGCCCAAGTATCGTGCTCTCCATATACCTATTGGCTAAGAGGAAGGTAGCTCCGCCTACGAGGTGGGGTATAAGAACCCGTGTCCCCCTGCAACCAGGCCATTTCCTGTATGTCTGCTGCCGGGCTCACTTCTTGCTAATTAAAGCCTTTCGTTTCGGACTTCACCTACGTTTCGTGTCTATTGATTGTGCATCAATTTAATTAGCAAGATTTTAAAGATTGGAGCTCCACATCAAGCCGGAGAGTCTTCGACTCAGCCCTCACGCAGTGAATGCAACAGCCGCATTTAAGCACTGGCTGGCTTGCTTCAATAGCTACCTGAGCACAGCGGAAAATGCCCCGACGAGGGAGCAGAAACTGCACATCCTCCACTCGTGCGTCGGCACCGCCGTGTACATGCTCATAGAGGACACGACAGACTACGACGCGGCTATGGCCTTGCTCAAAGGACATTTCATACGGCCGGTGAACCAAGTCTACTCTCGGCACCTACTAGCCACAAGGCAGCAGATACCTGGTGAGTCACTGGACGATTTTTACCGTGCCCTCCTCGTGCTGGGGAGGAACTGCGGCTACCCACAGGTGTCTGCTGCTGAGCATACCGAACTCCTGATCCAAGACGCCTTTGTTTCAGGCATGCAGTCCTCGCAGATCCGCCAAAGACTGTTGGAGAGAGAAACTTTAAGCCTTATAGAGGCACGGGCCCTCGCCTCCTCCCTAGATGTCGCGAACCGAAATGCTTGCTCGTACGCCTGTTTTCACGGCCGTTTTTTTACTTATTTTCAACATTTCCCTTCACTGTGCCTTCTCCCTGCTTTTGCCGCCTCTGTTGCCCGTGGGACCGGGCATTAAACCCCGAAAATGCCGTTCCCGAACGGGAGCCTTCCAATGTGCGGCTGCCTCCCGCCCGCCGTCACCAGAAGTCAGCTAGTTACCTTCCCCTTCTAATAGCCTCTGTTCAGCGTTATCCCTCACTTTTGATCCATGTCAAAGATTATGTACTTTCCGCCCAGACAAACAGGGCATCCGTGACCTCTCGGATGCACCTGGGAGCTGTGGCCTGTGAGATGCCACACGGGTTCCCGCTCGAGCCCTGGAAAGATCCCAAGGCTTAAAAGTTTAGGACTGTGGTGACCTTGACTGCCACCGGGAACTGGTGACCTCCTCCAACCTGTGGAGGATTTGGCACAGATGCCGAACCGTCTCCTCGTTGAGATGGAGCATCGTGTTGTCTGTCACCTGTTCAAACGACTATCGACGCCTGTACATCCTGGGCCGTTGCAGGACTCCCCCTCTGGTTCCCTCCCTGGCCTGATGGGCGGCCGAGTCCCCCAGGTCTAGGGTGGGGTCCGGCACATGTCCCACCATCTTAAGCATCTGCACCACTAGGGCAAGTTCTGGGTCCAAAGTCCCTGCCATAGCATTCAATATCTGTAAGACATTGGGAGAGGGTGTTAGACTGACAGACAGCGGTGGTTCCCATTCCGGGACATCTATTCCTCCATTGATTCTCTCCCACCACTCGGAACACTCTCCCCACACACACCCGGCTGCAGTGGGCACCCCCTTCAATGGACCCCAGAACCTGTACCCCTGATACAGGTACATAACGCCACCTGGACCGGGCGCTGGACCCTCCCCGTAGCACTCACAGCCCAAGGCCAAATTTCTCTGCAGTTGGTGGGGATTATGGATGGTTGGTGGGACAGACCAGGCCGAGGGTTCCATACCCCCCCCCCCCTCCCCCGAGCACTGTGTTGGAAACCCAGTGTCCCCAGGCTCTTTGCCGGTGAACAAAGATGGCTACACACCTCCTCGGCTCCCCACAGAAGTCCTCCCGCCATGTTCACGTTTTTAAAAAGGAATACTAATCAGCGCCAGCGTGACACTTGCTGAGGAGGCCGATGAATCACGGGAGGCCATTGGATATGGGGTTGTACTGGTTGATTGCATGGAAATAGGGCTTAAGTGGTGATAATTGGTTTGTCACCACGCTACGATTTCACCTACGGGATCGGGCCGGTTGCATCACGAACTGTCTGGCGCCTGGTGCGGTTCTCGTTTTCGTCATCACCTGCAATTCACCGGTGCGGTTTCGCTCGGGCGAGGGCGCAATGAGGCCTGGAAATCGCACCCATTAAACCTGTTTCTCACCCCACAGACCAGCTGAGTTTTCCCAGCATTTTCCAGGGGAGGTTGTGGAAGCAGATACATTAACGGCGTTCAAAAGGCATCTTGGCAAACACATGGATTGGATGGGTATAGTAGGATACGGCACAAGGATGTGCTGAGGGTTTTGGCAAAGGTGGTATCATGACCGGTACAGGCTTGGAGGGCCGAAGGGCCTTTGTTCTTTGAGATACTCTTCCTGATGTCTGTTGCTATTAGATCTCCAACTTCGGGCAGCACGGTGGCGCAGTGGTTAGCACTGGGATTACGCCGTTGAGGACCCGGGTACGAATCCCAGACCTGGGTCACTGTCCGTGTGGAGTTTGCACATTCTCCCCGTGTCTGCGTGGGTTTCACCCCCACAACCCAAAAGATGTGCTGGTTAGGTGGATTGGCCATGCAAAATTGCCCCTTAATTGTAAAAATAAATAATTGGGTACTGTAAATTTTTTTTAAAAGATCTCCAGCTTCGGCAGCATTGTGCTTTTACTTACATTAGGCATTCTGACTTCCACAGAAACATATCATGAAGACTCAGGAGGGATCCTTCCATGATCCAATGATCCCAGCAGACACTGCAAATCATGGTCTCCATGTCCACCATTTCCTGGTTGGGTTCCTTCTGAGTGCCTTTTCCCAACGGGAATGTAAACTGCGGAGATCACCAGGAGGAAGGCTTTGATGGAAAGAAGTGAGTGTGCAGCACATCCGGTCCATTATCAAGGAGGCTTAGACTATTGATTAACACTGGAAAAACGTCAGAGAAAGAAGAAATGTTTTCAGACGGAGGGTTATCAGAAAATGGAATTCTTTCCGCAAATAACTACTGAGATAAGCATTATGAGTTGCATGAAAGTTTATTTGGAAGAAGAAGTTACAGAGGACTACCATTAGATTTGTAAAGGTGCTGCTTGGTTGAAAGGGTAACTTCTCTGCTATGATTATTAATATACTATGTGTAGAATCTAAAGATTTTAGACTCATGGGTTTAATAAAAACACCTGCACACAAGATAATGATTTCACTTTTCTAATGACCACTAAGAAATCAATTCTTCGTCCCTCCTCTTGTATAACAGCCAGAGTAAGAAATGAGACACGGTGCTCAGTTTTTGCCAGTACTGACACAAAGAAAATTCTGGCTTTAGTCTTCTATTTCATCTCTGCCTTTTTTAACTTACATTTCTCGACATCCCCTTCACCCGTAAGCTCGAGCTGAGATCAGTTGTTCGACTGATGAGGAATGACCCACTTCTCAAAGCCTTCTACTCTTTCATTAAAAATAGATCAAATGCGGTTTGTAAATCAATAATTATGCTTTTAGCTTAAAACGTCTCCCAGAATGTCCACAAATTGCTCCAAAGCTTCTCTGCAAGCCATTGACAAGCGAAAGAGCACAAAAAAAAAGTGCTCTTGTATCAAACTGGGTCATACATGCTGAGCTATACTTGCGAGTGCGGCTATTTGTGTAAAAGATAAATAATTCATATGGCTAGTAATTACTACAGGGAATCCCATGGAGACAAACTAGAAACCATTTAATCTGCAGCATAACCAGCTGTTAGTGAATGGTTGTTCTCCATTGCACAACATGGTTTGATTCTTTCTGCAACGCCAAACTGGATGGTATTTTGTGATTGCTTAAGCTGAGGAAGAATAAAAAGGAATGCATGGAAATGTATTGTCTAGGGCCATTTTGAGAGGAAACAAATGCAAAAATGGAAACAACCAGCAGGCACAGCCTCTATATTAATTAAAAGGACACTTGCATAGAGCAATAAACAACATGCAGAGATTGCAGCTAAACTGATAACCCAAAGTGACATAAATCTATTCATAAATACCTGAATTTAGATTTGCTTAGTTAAGGTCAAGGGTGGAAGCAGGTTTTTAATAATAAACAGCAATAAGCAATCAACAGAATGTGACAGGGGAAGTATGATGATGAAAATGACTGGAAATATACATAATACTTTCCGGATTTGCAAGTGGACAATGCAAATCAATGTTAATGCTGGAGAAGAGAGACAAATATGTCTCTCTTTCTCCCTCCAGATGTGCCACCATGCTCATTTTATTCTTCTTATTATTATTTCACTATTTATTTCTCAATACTAGTTAATTAGTCATAGGGGCTGGTTTAGGACATTGGGCTAAGCAGCTGGCTTGTATTGCAGAACAATGCCAGCAGCGCGGGTTCAATTCCAGTACCAGCCTCCCTGAACAGGCACCAGAATGTGGCAACTAGGGGCTTTTCACAGTAACTTAATTGAAGCCTACTTGTGACAATAAGTGATTATTATTATTATTAATTGGTGATAATTAGTAACTACACCTACAATCATAGCACCAAATATTAATTGTCTTCCTCCAACTATTCTTATTTTAGTCAAATTATACAGAAGGGAACATTGGACCATGCTTCAGTGCTCCACATGAGATTGGTTCATTTTGTTTAACAACAAGTGTCCTTTCTTATTGTGCTCCTGATGTGAAGGAAGACTTTACAGAGTGTTTTAATGGCTCTTTCCATATTCCCAGTTAGTTGATTCTAGTTGTGAGTCCAATCCTTTACAATCAGAAGAGAGATGCAAGAGTAAATTGCTGTATTTTGCTGTGAGTGAATTTTCTGGACCCTGCCCACACATCAAGAGTATCAGGAGTGGGCACTCATAAAATGTAATTTGCATCTTGATATTTGGTGTTCCGATCTGTCTGAGGCAGGGAGGTGTCGAATTCCGCAAGTTCCATGATCTCAGTGTGAACATCCCTGATGAAAGCTGTTATCGCTGTTACAGACTGATGTTGAGGGTACGGGAGGAGCTAAACTGCAGCAACCGATGAGTTAGCCTTCACGCTCCATGCTATCTGTCTTGGTGGCCCCATGGGTGTGTGTGTGTGGCCCCATGGAGGTGTCTGTTTCTGACTTGATGGATGGTGCTTATAAGGTGCATGATGAATTCACGCTCGTCTAAACTACCTGCGACAAGTCTTCACCTCTAACAAGTGATGTGAATTTTGACCGGAACAGATAGTCAAAGACGTTCTAGAAGTTCTAGAAGCGGGTTTCAATTGTGAAAGACAAAAGAATGGTGCAACAGGTCCGAGAGTGGGCTGTTTCTCTGGTGCAGCAATGACGAAGGAAATAGATAGGAAGTGTTCTGAAAATGTCTAATTTCATGATTTAAATGTTGGAACATAATTTTTAGCTTGGGGGAAAATTAAGTTTGTAAATATGAGGTAATTGATTTTTAGATTTGATTTGATTATTGTCACGTATACAGTATACAGAGAAAAGTCTTGTTTCTTGCATGCTATACAGACAATGCATACTGTACATAGGGAAGGAAGGAGAGACTACAGAATGTAATGTTACAGTCATAGCAAGGGTGTAGAGAAAAGATCAAGGTAATACGAGGTAGGTCCATTCAAAAGTCTGATGGCAACAGGGAAGAAGTTGTTCTTGAGTCAGTTGGTATGCGACCTCAAACTTTTGTATCTTTTTCCTGACGGAAGAAAGTGGAAGAGAGTATGTCCGGGGATTTGGATTTGGATTTTGTTTATTGCCATGTGTACCGAGGTGCAGTGAAAAGTATTTTTCTGCGAGCAGCTCAACAGATCATTAAGTACACGAAAAGAAAAGAAAAGGAAAGAAAATACATAATAGGGCAACACAAGGTACACAATGTAACTACATAACTCCGGTATCGGGTGAAGCATACAGGTTAAGCATTGGGTGTTAATCAGGTCAGTCCATAAGAGGGTCATTTAGGAGTTTGGTAACAGCGGGGAAGAAGCTGTTTTTGAGTCTGTTCATGTCTGTTCTCAGACTTTTCTATCTCCTGCCCGATGGAAGAAGTTGGAACTGTGAGTAAGCCGGGGAGGGGTCTTTGATTATGCTGCCCGCTTTCCCCAGGCAGCGGGAGGTGTAGATGGAGTCAATGGATGGGAGGCAGGTTCATGTGATGGACTGGGCTGTGTTCACGACTCTCTGAAGTTTCTTGCGGTCTTGGGCCGAGCAGTTTCCATACCAGGCTGTGATGCAGCCCGATAGGGTGGTTCCTATGGTGCATCTGTAAAAGTTGGTCAGTTGGTGCGTGGGGTCCTTAATTATGCTGGCTGCCTTTCTGAGGCAGTGGGAATTGTAGACATAGTCAATGGATGGGAGGCTGGTTTGCATGATGGATTGGGCTACATTCACAACCTTTTGTGGTTTCCTGCAGTCTTGGGCAGTGCAGAATCCATACCAAGCTGTGATACAACCAGAAAGAATGCTTTCTATGGTACATCTGTAAAAGTTGGTGAGAGTCATAGCTGACATGCCAAATTCCTTTGTTTTCTGAGAAAATAGAGTTGTTGGTGGGATTTCCTAACTATAGTGTCGGCATGGGGGGAACCAGGACAGGTTGTTGGTGATCTGGACACCAAACACATGAAGGTCTCGACACTTTCTACTTCGTTCCCATTGATGTAGACAGGGGCATGTTCTCCACTACGCTTCCTGAAGTTGATGACAATCTCCTTTGTTTTGTTGACATTGAGGGAGAGATTATTGTCGTCTCAAGAATTCAAAAGTTGCCAGATCACTCGAGGAGTTTACACATCAAAAGCCTTTCTATGTTTACCTACAAGGACAGAGTTGGAAACGTGAGATCCATCAAAAAGCAGATGGGCATGTTTAGTTGGTTCTGAAAATATTGAGCCTGGACAGAATTTTCTTGTCTTTATTAGAGATGTGAATTATTCATGTCAATCCCCGAATCAAAGAAAGGTCGAAAAACAACTGATAAACAAGGCAAGTTCTTAAAGTATCCATATGCTTTTCAGATCAAAGGACTGGTTTGGGAATAGTCGATGATGGGTTTGAATCTCTATCTGGAACATCCCAGTGGGTGGCGTGTTGCCATGGGGATCACGTGCAGTGGAGGTACTCTTTTGCTTTATGTTTTTCTGAACATTTTCTGACTGAAATAGGCGGCTTGGAAGACTGCGGGAAGGCAGTTGGTAATCTGCCAACAGCCACAACAAGCAGCATAGAGGACGTTACCAACCAAGAACAAGAATGTTTCAGAGTTAGAGTCACTAAGCAGGAATTGTGAGTGGGGTACACGTTCAGAGTGAAAAGTTCGAATTGATGAGAAATTAAAATGCTTGGTAAAGCTAGTGGAAGAGGTCAGCAGTGAAATTCTTGCAGAGAGAGAGAGCAAGCTCTGGAAGTCTGAGGAGGAAACGGAGGAGAGTCAGTGTGAATTCCCGAGCGCTGTGGCACACCTTGGCTTGGTCTCAGGTGAGGTAAAAGCACCTTCAAGATCCTGGAAAGTATAAGGGAATTCGTATCTTTATCTGCCTCTTTCCCATTCCCTACCTGATCTCCGAAATGTGCCCTCTCAACCCCCTTCTCCCCCTCCCTGGACTGCCTGATCCCTCCTCATCTGAGATCCCTGACTTGCCTGAGTCCAGGCACCATGGATGCCTTCCTCACGGGCGTGCTTACAGTCCCAGCAGCACCCACTGATCAGTTCTTATGTTTCTGGGACAGTTAGAGCTGCTGGTCAATCAGATTGTCTAGCAGCTCTCGAGGGTGGGATTTCCTCCACTCCTACCCTGTTGAGCCAGCCGACAGTGTGTTGGTTTGTTATTTACAGCACAGAAGGATGTTATTCTGCCCATCATGTCTGCACAGCTCCTAGAAGAGCTGCCTAGCTAGTCCCATTCTCCAGCCCTATCTCCGTAGCCCTCTAAATTAATCCCTTTCAAATATATATCCAGCTCTGTTTTGGAACCTCTTATGAAATCCACCTCCACCACTTTCCCAGGCAGCACATTCCAAATCCCAACAACTAAATATAGAAGTTCGTCATCTCACTCCTTGCTCTCTTGCTCACCATTATGAAATTGTGACCCCCTAGTCATGACATACCAGTGGAAACAGAGTATCTGTCTTTCCCTCAATAAAGTCACCTCTTAATCGTCTCTGCTCCAAGGAGAACAAGCCCAGTTTCTCCAATCTTTTCTTGTATCTAAAATTACTCATTCCTGGTATCATTCTAGTAAATCACCTCTGCTCTCTCTCCAGTGCTTTACCATCCTTCCTTAAATAAGGTGCCCAGAACTGAACACAACACTCCAAACGTGGTCTGGCCAATGATTTGTAGAGGTGAAGCATATAGAATCATACAATCATAGAAACATTAGCACACAGAAGATGGCTATTTGGCCCATCTTGTCCATGTCAGTTCAAGGACACCCAGGCGCCCTTTCTAATTCCACCTTCCTGCAACCTGTCCATAGCACTGTGGCTTAGAGATCCTAGGTACGTTTTGAAAGAGTTTAGGGTCTCTGTCTCCACCACCAACTCGAGCAGCGAATTCCAGACTCTCACTGCCCTCTGCATAAAAAGTTTTTCCTCATGTCCCCTCGACATCTTCTGCCACTTATCTTGATTCTATGTCCCCTGGTTCTAGAATTCTTCACTAAGGGAAGCAATTTTATCCTGTCCACCCTATTTCTTCCCCTCATAATTTTGTGCACCTCCATTAAAGTCACCCCTCAGTCTTCTTTGTTCCATGGAAAATAGCCTCAACCTATCCAATATACCGTAAATGACAAAACTCTTTGAAATAGAGAAAGTCAGTGCGATCTGGGCGTGCAGGCCCACAAATCTTTGAAAGTGGCAACACAAGTGGACAATGTAGTCAAGAAAGCATACGGAATGCTTGCCTCCATTGGACGGGGCATCGAATATAAAACTGGCAACTTATACTACAGTTGTATAGAACCTTGGTAAGGCCCCACTTGGAATATTGCGCACAATTCTGGTCGCCACACCACCAGAAGGATACGGAGGCTTTGGAGAGGGTGCAGAGGAGGTTAACCAGGATGATGCCTGGTCTGGAGGGTGTTAGTTATGTGGAGAGACTGAATAGACTTGGACTGTTTTCATCGGAATGACGGAGGTTGAGGGTTGAACGTGATAGAGGTCTACAATACAATGAGGGACATGGATAGAGTAAATGGGCAAGACGCTTTCCCAGGGTAGAGCAGTCAGGCACCAAGGGGCATAGGTTTATGGCCCATGGAGCAAAGTTTACAGGAGACATGCGAGGTAGGATTTTTACACAGAGGGAGGTGAGTGCCTGGAACGCATTGCCAGGGAAGGTTGTAGAAGCAGATACATTAATGTCGTTCAAAAGGCATGTCGACAAATAGATGGATAGGATGGGTTCAGAGGGATAAGGCACTAGGAAGTGCTGAGGTTTTGGCCAAGGGTGGTATCAGGACCGGTACAGGTTTGGAGGGCCGAACAGCCTGTTCCTGTGCTGTATTGTTCTTTGTTCTTTGAGATACTCTTCCTGATGTCTGTTGCTATTATTATTCGGGCTTGCATCATACGACTTTTTTCTTCCTTAATTTATCATCAATATCCTTGGTCATTCAGGATACTATTTTTGGATATCTTGTATTTATTTCTCATGGGTATGTACCTAGTTTGCACCCTATTCATCTCTCCTTTGAAAGTCTCCCAATTTTAATCCACGGCTTTATCCACCAAAAAGCATTTTCAATCATCCTGCTCCAGTTCAACTTTTAGACTCTTAAAATTTGCTCTTTTCCAGTCTGGGATCCTAATTTTTGACTGATATTTATTCTTTTCCAGCTAAATATTGAACCATATTATATATGATCAGGGGCTGTTTAGCACAGGGCTAAATTGCTGGCTTTGAAAGCAGACCAAGCAGGCCAGCAGCACAGTTTGATTCCCGTAACAGCCTCCCCGAACAGGTGCCCCATCACTGCTACAAGCTCAACTTGCTGCCCTGCACCTTCAAACTACTGCCATCACAGCTGTGAACACCAACTTCCAAAAGGGCTTTGAAGATCTCACAAAAGTCCCACAATCTCTTCTCCACCATACTGCAAAGATTGCTGAGGTGCCATGCCCGGTGGAATGGCAGCAGCAGCGGCTCCATACAAAACAAACCTGATGTTCTCGCTTAGGAAGAAGGATTTAAATAATAATCTTCATTAGAGTCACAAGTAGGGTTACATTAACACTGCAATGAAGTTACTGTGAAAAGCCCAGAGTCGCCACACTCGGCGCCTGTTCGGGTACACTGAGGGTAATTCAGAATGTCCAATTCATCTAACAAGCACGTCTTTCGGGACTTGTGGGAGGAAACCGGAGCACCCGGAGGAAAGCCACGCAGACACGGGGAGAACGTGCAGACTCCGCACAGACAGTGACCCAAGCCGGGAATCGAACCAGGGACCCTGGCGCTGTGAAGCAACAGTGCTAACCATGGTGTAACCGTGCCGCCCATTTTCTGGATTTGCAGCTAGCCATCTTACCCAGTCTGCTGCGGCCCATGCTGGGTGGCACAGTCTGAAGCCAAGTCCTCCAGGCCCAGACATACTCCTGCAAGGCCACCTTGTAATCTCCTCCAGACTGTCAGCCACTGGGGTAACGCTTCTTAGGAGTACTGGAACACGGAGAGGTAAGGCAGACACCAAAGGGAGGCACAGGGGTGATTAGATGATTTTGGATTGCAGATTGACTAGTTTGTTTGTGAGTGTTTGTTTGCAATGTTTGTTTTGTTTTCAGCATCATAGTGAAGAGGAGAGTGTGACAGGGAATGGAGGCTGTTAGTAAATGGGAACTGCGGATTGTGCACTGTTAAGTGGGGGTTACTGGGTTACGGGGATAGGGTAGATACATGGGCTTCAGTAGAGTGCTCTTTGTAAGGGCCGGTGCAGTTTGATGGGTTGAATGGCCTCCTTCTGCACTGTAAATTCTATGGTTCTGTGATTCACGGGTACCAGAGTTGATCATGGTACTGATCATGGATAACCTGGCTGGAAAGGGGTTATGTTGTTGGCTCCTCCATTCCTCATATTTCTCTTCTCGCTTCTCAGCTGCTCACCATACACTTAGTGGCAACAATTATTTTTTATAAATTCATTTATGGGATGTGGGCGTCGCTGGCTAGGCCAACATTTGTTGCCCATCCCTAGTTGCCCTTCAGAAGGCAGTAGTGAGCTGCCTTCTTGAACTGCTGCAGTCCTTGAGGTGTAGGTGCACCCACTGTGCTGTTAGGGAGGGAGTTCCAGGATGTCGCCCCAGCGACAGTGAAGGAGCGGCGATATATTTTCAAGTCGGGATGGTGAGTGACTTGGAGGGGAACGTCCAGGTTTTGGCAATGGTTGGTATCATGACCGGTACAGACCTGGAGGGCTGAAGGGCCTGTTCCTGTGCTGTATTGTTCTTTGTCCTTTGTTCAATGTCCTTTAGGGAAGGAAATCTGCGGTCCTTACCTGGTCTGGCCTATATGTGAATTCAGACCCATAGCAAGGAGGTTGACTCTTAAATGCCCTCTGAAATGGCTTAGCTAGCCACTCAGTTCAAGATGAATTAGGGATTGACAATAAATGCTGGCCCAGCAGGCAACGCCCACATCTCATGAACGAATTTTTAAAAACTGGGATAGTGAACTGAGTATTGAGTCGTCAGGGGAAATCCCTTGTCGCCCAATCCTCTGATCGCTCATGGAAGCTCAAACACTGACAGTAGAGCCGTGTAGTGCAGAATAAAGTCACCAAGAATGTCCGATTGATTTGCTTCATACCCTGACTACAGTTGCACACCAAATGCACATTGAGGTTATTGTGTCATAGAGTCATACAGCACAGAAAAGGCCCTTTGGCCCACCAAGTCTGCGCTGGTCAAAAACAACCACCCTAACCATTCTAATTCCAGTTCCCAACACTTGACCCATAGAATCATTGACTCACAGAATTTACAGTGCAGAAGGAGGCCATATGGCCCATCGAGTCTGCACCGGCCCTTGGGAAGAGCACCCTACTTAAGCCCACACCTCCACCCTATCCCCGTAATCCCACCTATCCTTTTTGGACACGAAGGGCAATTTATTATGGCCAATCCACCCACCCTGCACATCTTTGGACTGTGGGAGGAAACCGGAGCACCTGGGGGAAACACGCGCAGACACAGGGAGAACGTGCAGACTCTGCACAGTGACCCAAGCCGGGAATCGAACCTGGGACCCTGGAGCTGTGAAGGAACAGTGCTAACCAACGTGCTACCATTCCGCCCCATGTATGCCCTGAGATCGCAAGTACACATCGAAATGCTTCTTAAATGATATGAGAGTCTTTGCCTCCACCACACTTTCAGGCAGCGGGTTCCACACTCCCACCAAAAATCCCCTCTAACCCTTACATTAAATCTATGACTCCTGGTCATTGACCCCTCCACCAAGGGGAAAACTGTCTTCCTGTCTACTTTAGTTTTGCCCCTCATAATTTTATGCATCTCAATCATGTCCTCCCTCAGCCTCTTCAGCTCCGTGAAAAAAAAATCCAAGTCTATCCAATCTCTCTTCACGGCTAAAACTCTTTAGCCCAAGCAACATCCTCTGCGCCATTTCCAGTGCTATCACATCCTTCCTATAATGTGGATTTCAGAACTGCACAAAACTCTCTAACTGTGTGGACAGCATGGTGATGCAGTGATTAGCAATGCTGCCTCACAGCGCCAAGGACCCGAATTAGATCCTGGCCCCAAGTCATTGTCCGTGTGGAGTTTACACATTTTCCCCATGTCTGCATGGTTCTCACCCCCACAACCCAAAGGCGTGTAGAGTAGGTGGATGGGTCACACTAAACTGTCCCTTAATTGGAAAAAGAAAAGAATTGGATACTCTAGCTGTGGCCTTATACAGTTCCAGCATAACCTCCCTGCTCTTAAACTCTATGCCTCAGCTAATAAAGGCAAGTATACCACATGCCTTCTTAACCACTATATCCACCTGCTCTGCTACCTTAAGGGGCAGGTGTATATGCAAACCAAGGTCCCTCTGATCCTCGGTGCTTCCCAGGATCCTGTTGTTTATCATGTATCCCCTTGCCTTGTTTTTCCTGCCCAAGTGCATCACCTCATGCTGAACCGGATTGAATTCCATTTACCACTGATCAGTCCATCTGATCGGTCCGTCTGTAGCCTCCTGTAATCGAAGGCTGTCCTCACTATTTACCACTCCACCAATTTCCGTATTATGTTATTCTCTTAGTCTGAATAAAGATTGTAGACTTCCAGGTAACACAAATACTTTATTCAATGGGTTTGTTCTGTTTCCAGAGCTTAACTAGATATAATACAGTCAGGAGGTATGACCAGTGAAGCTAAGGTAAGCTGCCTATGCTGAGCTGTCTCTGTCTGCTGCTGCTCACTAACCCTGTGCTCCCTTGGGCTGGACCCTTTATACCCATCTCTGATGCTGCCCTCTAGTGATGCTGTGGCTGTTACATCTGTCTGTAGTCCCTGGTGTATGTGCAGATATATGTACAGATGTACAGATCACTACATCCCTCCCCCCCCCCCTTTTATTGGACATGTTTTCTAGACTGGCCTCAAGAAAACTGTACATAACAAGTGGTGAGAATATGCAAATCTGCATACTGTGAAAATGATAAAAGTAATACAGAAACAATTAACTGTGTTGTGAGTCCATCGTGTGAAATGTTCATATTCATTTTGTGCATGTGTTGAAGTGTCGTTACAAATCTAGCCGGTCGGGTGCCTTACGGCTTCTGCTGGAGCATCTTAATGGTGGTAGTAGGGATGATGGTTTGATGTCATCAAGAGTACTGTCTGGCGTTGTGCGGCGAGGAACGTCCTGTGGACAAATGGACTCGGTCAAGTGCAGTGTGGGAAATACAGGTGTTGTAGGTCGAATCTCTAATAGATCCCGACTGTTACGGGGAAAAATTACTCCCGCAGACGATTTGACAATGTAGGACGCGGTGCCTCCTGCCTGATCACTGTGGCTGACTCAGACCATCCGCCTTCTGGGTCCCTGATTCTGATGGTGTTACCTATTGTCAGTGGCTTGAATGGGATTGCATGTTGATCGTAGTGTAGTTTTTGTTTGGAGCATAGTGCCCGCATGTCGTCGAGAACCGGTGCGGTGCCAGGATCTCGGAATTGCTTTGCCGGTAGGGTTGTCTCGATGTCTCTGCCGAAGAGCATTTGCGCTGGTGACAGTCCTGAGCTCAATGGGGTTGCTCGATACGATAATAGAGCTAGGTTGATGTCGGAACGTGACTCGGCTGCTTTGCTGATGAGTCATTTAATGATGTGGACACCTTTTTCCCCTGTTCCATTTGATTGCGGGTAGCGATTCTGTGTCGCACCGTTGTCTGACCTCGGCTTTTTCCTGTGTTTGTGGTATTGATTCTGTATGTCATCGTTTGTGAAAGCTGTTTTGTTTGTTTGTTCTGGAGCAGATGTGAATTTGTCAGATTCTTTATCATGCCATTGCATGTTTGTAGTCTTGTCATTGTTTCGCAGTGTGCTGTGGCATTGTCCTTCACGTGCAGAGTTGTACCATGTTGTACAGGTCGTTGTTTCATTGTTATTGTTTCTGTTGTTTCTGTCTTTGTTGTTTTCGTTGTCATTCTTGTTGTTTTTGCCGTTTCTGTCTTGGTTGTTTTCATTGGCGTTCTTGTTGTTCTTTTTGTCGCGCTTGTTGATTCTGTTTTTGTTGTTTTCACTTTTATTCTTGTTCTTTTTCTTGTCATGCTTGTTGTTTCTGGGATGCTTCTTGTTGCTTTTGTCGTTCTTGTTGCGCTGCATGTTGTTTTTGTTGTTGCTGTTGTTCTTGTTTCTGCTGTGTTTCTTGCGGTTTTTGTTGTTCTTGTTGCGCTCAATGAGTATTCCATGTGGATGATTTGAGTCATTGTCACAGTTATTGGTGTCAGTGTCCTTTGTGGTATCTGCTACATTGAGCGTATCTTCTTGAGAATTGTGAGAATGATCTAGTGACTGGTGACATCAGTCATTTGTGGTGGATTCAATTCCTCTTCTTTGCTTACTTGGTAATTCTCTTCTAGAGTCATTTCTGGTTCACTTGAATCATCATTGATTTCTAGGTGCTCCTCTTTTGGAGTCATTTCAGGTTAATTTGAATCATCTGTGATCTCCTTGTGCTCCTTTTCTGGAGTCAAAATCTTCACGATTTTCATTTTGTTGTGGGTTGTAGTGCTCCTTTTCTGGAGTCCAAATCTTCAAGATTTCTATTGACGTGGTCTCTCTGGACTCTTGGTGCTCCTCTTCTGGAGTGAAAATCTTCAAGATTTCAATTGACGTGGTCTCTCTGGGCTCATGGGTGGCCGTCCTCTGATTATTGAGTGCTTCTGTGCAGACTAGCTGAGATATGTCAGTCTCGCTGTGATCCTGCACATCCTGTATGGGAATTGTGATTTCTTCTTCACTTGTCTCAAGTGGGTAGACATTCAGTGTCTTCTTCTGGTGGCTCAAATAAGCTTGATAGATCTTCATGGTCTTGTACATGCATGGCGTTCGCTATGGAGTATTTGCTTTCTTCCATTTTTGAGTCTGTCACCGAGCCGTCTGTGGAGGCTTGCGTCATTCTCTTTGTGGAGGCTTGCGTCGCTCTCTTTGTGGAGTCCTTCATCGCTCTCTTTGTGAAGTCCTTCATCGCTCTCTCTGTGGAGTCTGTCATTGCTCTCTCTGTGGAGTCTGTCATCACTCTCTTCGTGGAGTCGTGCAGTGTTCTCGCTGTAGAGTCGATCTGTGCTCTCTCAACTGAGTCGTTCTGTGCTCTCTGTGTGGCGTCGTCTTTGTCTTGGGTATTGCTGTCATCCAATGTACCGACGATCTGCCATGGCACCATGGTATTGGATTCATATACCATGAGAAGAGTCTTATTGAGCTTTTCAACCGTGTTGCTGATGCTGTGATCAGGATCTCCAAATATCTCAGCAATGTCTGAGCAGTATTGTGTGTATAGTTCGTTGGACAAATCATCGCTTTCTGTTTCAGAGTTGTGATCATTCTCTTCATGTTCAATGAACAAATCATCTTGTGTGGAGGCTGGGACCCTTCGTGGTGTGTGGACCACTCTCTGTTTCTTGGTGTCAGGCCGCAGCATAATCCTGCACTCACAAGTCGTGATGTAAAATATGCTGGGCTGCAGATTCCCCATTCCGAAGAACTCATCGTCGGGGTCTTCACGGTACAACACCTCTAGTTGTGGTTCGGATTTGATCCTGGGGTATCCATCTCCCAAGATGAAATCTTCATCTGAGTCGTAGTCTAAGGACCATATCATCTTCTAGGGCGGTGCTAACTGCTTGTTCCAGGGTGTTGTGAAAGTTATTTTTAACTGCTGGTGTAAGTTTGGGCATTGTTCTGTCTTTTGAGGCAAGAAAATTGGGTTTTGCAGCTTTAAATTTCTTTTTGTTCATTTTCGTGCATTTCCCTTTTAAGTGGGCGTGGTCCTGGTCCTCTGACATCATGACGCTCGTGACGTCATGCATAGGACTCGATTGCCCATGCGCACACCGTGTTTCCTGTACTGTGTGCTCTTTTCACAACTGAGCATGTGCGGCTCCTTTCTCAAGATGGCTGCCGCGCAGAACCTCCGTCTTTCTCCGATTCAACCCTGCCTCCTCCTCGTGGTGAGTGTTCATGCAATTTTTACCGATTTTGTTTTCTAAATGATGATTCTGTGTTTGTAGAGACTCAATGTACTAATGTTGTTTTTGTTCATAAGCAAGGCATTTTTGTATAGCGATTTCTAGAGTTATTATTTATTTATTTATTTTGTTTATTATTTATTTATTTTGTGAAAGTTCTTCCTTAAAATTTTTATCAGATAGTCCAGAAATTAAATGATGCATTAGCACAGCGTCTGAAATCAGCATAATCACAGCCTTGTGGTATTAACTTGAGATTTGTAATAAAATCAGAGATGGGCCTTCCATTTCCAGCATCTCACCGGACTGACAGTTACAGTAGTCAGCAAATTTTATGAGTATAACTTCTACTTTGGTATTGTCCTCACCTTCTAAGTAATTAAAGCAATTATAGATTTCTCTAGCTTCATGCCTTCCTGTTGAGAGTAGTAGGGCTATTTTTGTTGCATCAGAGGCAGTGCTTAAATCATTAGCTGTGATAAATATTTAGAACAGCTGTTCAAACATTTTCCAGTTATAACTTAAATTACTGGTTGTTTCCAGCTGCCAAGGAATTCCAACAAGTTCCATCGAATCAGTTAGTCGTCGAGGATCCATTTACTGCGAAGTCTTCCACAGTCGAATATCCGGCTTAAGTTTTTCTTCTCTTGCTGCTGCTAGCTTTCTGAAATCACTCCTGGTATCATATGTTATTCTCTAAGTCTGAATAAAGATTGTAGACTTCCAGTTAACACAAATATTTTATTCAGTGGGTTTGTTCTGTTTCCAGAGCTTAACTAGATATAATACAGTCAAGAGGTATGACTAGTGAAGCTAAGGTAAACTGCCTATGCTGAGCTGTCTCTGTCTGCTGCTGCTCACTAGACCTGTGCTTCTGAAAGAGGCGGATCCTCCCTTGGGCTGGACCCGTCTCTGATGCTGCCCTCTAGTGATGCTGTGGCTGTTACATCTGTCTGTAGTCCCAGGTGTATGTGCAGATATATGTACAGATATACAGATCGCTACATGTATCAACCGCAAACTTACTGATCAACCCTCCTACATTAATTTATTTTTCTTTTTAGCAAACAATTTTTAATGAGGCATTTTTGACATAACAAACAACCACAGTACAAAAACAATAGAGTACAAAGTATAGTAATCCAAAAGGAACCGCCGACATCCGTCCCTCCAAGGCCCGCCTATTTAACCCCCTACTCTATACTACCCTACCACCCCCCCCCCCCCCCCCCCCCCCCCCCCCCAAATCCCCTGCTGATGATTCATTCTCTGCAAAGAAGTCAATGAATGGTTGCCACATCCAGGCGAACCCAGACACCGACCCTCTCAAGGTGAACTTGATCTTTTCCAGGTCGGGAAAGCTCCCCATGTCGGTTAACCAGGCCTCTGACTTTGGAGGCCTAGACTCCCTCCAAGCCAGTAGTATCCGTCGCCGGCCTACCAAGGAGGAAAAGGCCAGAACATCTGCCTCTCTCTCCTCCTGAACACCCGGGTCTTCCAACACCCCAAAGATCGCTACCCCTGGACTCATTTCAACCTTTGTCTTCAATACCCTGCAGATATCTAAAATCATTCCCTGCTGCCAACCCAAACTTCTCCTCCAGCGCCCTTAAGCTAGGGGAAGCTCCCTTCAGAAACAGGTCCCCCATCTTCTCAATTCCCGCCCTTTGCCATACCCAAAATCCCTCACCTAGGCTCCCAGGAGTGAACCGATGATTGTCACATATTGGGGACCAAACTGATGCACCCACTGCACCAGCGTACCTCCTTGATGCACAATCAATGGACACAAAACGTAGATAAAGTCCGAACGATAGGCTTTAATACGCAAGAAATGGACCCGGCAGCAGACGTACAGAAGAATGGCTGACTGCCGGGGAACACGGGTTCTTATACCCCGCCACGTAGGCGGAACTACCTTCCTCTTGGCCAATCGGCTGAGAGGCACATGACATACCTGGGCCAATGGGCAGCGCATCCTCTGCACCAATGGTAGCTCACACTCCCAGGTACCGTAATACCCCTAGTCATACTACCACATTCACTCCCTGTTGAGAAAGGAACTGAGGGGGGTGTACGGGGAACGCGGACATGGGGGGGGGGGGGGAGGTGCGTGTCCCATGAGTATGTGAGAGACTGGTAGTATGACTAGAGATGTTAGATCGTACAATTTCATTGATGGCTGCCCACTGGCCCGCAACTATTTACAAAATACAGAACTGTAACTATGTACAGTTTGGGAAATGGGGAGAGAAAAAAATGGAGAACAAGCAAAAACATGAGTCCATCAGCAGTTCACATGGATTCGATCAGCCGATCGGGTGCCTTGGATGTCCAGTGCGACCTGTGGAGCTGTGCCGGCGACGTTGGATTGGTGGTCGTCCGTGACTCCGGGAGCGATGATCCTGTTCTTGCGTCCGTACCTTTAGTCGGAGCTAGTGGGGGCCAGGCCGGGGGAGGGGCGTCCTGTCCACTAGGCAGCGTGTGTTTAGGTGTCGGGGGGGGGGGGGGGGGGGGCTGCCGGGGGCAGTCGGGGTTGGGGGGGGTGTTGGGGGGTGCTGGCGCCGGGGGTGGCGGCCGGGATCCGGTGAGTGCCAGGTCCCGGAGGGAACCGTGTCCTGTCGGCCGTCGGGATACTTCACATACGTGTACTGCGGGTTCGCGTGGAGTAGCTGGACTCTTTCGACCAATGGGTCCAACTTGTGCACCCTCACGTGTTTCCGGAGCAGGATGGGCCCGGGGGTAGCCAGCCAGGTCGGGAGCGGGGTCCCTGAGGGAGGCTTCCTCGGAAAAACAAGAAGCATTCGTGAGGCGTTTGGTTAGTGGATGTACAGAGGAGTGACCGGATAGAATGGAGGCCGTCTGGGAGGACCTCTTGCCAGTGGGAGTCTGGGAGATTTCTGGACTGCAGGGCCAGCAGGTCGGTCTTCCAGACCGTACTGTTCTTCCAGACCATACCGTTCTCCCTCTCAACCTGTCCGTTACCCCTAGGGTTGTAACTGGTTGTCCTGCTGGAGGCGATGCCCCTGCTGAGCAGGAATTGACGCAGCTCGTCACTCATAAAGGAGGACCCCCTATCGCTATTAATGTAAGCGGGGAATCCGAACAGGGAGAAAATGGTGTGTAGGGCTTTAATGATGGTGGTTGTAGTCATGTCGGGGCAGGGGATGGTGAACGGGAAGCGGGAGTACTCGTCAATCACATTGAGGAAGTACGTGTTGCGGTTGTTGGAGGGGAGGGGACCTTTGAAGTCCATGCTGAGACGTTCAAAGGGGCGGGAAGCCTTTATCAGATGCGCTTGTTCGGGGTGCATCTTGCATTCTGCGCAGATGTGGCATTCCATAGTCACTGTCCTGACCTCCTCGATGGAGTAGGGCAGGTTGCGGGTCTTTATAAAGTGGAAGAAGCGGGTGACCCCCGGGTGGCAGAGGTCCGCGTGGAGGGTTCAGAGGCAGTCCACTTGTGCGTTGGCACAGGTGCCGCGGGACAGGGCATCGGGAGGCTCGTTTAGCTTCCCAGGATGATACAAGATGTCGTAGTTGTAGGTGGACAATTCGATCCTCCACCGCAAGATCTTGTTGGTCTTTATCTTGCCCCACTGTGCGTTGTCGAACATGAAGGCCACTGACCGTTGGTCTGTGAGGAGGGTGAACCTCCTGCAGCCAGATAGTGCCTCCAGTGCCGCACAGCTTCTACTATGGACTGTGCTTCCTTCTCGACCGAGGAGTGGCGGATTTCGGAAGCGTGGAGGGTACGGGAGAAGAAGGCCACGGGTCTGCCCACTTGGTTGAGGGTGGCTGCCAGAGCTACATCGGACACGTCGCTCTCGACCTGGAAGGGGAGGGACTCGTCGATAGCTCGCATCGTGGCATTTGCGATATCCGCTTTGATGCAGCTAAAGGCCTCAGCGGGCCTCCATTGACAGGGGGAACGTGGCTGATTGGTTGAGGGGACGGGCTTTGTCGGCGTAATTGTGGACCCACTGGGCGTAATATGAAAAGAAGCCCAAACAGCGCTTGAGGGCTTTGAAGGAGTGGGGGAGGGGGAGCTCCATCAGGGGGCACATGCGTTCCGGGTCGGGGCCCATTACTCCATTTCGCACCACGTAGCCGAGGATGGTTAGACGGTCAGTGCTAAACACGCATTTGTCCTTGTTGTAGGTCAGATTCAGGAGTTTTGCGGTTGGGAGGAATTTTCAAAGTTTGGTGTCGTGGTCCTGCTGGTCATGGCCACAGATGGTGACATTATCGAGATACGGGAAGGTGGCCCGTAAACCGTATTGGTCGACCATTCGGTCCATCTCTCGTTGGAAGACCGAGATTCCATTTGTGACACCAAAGGGAACCCTTAAAAAGTGGTAGAGCCGCCCGTCCGCTTCGAACGCAGTGTACTTTCGGTCACTCGCGCGGATGGGGAGCTGGTGGTAGGCGGACTTGAGGTCCACCGTGGAGAAGACCTTGTACTGCGCGATCCTGTTGACCAGGTTGTAGATATGTGGGGGAGGGTACGCGTCCAGCTAAACCTGTTGATGGTCTGACTGTAGTCTATGACCATCCTATTCTTCTCCCCGGTCTTTACCACTAGCACTTGTGCTCGCCAGGGGCTGTTGCTGGCCTCGATGACCTCTTCCTTCAGAAGCCATTGGACTTCGGACCTGATGAATGTCCGGTCCTGGGCACTGTACCGTCTGCTCCTGGTGGCGACGGGTTTGCAATCCGGGGTGAGGTTTGCAAACAAGGACGGGGGATCGACCTTGAGGGACGCGAGGCTGCAGACAGTAAGGTGGGGCATAGGGCCGCCGGATTTGAATGTTAAGCTCTGGAGGTTGCACTGGAAATCTAACCCCAGGAGTGCTGCCGCACAGAGGTGAGGAAGGACGAATAACTTGTAATTTTTAAACTCCCTCCCCTGGACCGCTATGCAGCACCCCGTGATCTGTACCGAGTGCGAACCGGAGGCCAGAGCGATTTTTTGTTTGACTGGGTAGACAGGAAGAGTGCAGGATCTTACCGTGGCGGCGTGGACGAAACTCTCTGTGCTCCCGGAGTCCAGCAAGCAGCTTGTCTCGTGGCCGTTAAGGAGGATCTTCGTGGTTGCTGTGGATAGAGTGCGAGGCCGCGACTGGTACAATGTGACTGAGGCGAGTCGTGGCAGAAGCTCCGAGTCGTCATCAGGCAGAGAGGATTCACCTGCGGGGTCCTCGGCGCCGATCCAAGATGGCGGCACCCGTCGGCCGCACATGGTGGGGGTAGACAAAATGGCGGCGCCCGTTTCCCGCAAGTGGAGTCGGGGGCCCAAAATGGCGGTGCCCGGGGATCACACGTGGCGGTGGGATGTGGGGGCAACGAGGCCCGCGGGCCGCACGGGGCCCCTGAGGAGAGCGGGGGGGGAGGACCCGCGGTCGCTGCTCGGGACTGCAGCGACCGCTTTGGATTGGCAAACAGCCACAAAGTGGCCCTTCTTGCCGCAGCCCTTGCAGGTTGCGGAGCGGGCCGGGCAGCGCTGACGGGGGTGCTTTGCCTGGCCGCAGAAATAGCAGCGGGGCCCAGCGCCCTGCGGCGCAGGCCTGGGGGGGGTCTGAGACCGTGGGGGTGAGGGAGGTCGTGTTCTATGCTGTCCAGGGGGCCGCCACGCGGTCGGGGGCATGAAATGAAATGAAATGAAAATACACGTGGGTGTTCAGATTTGCAACGTCTAGGGAGGAGGCGAGGGCCCGTGCCTCCATAAGGCTTAAAGTTTCTCTCTAACAGCCTTTGATGGATCTGCGAGGACTGCATACCTGCAATGAAGGCGTCTCGGATCAGAAGTTCGGTATGCTCAGCAGCAGACACCTGCAGCCGCAGTTCCTCCCCAGCACAAGGCGGGTGCGGTAAAATTTGTCCAGAGACTCACCAGGCATTTGCTGCCTCGTGGCCAGTAAGTGCCGAGCGTAGACTTGGTTCACCGGCCGTATGAAATGTCCTTTGAGTAAGTCCATAGCCGTGTCGTAGTCTGTTGTGCCCTCTATGAGAGTGCACACGGCGGTGCCGACGCTCGAGTGGAAGGTGTGCAATTTCTGTTGTGCTCAGGTAACTATTGAAGCAAGCCAGCCAGTGCTTAAATGCGGCTGTTGCATTTGCTGCGTGCGGGCTGAGTCGAAGACTCTCCGGCTTGATGCGAAGCTCCATCCTTTAAAATCTTGCTCATTAAATTGATGCACAATCAATGGACACAAAACGAAGATAAAGTCCGAACGGTAGGCTTTAATACGCAAGACGTGGACCCGGCAGCAGACGTACAGAAGAATGGCTGACTGCCGGGGAACACGGGTTCTTATACCCCGCCTCATAGGCGAAGCTATCTTCCTCTCAGCCAATCGGCTGAGAGGCACATGACATACCTGGGTCAATGGGCAGCGAGTCCTCTGCACCAATGGCAGCTCACACTCCCAGGTACCATAATACCCCTAGTCATACTACCACACTCCTCCACTGACCCGATCCTCAGGGCCGGTACCACCAGAGGGCTGGTAGAATATCTCACCGGCGGGAACGGCAACGGTGCCGTTATCATCGCCCCCAAGCTGGTGCCCCTGCATGAGGCTGCCTCCATCCGCTCCCAAGCCGCCCACTTCCTTATCATCACAATATTGGCTGCCCAGTACTAATCACTAAAATTTGGCAGGGCCAGCTCCCCCTCCCCCCGATTCCTCTCGAGCATCACCTTTTTCATCCATGGGGACTTACCCGCCCAAACAAAGACCAAAATAATTTGTTGATCCTCTTAATAAAGGACCACGGGATGAAAATCGGGAGGCATTGGAACACAAATAAAAATCTCGGCAATATTGTCACCTTAACCGACTACACCCTCCCCGCCAGTGACAGCGGAACGCAAACCATGTCCGAAACACGCCCCTCATCTGCTCAACCAGTCGGGACAAGTTCAACTTGTGTAAACAGCCCCAGTCTCGCGCCACTTGTATCCCCAGATATCTAAAATTGTCTCCCACTAACCTGAACAGTAACTCCCCCAGCTGGCCCTCCTGACCTCTTGCCTGGACTACAAACATCTCACTCTTCGTCATATTCAATTTGTATCCTGAAAACTGGCCACATTCCCCCAGAGTCGCCATAATCTCCCTCATCCCTGCCCCTGGATCTGCTACATATAGGAGTAAGTCATCCGCATACAGCGATACCATAATGCTCAACCCGGCCCTAACCAGCCCTTTCCAGCCCCTAGATGCTCTCAGAGCAATTTCCAGCGGCTCTATGGCTAACGCAAACAACAGTGGGGAGAGGGGACATCCCTTTCTTGTCCCCCGGTGCAGCCTAAAATAGTCCGAGGTCGTCTTTTTCGTCCATGCACTGGCTTCCGGGGCCTGGAGCAACAGCCTGACCCAGTCAACCAAACCCAAACCGTCCCAGCACTTCCCACAGATAGTCCCACTCTACCCAGTCGAACGCCTTCTCCGCATCCATGGCCACAACTACCTTAACTTCCCTTCTCTCCGGGGGCATCATAATCACATTAATCAGCCTTCTTATATTGGCTACCAACTGCCTGCCCTTGTCAAATCCGGTTTGGTCCTCCATAATCACATCCGGCACACAATCTTCAATCCTGGAGGCCAAAACTTTGGCAGTAACTTGGCGTCCACATTCAGCAGTGAGATCGGCCTGTTAGACCCACATAGCTCCGGGTTCTTGTCCCGCTTCAATATTAACGAGATGGCGGGCAGCACGGTGGCGCAGTGGGTTAGCCCTGTTGCCTCACGGCGCCGAGGTCCCAGGTTCGATCCCGGCTCTGGGTCATTGTCCGTGTGGAGTTTGCACATTCTCCCCGTGTTTGCGTGGGTTTCACCCCCACAACCCAAAGATGTGCTGGTTAGGTGGATTGGGCACTCTAAATTGCCCCTTAATTGGAAAAAAAAAATAATTGGGTACACTAAATTTAAAAAAAAATTAAAAAACAAAAACAAAAAAACGAGATGGTGGCCTGTGACATCGTCGGAGGCAGCACCCCTCTATCCCTCACCTCATTAAAAACCTTGACCAGCAACCCCGAAAATTTCTTCTAAACTTCCACCGGGAACCCGTCTGGCCCCAGAGCTTTGCCCGACTGCATCGCCTTCAAGCCCTCAGATATTTCTTCGGCCCTAATCGGAGCCCTCAACTCGCCCACCAGCTCCCTAACCACCCTTGGGAAAGTCAACCCGTCCAGAAAGCGTTTCATCTCCTCGGGCCCCGTGGGGGGTTCCAGGCGATAGAGTCCGCTATAGAAGTCCCTCAACGCCCTGTTTAGCCCAGCCGAGTCCCCTACCAGGTTCCCATTTCTGTTGACCACCTTATCAATTCCCCTCGCCGCCTCCCTCTTCCTCAACTGCTGTGCCAGCATTCTGCTGGCCTTCTCCCCATATTCATACAGCATCCCCCTCGCCTTTCTAAGCTGCTCCACTGCCTTGCCCGTGGACAGTACCCAAACTAAGCCTGCAGCCTCCGATGCTCCCTTAACAGTTCTGCCCCTGGGGTCACCACATACCTCCTGTCTACCCGTAGGATCTCCTTGATCAGTCGGTCCGTCTCTGCCCTGTCCGTCCTGTCTCTATGTGCTCTGATTGAAATCAACTCCCCTCTCACCACTGCCTTCAGCGCCTCCCAGACCACCGCTGCTGAGACTTCCCCTGTGTCGTTGACCTGCAGGTAGTTCTGCATGCACTTCCTCAGCCTCTCGCACACTGCCTCGTCCGCCAAAAAGCCCATGTCCAGTCACCACTGCGGGCGTTGGAAGCTCTCCTCACCAACCTGCAGTTCCACCCAGTGTGGGCATGATCCGAGATAGTGATGGCCAAATACCCCGAGTCCACCACTCCCGCCAGCAAATCCCTGCTCAAAATGAAAAAATTGATCCGGGAATGCACTTTATGTACATGCGAGTAGAAAGAAAACTCCCTCGCCGTCGGCTTCGTGAACCTCCATGGGTCGATCCCCCCCATCTGCTCCATGAACCCTATCAGCTCCTTTGCCATTGCTGGTACCCTCCCCATTTTTGAGCACAACCGGTCCAGGCCGGGGTTGATAACCGTATTAAAATCCCCTCTCATCACCAACTTGTGTGAGTCCAGATCCGGTATCTTCCCCAGCACCCTCTTGAATTCAACATCATCCCAGTTTGGCGCATAGACATTAGCCAATACCACCTTCCTCCCCTCCAGCTTACCGCTCACCATAACATAATGGCCCACCCCGTCCGAAACTATACTGCCTCCCTGGAATTGCATCCGCTTATTAATTAAAATCGCCACCCCTCCAGCCCTGAATGGAAGACCTGACTGACCAAGCCCTTCCTCAGCCTAACTTAATCTGCCAATCTAAGGTGTGTCTCCTGCAGCATCACCACATCCGCCTTCAGAGCCCTCAGGTGCGCGAACACACGAGCCGTGTTAACTGGTCCATTCTAATGTTCCATGTGATCAGCCTGGTTGGGGGGCACCGTGCCCCCCCCTGCCGATCAGCCATCCCCCTTTCTGGGCCCGCACCCCCGCCCATGCGCCGCGCCACCATCTGCCCGCCTCCAGGTAGCCCTCACCCCTGACCTCCTCTCCGTCCCCGAACCCAGGTCCCTCCCTCGTCGACCTCCTCTCCACCCCCCCCCCCCACCCAGCAACATCACGCTATACCCCTGCCCCGTATTGAACCAATACACATCCCCCACTGTGCTTCCGTGGACTAGATCACCCAGATAGCCTGGTGACCCTCCCTCCGGTGCCACCAAGTCTCCCACCTATTGTTCCCTACTCCCCTTCCACCCCCGCTCATCAAAACCGCGACCTGCATCAAACCAAAACTGGAGAATCTCCTAATTACCATAGGAGACAGCCCAAGAGAGACAGAGACCTCCACAAGAAACCTCCACAAGAAACATATATATAGACAAATTAAGGGCAGCAGGGTAGCATGGTGGTTAGCATAAATGCTTCACAGCTCCAGGGTCCCAGGTTCAGTTCCCGGCTGGGTCACTGTCTGTGTGGAGTCTGCACGTCCTCCCCGTGTGTGCGTGGGTTTCCTCCGGGTGCTCCGGTTTCCTCCCACAGTCCAAAGATGTGCGGGTTAGGTGGATTGGCCATGCTAAATTGCCCGTAGTGTCCTAATAAATGTAAGGTTAAGGGGGGGTTGTTGGGTTACGGGTATAGGGTGGATACGTGGGTTTGAGTAGGGTGATCATGGCTCGGCACAACATTGAGGGCCGAAGGGCCTGTTCTGTGCTGTACTGTTCTATGTTCTATGTTCTAAACCCCTCAATAATACAATTTAAAGTAATACAAAATAAAAAAAGCCCCCACCAACTATCCCCATCAAAACACCGAAAAACCCAACAAAAACCAAATATCTTTTACTCCCCCATCTTCACCCAAACTTTAAAGACAAAAAAAGGCCAACAATCAAGCCATATATACATCGTTCAAAAAAAGAGAAAGACGCTGCCGCTTAAGTCCAAAAAGTTCTCAGTTCTGCGCCAGACCCTTCTTCTGGCAAAGTCCATCGCCTTTTCGGGAGACTAAAAGTAGTGGTGTTGGTCCTCATGAGTGACCCAGAGGCGCGTCGGGTAGAGGAGCCCGAACTTCACTTTCTTCTTGAACAGGATCTCCTTCACTTGCTTGAAGCTTGTCCTCCTTCTAGCCACCTCCACACTCGGGTCCTGATAGACACGCAGTGTACTATTATCCCACTTGCCACTCCTGGTATGTTTGGCCCTCATACTTTTGGAACCGAACCACCATTGCCCTTGGGGGGCACCCCCGGCCGTGGCTTCCTCACAATCACCCTGTACGCCCTGTCCACCTCCAACGGTTGGGGAAAGGTCCCCTCCCCCAGAAGCCTCTGGAACATATTTACCTCAAAAGCGCCAGCATCAGCCCTCTCAGCCCCTTCAGGGAGACCGACAATTCTTAGGTTCTGCCGGTGCGCACTGTTCACTAGCTTTTCCACCTTTTCCAACAGCCTTTTCTACTGATCCGTCAGCATCCCCACCTCCAGCTCCACCACGGTTTGGTGCTCCTCCTAGTCCACCAACGCTTTCTCCAACTTCTGGATCATCCGATCCTGGACATCCAGCCTCTGTTCCATCTGATCAATTGACTCCTTTATTGGGTTGAGACAATCTCGTTTCTGTCTGGCGAAGCCCTCTTGAATGACGTGCATCAGCTCCTCCATCGTTGGCTGGGCTGTCGCAGCAGGGATCCGAACCTCGGCCACGTTAACTTCCGCAGCCACTTCTATCCAGCCCTTGCTTATCTTTCTATTTCTTCTCTTACGATCCCTTGGGGTTCTCCATTCCATGCACCACTGTGTGGATCTGGTGCTTAGATGCCCGCACTTTCAAAATCAGAAATCAAAGCCACGAAAAAGTCGGGGGGAAAGGTCCAAAAGCCCGGCCAGAGCGGGAGCCACCAAGTATGCGACTTACTTCCTCATAGCCGCCACCGGAAGTCGTCCTACATTAATTTCTAAATCAGTTCTATATTATTGTGTGGGATCCTTCCTGCTACTGAACTCATGTTCCGCAGTTGAAGGTGAAGTGAGGGCAATGGCTGAAGAGATTGGGTCAAACATATCACCACTGTAGTCAAATCAGTGTAATTCTGACTCTTCTCACAATCTGACTGCTCTACGCACTTGCAGCGTGGGCCCCGACTGCACTGATCTACCCAAAGTGCCGACCGGTGTGATCATCACCAGAACTATGTGCATGTGGCAGGTTCCATCTTGGACCCAAAGTGGCACCCATAACTCAAAAAGTATGAGTGGTGCTTGGCTGAATTTTGCAATACATCTGGGGGAGGGAATGGTTGGTGTGGGGTTGTGACCCAGACTGGTTTTAAGGAGCCTGGAGGAGCTCTCCTTACCCCACTAAAGTAAACACAGAACTAATTGCGGAATCTTCTTGGCTCAACCACAGGTGGATGACAGATGGAGCACATGTTTCAAACTGTCCTAAATTAGCATTCAAGATACCATGGGCTGGATTCTCCCAAAATGGGGGGAAGTCCTCACGCCGGCGTAAAAACGTAGGTGTTGCACTCCCAAGTTTCCCTTCAAAAAATACAAGCCTTACCTTCAGGGGGCTAGCAGGGGTGCAGAGTGCTTCACATGCAGCTGTGGCTGCAAATACGGGCCCCAGCACTTCCGGTTCTGAGTCCACGCATGCGCATGGCGGCGGCGGCCTCCAGTAGCCGCGTTGAGCACCATGGCAGACTGGGACCGCGGAGGCATCTGGAAGATGTAGGTTCCCCCGATTGCCCTGCACCCGAGGATCCGTCCGGCCCGATCTCCCCCCAGCTGCCCATAAGGTCCCCCCCAAGTGCCCGATCTCCCCGGCCCCACCAGGGCGGCTGCGGACTGAGTCCACAGCCACCACGTGAGAGTCCCGACTGTTAGTTCTACATATTATTTCTACGCCATCGGGAACTTGGCCGGTCGGCAGCGGAGGATCGCTGGGTGGGCCTCTGGCAATGGTCCCACAGCCGTGCAGATTAATTCGCTAACATGCGGATATTCGGGGCACGGAGAATCACCGGACCGGTGCCAGGCCTGATTTTGTATCGAAATTTGATTCTCTGCCCCACACCAAATGCAGTTTCGGCACGGAGCTGCGGAGAATCCAGCCCCACACATATCATAGGAACCTGAACTGGATTTCAAATGGATCTACTACATATTGCTACAGCAGCCTAGAAATAGGATGGGGGAAGGCATTGGTGACACAGCAATGGTCATTTTCAGGATAGTAAGAAGTCTTACAACACCAGGTTAAAGTCCAACATTTTTGTTTCAAACAGTAGCTTTCGGAGCACGGCTCCTTCCTCAGGTGAATGAAGAGGTATGTTCCAGAAACATATATATAGACAAATTCAAAGATGCCAGACAATGCTTAGAATGCGAGCATTTGCGGGTAATCTTTACAGATCCAAAGATAGGGGTAACCCCAGGTTAAAGAGGTGTGAATTGTCTCAAGCCAGGACAATTGGTAGGATTTTGCAAGCCCAGGCCAGATGGTGGGGGATGAATGTAATGCGACACGGTTGAGGCCGTACTCATGTGTGCGGAACTTGGCTATAAGTTTCTGCTCGACGATTCTGCGTTGTCGCATGTCCTGAAGGCTGCCTTGGAGAACGCTTACCCGGAGATCAGAGGCTGAATGCCCTTGACTGCTGAAGTGTTCTCCGACAGGAAGGGAACATTCCTGCCTGGTGATTGTCGCGCGATGTCCATTCATTCGTTGTCGCAGTGTCTGCATGGTCTTGCCAATGTACCACGCTTCGGGACATCCTTTCCTGCAGCGTACGAGTCGCACGAGTATGTACCGCGTACCTGGTGGGTGGTGTTCTCACATGTAGTGGTGGTATCCATGTTGATGATCTGGCATGTCTTGCAGAGATTGCCATGGCAGGGTTGTGTGATGTCGTGGTCGCTGTTCTGAAGGCTGGGTAGTTTGCTGCAAACAATGGTTTGAACATAGAACATAGGACGATACAGCGCAGTACAGGCCCTTCGGCCCTCGATGTTGCACCGACATGGAAAAAAACTAAAGGCCATCTAACCTACACTATGCCCTTATCATCCATATGCTTATCCAATAAACTTTTAAATGCCCTCAATGTTGGCGAGTTCACTACTGTTGCAGGTAGGGCATTCCACGGCCTCACCACTCTTTGCGTAAAAAACCCACCTCTGACCTCTGTCCTATATCTATTACCCCTCAATTTAAGGCTATGTCCCCTCGTGCTAGCCACCTCCATCCGCGGGAGAAGGCTCTCGCTGTCCACCCTATCTAACCCTCTGATCATTTTGTATGCCTCTATTAAGTCACCTCTTAACCTTCTTCTCTCTAACGAAAACAACCTCAAGTCCATCAGCCTTTCCTCATAAGATTTTCCCTCCATACCAGGCAACATCCTGGTAAATCTCCTCTGCACCCGTTCCAAAGCTTCCACGTCCTTCCTATAATGAGGCGACCAGAACTGTACGCAATACTCCAAATGCGGCTGTACTAGAGTTTTGTACAACTGCAACATGACCTCATGGCTCCGGAACTCAATCTCTCTACCAATAAAGGCCAACACACCATACGCCTTCTTCACAACCCTATCAACCTGGGTGGCAACTTTCAGGGATCTATGTACATGGACACCGAGATCCCTCTGCTCATCCACACTACCAAGAATTTTACCATTAGCCAAATATTCCGCATTCCTGTTATTATTTCCAAAGTGAATCACCTCACACTTCTCCACATTAAACTCCATTTGCCACCTCTCAGCCCAGCTCTGCAGCTTATCTATGTCCCTCTGTAACCTGCAACATCCTTCAAACCTTGTTTGAGGTTGCGCGGTTGTTTGAAGGTGGGGATGACCTTGGCAAGATGTTCATCTTCATCGATGATGTGTTGAAGGCTGTGAAGAAGGTGTCGTAGTTTCTCACCTCCGGGAAAGTACTGGACGACGAAGGGTACTCTGTCGGTTGTGTCCCGTGTTTGTCTTCTGAGGAGGTCGGTGCGGTTTTTTGCTGTGGCGCGTTGGAACTGTCGATCGATGAGTCGAGCGCCATATCCCGTTTGTACAAGTGCATCCTTCAGTGTCTGTAGATGTCTGTTACTCTCCTCCTCATCTGAGCAGATCCTGTGTATACAGAGGGCTTGTCCATAGGGGATGGCTTCTTTAATGTGTTTAGGGTGGAAGCTGGAGAAGTGGAGCATCGTGAGGTTATCCGTGGGGTTGCGGTAAAGCAAAGTGCTGAGGTGACCGTCCTTGATGGAAACGAGTGTGTCCAAGAATGCAACTGATTTTGGAGAGTAGTCTATGGTGAGTCTGATGGTGGGATGGAACCTATTGATGTCATCGTGTAGTCGTTTCAGTGATTCTTCGCCGTGGGTCCAAAGGAAAGAAATGTAATCGATGTATCTGGTGTATAACATCGCTTGAAGGTCTTGTGCGGTGAGGAGGTCTGGTTCAAACTTGTGCATGAAGATGTTGGCGTATTGAGGTGCGAATTTGGTCCCCATGGCTGTTCCGTGCGTCTGGATGAAGAAGTTGTTGTCGAAGGTGAGGACGTTGTGATCTAGAATGAAGCGGATGAGTTGCAGAATTGCGTCTGGAGATTGGCAGTTGTCGGTGTTGAGTACTGAGGCTGTTGCAGCAATGCCGTCGTCATGGGGGATGCTGGTGTAGAGTGCCGAGACATCCATTGTGCCGAGACATCCATTGTGACGAGGAATGTTCCTGGTTCAACTGGTCCATAGGTGCTGAGTTTCTGTAGGAAGTCCGTCGTGTTGCGACAGAAGCTGGGCGTACCTTGTACAATGGGTTTCAAGATGCCCTCGATATAGCCAGAGAGGTTCTCACACAGGGTCCCATTGCCTGAAACGATAGGGCAGCGTGGCTGGTCTGCAAATTAATTGGCAACAATGATAATGTGACATTGGTAATGTGTATCGTTCACTTTTATTTCATATGTATTGTTTGTTAATGTCTATTAGTTTGATGACTTACAGTTTGCATCAGTCTTTTTTTTATTTTTTTATTTTTTTTATTTAAATATTTTTAAAATTCTCCTCCTTTTTCACATTTTCTCCCAAATTTACACCCACCAACAATAAACAATGGTCAGTAACAAATATGTCAATCCCCATATCAATAACAACAATCCCATCCTCCCACCAAACCCCAAACATTCTCCCACATGTTCACACAAACAAATGACAAAAGTAAATAAGGAATCATCCATAGTCGCCATTAACACACCCCGCCCCCCTCCCCCCACCCTCTCACCTACCCTCCCCAACTAATGTTCAATGTTATCCAGTTCTTGAAAGTGCATAATAAATAATGCCCATGAATTGTAGAACCCCTCCATCCTTCCCCTCACTTCAAACTTAACCTTCTCAAGAGTCAAGAATTCCAACAGGTCCCCCTGCCACGCCAGGGCACAGGGTGGAGAGGCTGCTCTCCAACCTATCAGGATCCGCCTTCGGGCGATCAACGAGGCAAAGGCTACAACATCTGCCTCCGCACCCGTTTCCAACCCTGGCTGGTCCGACACCCCGCCACTTTAGAAATTACTCTAAAACCCTCCTTCCAGTAATCCCCTAGCTTTGGACAAGACCAAAACATATGAGCATGATTAGCGCCCCCACCCCTCGCAATGTTCACACACATCTTCTACTCCTTCAAAGAATCGGCTCATCCTTGCCCTCGTGAGGTGTGCTCCGCATACCACCTTCAGCTGTATCAGTCGTGCACGAGGTGGAGGCATTCACTTTCCAGAGTACCTCACACCAGAACCCCTCCTCCATATCCTCTCCCAACTCCTCCTCCCACTTTGCTTTGATCCCTTCCAGTGGTGCCTTCTCCTCTTCCAAAATAGCTCCGTAAACAACCGACACTACCCCCTTCTCCAGTCTCCCTGTCGTCAACACCTCCTCCAGCAATGTGGAGGCTAACTCCACCGGGATGCTTTCTGGCAAAGTCTCGCACCTGCATGTGTCTAAACATTTCCCCCAGCCCATACTTCACTTCCAGCTCCTTCAATCCTGCAAACCGACCCCTAAGAAACAAATCTTTTAGTGTCTTAATCCCCTTCTCCTCCCATTTCCAAAAATTTCCATCCCGCTTCCCTGGCTCAAATCTGCGGTTTCCCCCAAATCAGCATTTCCCTTGACCCTGCCCCCAACCCGAAGTGTTGGCGCAACTGTCTCCAAATTCTCAATGAAGCTATTATTAGCGGACTCCCTGAGTATTTCCCCGGGGCTATCGGGAGCGGCGCTGTTGCTAGTGCTTTCAATCCCGACGCCCTACACAAACTCTCCTCCGTTCTGACCCACTGGGAATCAACCCCTCTGACCCAGCTCCGCACCTTCTCCACATTCACCGCCCAGTAGTAATACATCAGGTTCGGAGGGCCCAAACCCCCTGTCTGCCTTCCCCTCTATAGCAGCTCCTTTCTCACTCTGGCCACCTTCCCTGTCCATATGAACGAGGTAATCCTTCCCTCAATCTCTCTGAAAAAAGCCTTTGGCAGGAAAATTGGCAGGCATTGAAAAATAAACAGAAATCGTGGCAACACGTTCATTTTAATTGCCTGTACCCGACCCGCCAGTGACAGAGGGAAACCATCCCACCTCGCCAGATCAGCTTTCACTCTCACCACAAAACTAGAAATGTTGTACCTGCGGAGGTACCTGCCCCCAACCCCTGGTCAACCTACACCCCCAGGTACCTAAAGTGAGTCCCTGCCCTACGAAACGACAGCACTCCCCCCCCCCCCCCCCCCCACCCCTGCTGCCACCCCCGGCCACGCCAGCACAAAATACTCACTCTTGTCTGGATTTAGTTGTTTGCATCAGTCTTGATGAGAATACACCTGGCGTGAAGACTTATTGAAAAATCACGGATACACTCTCCGCAACCTAGCACCAAAGTACATAGTTGGAAAATGTGTTCACTGATGTGCAGCTTTACAATGGATTATTCAGAGATTCCATTGAAGAGCTGGTGGTGAGGTGGGGGGGGGGGGGGGGTGGCTGGGTGGGGAGGGAAACATACATCCATTGGAAGAAACATGTTTCGCCACAGAATTCAGCTGTATTTGAACAGGCGGCAGGCGTGTTTTATTAATAATATACATAGTATGCAAATGCTTCTGTAGCTTTTCTCATTTTGAGTTTATTTGACAGTATCAGGAGTGATTAAAAAGTTGCCAAGGATTAAGACTTAAGCACAAAAGGACTAGATACAGCAGAATTTACAAAGGGAGTGCACACGTGAACGCACTAAGTATTTGGATGATAAAGAATTCACTTGCCCTGATGTTATACCGTGCTTTTATACCTGCAGATACATAGCTACAGGGGTAAAATGTAGTTCAGCAGATAAAACATTTGAGAACAAATGATTGAAATGAACTTTGTTCCTGATTTGGGTAGCCACAGAGAATGTGGGGGAGGGATGAAGGTGTCCACTCTGTTTGACTTAAAGAGTTGTTGTCTGGTGCAGGGAAGCATGAAGTGATGTTCATCAGCAGAGTTTCATTGATTTTTGGTTGGTGCATGTTGGCAGATGCTGCTTGGTCTGAGTGCTTGGTCTGACCTTCCTTCATCTAGCTGTCAATCACACAACCTCTAGGTTAGCGTTTATTCTGGCTACTACGCGCACAATCATTGTGCCTCCTTGATTGCAAGGTTTACGACCATTCACTTGTTGCATTTTGTTCCTGAGATTTGGGAATTCTCCATATGCTGCAGCTCAGAACGGGCCAGACTGTTTGCAGAGTGAGTGGCGTCAGGCGTCAGAAGTGAAGCCAGCCCAACTGAAATTAGTACCACGGCATTTGACTTAAGACTAATTAAGTACTTTCAAGCCCGAATGACAGAGTGGAACAAGTGCCGATGGAATTCTTGATTTGTCTCAGCCATTTAAGTGACTCCCCAAAGGCAGACAAGCAATCCCTGAGGTGCTCCATTAACCCCTATTTAAGCCGCTTGTGATGGAATAGGCAGGGGTTAAAAAGTAATGATGAAAGTACAAGCTGCGGTTTGACCCTTTCCATATGTGACAGCGACTATCTGGAGGCTGCTTGGCCACATGCCTTAATTGTCCGCAAAGCGAGTGATGGATACTGATGTTGACATCACTTGTTATTAACCATTTGGTAGGTTTCTCTTTAAAAAAACCTTAAAATTCAAAGTTGCAGAATGTACTTTATTTCTCTTCACGTTGAATGGAACCTGCAAAGAGATGCGTCAATTCACCAGCGAGATTGAGGGTTATTATTCTGCCAGAATACAAAACTTCTTTATTTGGGTGCACTAACTGAAAAATGAAGCACAAGAAAATCAAATTTCAATTATGCTTTTTTTAAGTGCCTTTATACTGGAATCGAAAAGCAATTTCTGCTCGTCAACAATGCTGATGTAGGATAACTTTGGAACAAAATCCTGATGAGACTACAGAGCTGTGAGAAATACGCTGTTTGGCTTTGACACCAGATGGGTCAGAACTCTCATTTAGTTTCAAACCAATATTAAACATGGCGAGGGAATCTTCCACGAGACTTTTAAACTCATTCTGAATTGATTCAAATGTTCAGAGGGTTGACACAGTGTGTGTTCTACATATATGTGAAAACATAAGCAAGTTTTATAATTATATAAAGAACAAGAGGCTACCTCAGGATGCGGCAGGGTCAATTAGAGAGCAAAGAGGGCAATTTGTGTTTGAAAGGCAGAAAATGTGGGTTTATTATTAATGAATATTTTGCATCTCTTGTTGTAATGGAGAGAGGCGGTGCAGAGGTTGTAGGTTCAGGAGGAACACTTTGGAATAATTGATGGAAAAAACATAACAGCTGGGATTTCGACAGAAGCAGAAATGACCACCAAGTGCGATGGATATTTTTGCCAATCTGCCAGATTTTCCATCGTGCCCACAACGGGTCATGCCAAAGGTGGGACTATAAAATTCTAGCCAATGAGAGAGGGGGTATTAAGGTCGCTGTCTGTGTGGAGTCTGCACATCCTCCCCGTGACTGCGTGGGTTTCCTCCGGGTACTCCAGTTTCCTCCCACAGTCCAAAGATGTGCAGGTTGGGTGGATTGGCCATGAAAAATTGTCCAAACTTCTGATTAACCTAGGACAAAAGTTCGGTGCAACATCGTGGGCAGAAGGAGATGTTCTGTGCTGTATTTCTCTATCTCTATCTACGTCTTTGAAAGTTGACGGGCGGGATTCTCCAATAATGGGGCTATGTCCCCCACGCCCGTGAGAAATCGGGCACAAATCCGTTTTGAAAGGGGCTAGCAGCGCCCCGCAGTAGTCCACGCAACTTCGGCTGCCGATACGGGGCCCTGCACTTCCGGCCGCTGGTCCGCGCATGCGCGCAGTGGCTGCCCAGCGCAACATGGTGGACCCACACCACGGGCTGGCCCTCACAATATAAGCTACCCCCAGATCCCGCCCACCCGCCGATCAGTCACCCCCGATTGTGAGCCTGGCCATCCTGGAGGCAGCTCCAGTGACAAGATCCCCTTGCCCTACACCAGGGCAGCTGCGGACTGGGTCCACAGCCGCCACTCCGAGCTCCCGCCGGGTGGAACCATGAGTGAATCACGCCTGTGGGAACTTGTTTTTTAAAAATAATTTTTATTCAGATTTTCACAAAATACCAATAACAGAAAATATTATCAGAAAAAAATATTAGCAGCTAATAAAAAGAAGAAAGAGCAACCCCCCCCCCCGTAAGTACAAAAAAGAAGAAATAGATTAAGACCTGTCATAGACAAGGAACACATGTACACGTCCCTTCAAACCAACCCACCAAAATGACTCACCCCCGGGCTGCTGTTGCTGTCGGCCTTTTTCCCTACCATTCTGCCAGGAAGTCCAGGAAAGGCTGCCACCTCCTGAAAAACCCCTATACTGATCCCCTCAGGGCAAATTTCACCCTCTCCAATTTGATGAACCCCGCCATATCACTGATCCACGCTTGGGGGCCTCACATCCTTCCACTGAAGAAGAATCCTCCGCCGGGCTACTAGGGACGCAAAGGCCAGAACACCGGCCTCTTTCGCCTCCTGCACTCCCGGTTCCACCGCAACCCCAAAAATTGCGAGTCCCCAGCCTGGCTTGACCCTGGCTCCTACCACCCTTGACACCGTCCTTGCTCCACCCTTCCAAAATTCCCCTAGCGCTGGGCATGCCCAGAACATATGGGCATGGTTCGCTGGGCTCCCCGAGCACCTAGTACACCTGTCTTCGCCCCCAAAGAACCTACTCATCCTCGTCCCGGTCATGTGGACCCTATGTAGCACCTTGAACTGTATGAGGCTAAGCCTCGCACAAGAAGAGGAGGAGTTCACTCTTTCCAGAGCATCCGCCCACGTCCCCTCCTCAATCTCCTCACCCAGCTCCTCTTCCCATTTACCCTTCAGCTCCTCCACCGAGGCATTGTCTACCTCCTGCATTACCCGGTATGTGTCCAAAATTCTCCCTCCTCCAACCCACACCCCCGAGAGCACCCTGTCCTGGACCCCACGTGGGGGCAACAGAGGGAACCCCGCCACCTGCCGCCTGGCAAACGCCCTAACCTGCATATACCTAAAAATGTTCCCCGGCGGGAGCCCGAAGTTCCCCTCTATCTCACCCAGGCTCGCAAATTTCCTGTCAACCTCTTAACACCTGCCCTGTGCCAACTCAGGCAGTGGCGTGCAGAGGTCTGGTGATGCCCGGGGCAAATCTTGATTGTATGCCCCAAAGACTCAAGTATAAGGCCTAATATACTGAGAAATATTATGAGAAAGGAAAACATTTTGAATATAACTTCCCGTACCAGCCTCCTGAACAGGCGCCGGAATGTGGCGACTAGGGGCTTTTCACAGTAACTTCAGTGAAGCCTACTTGTGACAATAAGTGATTTACATTTCAGTGTAGATGATGTTCTGAACCGCTGTGTGCAGAGAGCAGTGAATGGTCTCTCCCCAGTGTGAACTCGCTGGTGTCTCAGCAGTTGGGGTGAATGACTGAATCCCTTACCACACAGAGGGCAGGTCAATGGCTTCTCACCTGTATGTACTCACTGATGTCTCAGCAGGATGGATGGCTGAGTGAATCCCCTCCCACACACACTGCAGGTGAACGGCCTCTTCCCGGAGTGAACTCTCTGGTGTGTCAGCAGGTTGGTTAATTGAGAGAATCTCTTCCCACACACAGAGCAGGTGAACAGCCTCTCCCCAGAGTGAACTCACTGGTGTGTCAGCAGTTGGGGTGAATGACTGAATCCCTAATCACACTCAGAACTGAGGGAGTGCTGCACTGTCAGAACAGCCTTCTTTCAAATAAGTTGTTAAACTGAGGCTCTGTCTGTCCCTATTAGGTGGATGTTGAAGATCCCACAGCCACTATTTTGAAGAAGAGCAGGGGAGTTACCCCCGTGTCCTGGTCAATACTAGGGGCTTTTCACAGTAACTTCATTTGAAGCCTACTTATGAAATGAAAATCGCTTATTGTCACATTCTGCATTCGCCACATTCCAGCGCCTGTTTGGGGAGGCTGTTACAGGAATCGAATCGTGCTGCTGGCTTGCCTTGGTCTGCTTTCAAAGCCAGCAATGTAGCCCTGTGCTAAACAGCCCCTGACAATAAGCGATTTTCATTTCATTTCATGTGTCAAACTGAGGGAGCAAAGGATGTCAATATTTTTAAGAGAGAGACCTGGGCCAAGCTTTCCAGAGTCTGAACCCTCCCTGGATTCACTTCCTTTCCCTTCAGTTGCTGCAAGTGACCAATTGATGGTTAGAATGAAAAAAGAAATGGAAAGGAGGAGAAAAGAAAGTGTTTTACTCACAGATGTTGGAGACAGGAGGAAGATCCGTCGGTGTGAAAGCTCAATTATCACTCACACAAAGCCCGCGCTCTGATTGGCTGGAGAACCACAGTCCCTCCGATCCTCAATCTTTTTTCATTGGTCAACATCTCAGCACGCAGATCAGGGGGCGGGGCCTTTCCCTGCATGTGAGGAGCTCCCCCTCCCTTGGACATGCGCAGTCCCGGGCCGCCCGCCCGCGCGGCAGATAGAGCGGTTTCCCCACCGCGGGGGAGTCTGGGAGCGCAGTCACCTCACCCTGACACAAGGTACATGTCGGTAGTCACTGGATTTGATTGTGACGCCCCCCCCACCCCCTTAGCAAAACAATTTGTTAAATTCAGGTGGAAAAATTTAGGCATCTGGGTGACATTGGGGAGAGCAATAGCCTCTGATTGATGCCCCCATCCAATGGATGCCCGGGGCCAACGCACCGTCGGCCCCCCCCTCTGCACGCCACTGAACTCAGGAACCCGCCATCGATTCTCCCTTGAACAAACTGGTGGTTCCCCATATCGGGGACCCTCTCAAGGCCCCCACCTCCTCCCTGTACCATCTCCATTGGCCCCAAATTTTGAGGGTAGCCGCCACCACCGGGCTCGTGGTATACCTCGTTGGAGGGAGCAGCAATGGCGCCGTTACCAGCGCCTCCAGGCTCGTGTCCACACAGGACGCCATCTCCATCCTCTTCCATGCTGCCTCTTCCCCGTCCATTACCCACTTACACCGTTGGCAGCCCAATAGTACCCACAGAGGTTGGGCAGCGCCAGCCCCCCCATCCCTGCCCCACTCCAAAAACACCCTCCTCACCCTCAGAGACCCATGCGCCCACACAAACCCCGTAATACTCCTGTTGACCCTCCTAAAAAAGGCCTTTGGGATAAGGATGGGGAGGCACTGGAACAGGAACAAAAACCTCGGAAGCACTGTCACCTTGACTGACTGTACCCTGCCCGCCAGCGACAGCGGCAACATGTCCCATCTTTTAAACTCCTCCTCCATTTGCTCCACCAGCCTTGTAAGGTTAAGCTCTTGTGTAGGGCCCCCCAGCTCCTGGCCACCTGGACTCCCAGGTACCTAAAGCTCTTCTCCGCCCTTTTTAAATGGGAGCCTACCAATCCCCTCCTCCTGATCCCCTGGGTGCACGACGAACAGCTCGCTCTTACCCAGGTTGAGCTTGTACCCTGAGAAGTCCCCAAATTCCCTGAGAATCTTCATCACCTCCGGCATTCCCCCCACTGGGTCCGCCACATAAAGCAATAAGTCATCCACATAAAGCAACACTCGGTGCTCCCCCCCCCCCCCCCCCCCCCCCCGCACCAGCCCCCTCCAGTTCCTCAACTCCCTCAACGCCATGGCCAGGGGTTCGATTGCCAACGCAAAGAGCACGGGGGGCAAGGGACACCCCTGTCTAGTCCCTCGGTATAACCGAAAGTACTCTGATCTTCTCCTATTCGTGGCCACGCTCGCCATCGGGGCCTCATATGACAACCTCACACATCTGACAAACCCCTCCCCGAACCCAAACCTTTCCAGCACCTCCTACAAGTACCCCCACTCAACCCTATCAAAGGCCTTCTCCGCGTCTAGCGCCACCACTATCTCCGCTTCCCCCGCTACCGCCGGCATCATTATAACATTCAAGAGCCTCCGTCTGTTGGTATTCAGCTGCCTTCCCTTCACGAACCCCGTCTGGTCCTCGTGGATGACCCACGGCACACAGTCCTCTATCCTAGTGGCCAAGAACTTCGCCAACAGCTTGGCGTCTACATTTAACAGCGAGATCGGCCTGTATGACCCACACTGCAGGGGGGTCCTTGTCCCGCTTAAGGATGAAGGAAATCAGCGCCCGGGACATAGTCGGGGGGCAAAGCCCGCCCCCCTCCCTTGCCTCGTTAAAGGTCCTAACCAACAGGGGGCCCAGCAGGTCTGCATACATTTTATAGAATTTGACCGGGAACCCATCCAGCCCCAGTGCCTTCCCCGACTGCATGCTCCCTATCCCTTTGATCAGCTCCTCCAGCTCAATCGGCGCCCCCAGCCCCTCCACCTGCCCCTCCTCCACCTTCGGGAATCTCAGCCGGTCCAAGAAGTGCCCCATTCCCCCCCCCCCCCCCCCCCCCCTCCGCTGAGGGTTCAGACCGATACAATTCCCCGTAAAAGTCCCTGAAGACCCCATTGATGTCCGCCTCCCTTCGCACCACATTCCCTCCCCTATCCTTAACTCCACCAATCTCCCTGGCCACATCCCACTTACGGAGCTGATGCGCCTGCATCCTACTCGCCTTCTCCCCATATTCAGAGACTGCTGCCTGTGCCTTCCTCCACTGAGCTTCCGCCTTTCTGGTGGTCAGTAAGTCGAACGTGGCCTGAAGACTACGCCGCTCCTGCAGCAATCCCTCCTCCAGAGCCTCCGCGTATCTCCTATCCACCCTCACCAACTCCCCCACCAGCCTCTCCCTCTCTCTCTGCTCCCTCCTCTCCCTATGGGCTCGAATGGAGATCAACTCCCCTCTAATCACCGCCTTCAATGCCTCCCAGACCGTCCCCACTTGGACCTCCCCATTATCATTGGCCTCCAGGTACCTCTTGATACAACCACAAACCCGCCCGCCCACCTTCTCATCCGCCAGCAGCCCCACCTCCAGGCGCCAGAGCGGGCGCTGGTCTCTCTCCTCCCCCAGCTCGAGGTCCACCCAGTGCGGGGCATGATCCGAAATGACTAACGCCGAATATCCGGCATCCTCCACCCTCAAAACCAGCCCCCTGCTCATAATTTAAAAATCGAGGCCTTATGCACGTGGGAGGAGAATGAAAACTCCCTGGCCCTCGGCATCACAAACCTCCAAGGATCCACCCCTCCCATCCGATCCATAAACCCCCTCAACACCTTAGCCGCCGCTGGCCTCCTACCCGTCCTGGACCTGGATCGATCCAATGGGGGACCCAGCACTGTATTGAAGTCCCCCCCCCCATTATCAGACGCCACCCCAGTCTCCAAATCTGGAATGCGGCCCAACGTGCACTGCATAAAACCCGCATCGTCCCAGTTCGGGGGCGTATACGTTCACCAGCACCACCCGCCCCCCTGCAGCTTGCCGCTCACCATTACATACCTCCCACCGCTGTCCGCCACCACATTTGACGCCTCAAACGACACCCTCTTCCCCACCAGGATCGCCACCCCCCGATTTTTTGTATCCAGCCCTGAATGAAACACTTGGCCTACCCATCCCTTCCTCAGTCTAACCTGGTCCTCCACCTTCAGGTGCGTCTCCTGAAGCATGGCCACATCCGCCTTCAACCCCTTCAGGTGCGTAAACACATGGGACCTTTTGACCGGCCCATTCAATCCCCTCACATTCCAAGTTATCAGCCGGATCAGGGGGCTCCCTGCCCCCCTCTCCCGCCGACTAGCCATAACCCTTCCCCTGCCCGCCACTGGCCAGCGCCCCCCCCCGCTCGGCCCGTTCCCCACGGTGGCAAACACCCATCTCGACCCCCCCCTGCATACTCCAGCTCCTCCCTTGCCATTCCAGCAGCAACCCGGTCCCCACCCCCACCCCCTCAAACTAGGACCCCTCCTAGCCGCGTTACTCCCTCCATAGTACTCCCATAAGCCAGCTGACTCCGCCAACTCCCGCCACTCCTCCGACCCCTCCCAGCGTGGGGCTACCCCTCTTCCCCAGTGCCCACCAGCAAGCTCTCCTCCTCCTCCTGCTCTCACGCGGGAAAAAAAGCCCGCGCTTCTCCGCTCCGACCCAGCCCCCATCAACCCTCAGCGCGGGAAAAAGCCCGCGCTTTCCACCTGCCCGACCCCGCCTCCTCTAAGGCAGCTCCCATTGTCGGCCCAAGCCCCTCGCAGGGCCCTAGCCCCCTTCCCACCATCAGCTCCCACACTGCAAGTCTACCTCCAGCCTCGAGCCCATCCACCGAACCCACGCAAAAAGACAGTGCCCCGCCCGCCCTGAAAACAACACAGAACCAGCATTAAACAGAAAGCCCCCCCTCAGAAAATAACACAGTTACATACAGACCCCCGCACCCAACCCTCAGTTTGAGTCCAACTTCTCGGCCTGCACAAAGGCCCACGCCTCCTCCGGGGACTCGAAGTAAAAGTGTCGGTCCTTGTAGGTGACCCACAAACGCGTCAGCTGCAACATGCCAAACTTCATTCCTTTGCTGTGTAGCACCGCCTTCGTCTGGTTGTACCCGGCCCTCCGCTTAGCCACCTCCGCACTCCAGTCCTGGTAGATCCGCACCACCACGTTCTCCCACCTGCTACTCCGCTCCTTCTTGGCCCACCTGAGCACACACTCCCGGTCAACGAACCGGTGGAACCGCACCAGCACCGCCATGGCGGCTCATTCGGCTTGGGCCTCCTTGCCAGTATTCTGTGGGCCCCCTCCAGCTCCAGGGGCCCCTGGAAGGACCCAGCTCCCATCAGCGAATTCAGCAGGATGGCCACGTAGGCTCCCAGGTCTGACCCCTCCAGCCCCTCCAACCCCTCCAGGAGGCCCAGGATCCGCACATTTTTCCGCCTCGACCAGTTCTCCATCTCCAAGAACCGCTCCTGCCACTTTTTATGGAGCGCCTCATGCATCTCCACCTTTACCGCGAGGGCTGAGGCCTCATCCTCTCTTTCAGAGGCCTGCTGTTGGATCTCCCGGATTGCCACCCCCTGGGCTGTCTGCGTCTCCAGCAGCTTGTCGATTGAAGCCTTCAACGGCTCTAGCAGCTCCGCTTTGAGCTCCCGAAAGCAGCGCTGGAGAGTCTCCTGCTGCTCCTGCGCCCACTGCCTCCATGTCTCTAGGTCACCGCCAGCCGCCATCTTGTGCTTCTTCCCTCGCCTTTTCTTTGGCGCTGCCACCGCTATCTTGCTGGCCCCACTCCTGGTCCAGACCATATACCGATGGGGAACTGCTGCTGACCCCTTCCCACGTCGGAAATCGTCGAATAAGTACCGCTGGGGGCCCTAAAAAGAGCCCAAAAGTCCGTTCCTGGCGGGAGCTGCCGAACGTGCGGCTTAGCTCCGCATAGCCGCAACCGGAAGTCACGCCTGTGGGAACTTAGCCAGTTGTCAGCAGAGGATCGCCGCGGAGGCCTCTTTCAATGGCCCCCTACTGGCGGCGATTCTCCGGGGAACGTTTGCGGATCTGATGCCCCATCCTCCGCACCGAGCACGATTTCAGCGTGGAGGGTCGGAGAATCCCGCCAAATATATTTATAGGGCTAATTAAACAAGACCAAGACGATACAATAAGCTTCCCTCCCATCAATTAGCCTAAGGGGCCAAATTTCTTTCAAAACTACCCCTGGTCCTGACCACCAACTACCATCTTTCTCTAGTTTCTCTCTTATCCCCTCTTATTCCTTCTCTGAGCTCAAATTGACCAACTTCCTGTCACCTTAACCCTATTCCCAATAAACCGCTGACCACCTAACTTCCTTTTCTGTTCCCCATGTTGGCCAATATTGTTAATGATCCTCTTGTGCCAGGCATTGTTCCTCAATCCTTCAAATCTGCCATTATCACCCGCTTTTCTGAAAATTAATTCTTAATCCCACCGCCTTTGGAAACCACGGTCACATCTCCAATCTCCCTTTCCTCTTGAAGTTCTTGAATATGTCGCTGCCTCCCAAATCGGTCTCATCTTTCACGGAATTCCATGTTTCAATGTCTCCAATCAGGTTTGTGCCTCTGTCTCAGTACTGAAGCAGTTCTTATCAAACTTATAAAAGACATCCCATGTGACAATGGCAAAGGCAAACGACCCTACCTTGTCCTTCTTGATAAGTCTGCAGGTATTGATATCATAGAATTTACAGTGCAGAAGGAGGCCATTCGACCCATCGAGTCTGCACCGGCTCTTGGAAAGAGCACCCTACCCAAGGTCAACACCTCCACCCTATCCCCATAACCCAGTAACCCCACCCAACACTAAGGGCAATTTTGGACACTAAGGGCAATTTATCATGGCCAATCCACCTAACCTGCACATCTTTGGACTGTGGGAGGAAACCGGAGCACCCGGAGGAAACCCAAGCACACACGGGGAGGATGTGCAGACTCCGCACAGACAGTGACCCAAGCCGAAATCGAACCTGGGACCCTGGAGCTGTGAAGCCATTGTGCTATCCACAATGCTACCGTGCTACTGATGCAGTAGTTGATCATCCTTCTACAACCCCTCTTCCCTGTTATCCTGTTTGAAGGATTCTATTTATCTGGTTCCATTCTTAACTATCTAATCATATACAAAATATAATTCGCAATGGCCTCTCTTTCTATTCCTGAACCATGTGCAACAAAAATCAATCCAGGGTGTCTCCTATTTCTCATCGAGGTGACAACCTCAAAGGCACGGCATTCGTTTTCATGCAATGACACCTAGCTCTATTTCACCACTACCTCTTTTGACTCCTCCACTGTTGCTAAATTATCAGATTGCTTATCTAACATGCAGTATTGGATGAGCAAAGATTTTCTCCAACAATTATTGGGAAGACTGAAGCCATTGTCCTTGGTCCCTGCTACAAACTTTGTTCTTCTGCTGCTAACTCAAAGCATCTCCCTGACAACTGTGTAAGGACTCTTTCCATTGATTCCCTTATTTCCCATTTCTTTTACTTTGTCATTATTATTTTTGATCCATGGATGTTTAGTGAAAATATACCTTTAAGTCGAGCAGAGGAACTCAAAAGGTGCAAAATAGTACACCGTGCGAGGAATATTTAGATTTTGAGCAGATGAACTCAGACTTTATGGCACCCGAGAGACCAGAGGGATTTGGTTCAATTGGTTGGCTGGGTTTAGAGGAAACAGGAAGGTCCTGGATGCTGAGAGGAGAGGCTAAAAGTTGTTCTTTCTCACTCTCTCTCTGTCTCACTCCTTTTCTCCAACAAAGGTTCCTGTCTGCTGTTTCTGAGACTGCAGAGAAGTCTTGAGATCCTGATGAATCTACAGAGACTGAAATCAAGAACACCCAACTGAAGGCCAAGACTAAAAAGAAAGATGTACTGGAAGATGTCCATCTGAAAGAGAGACTTCTATCCTTTAACTTTCAGTGTTATTTCCTTTAAAGCCTTGTTGTGTTTGCCTGTCTTGTTTGTCTATAGGGTGGAGTGAGAACCGTGCAAACTGTGCTACTGGTTCAATAAATCAGATTGAACTAACTTCAAGGTCTGGAGTATCTTTTGGTTAAAGCTGCATCCACTTCAGCCTGTGTTATCCCAGAGTACATAACAGAACATGCTACCAGGGTGACGGCAAGCGGGAGGCAGCCGTGCGTTGAAGGGCTCCTGTTCTGGAACTGCATTGTCAGGGGTTAACGCCCGGTCCTAGGGGCAGCGAAGGCAGTAAAAGTCGGGAGAAAGCACAGGGAAGGGAAATGTCAAGGATCAGTAAAAAAATGGCCGTGAAAAAAACAGCTGAAAGTCCGTCGGGGAGTGGAAAGGTCACCATGGGGTCGGTAAAGAAATTGGAGGCTGGAGCACCAGGTGAGGCCGCATTGCTTGCGGCTGAAGAAATAATTAAGGTGATGGCCGTGAAATTCGAAAAGGCAGTTCACAAAACACATGGAGGCAATGAGGAAGGAGATGGAGGCGGTTTTGAAAGTGCTGGTGGAGGAGGAGATTACCCCGGTGAGGACGGCGGTGGCGAGCGCAGTGGCGGAGGTGCGGGAGCAAGGTGAGGCGCTGAAGGAAGTGGAAGAGACATTATTGCAGCACAGTGATCAACTCACCTCGATGGGGAAGGAGATGCGGAAGGTGATAGAGATCACAAGGATCTGCGAGACAAAATGGAAGACCTGGAAAACAGATCCAGGTGACAGAATTTGAAGATTGTGGGGCTGCCCGAAGGAGTAGAAGGCCCGAGGCTGACTGAGTACTTTGCCATGATGTTTGCAAAGCTATTGGGGGAGGGGGAGGATCCCTCCTGATATGAACTAGATCGGGCTCATCGGTTGTGGAAGCCTGTACCAAAGGCGAGTGAGCCACCAAGATTAGTGACTCTGTGTAGGTACAGTGTAAAGGAGAAGGTCCTGTGCTGGGCCAAGCAGAAGCGGGTGGTGCAGTTGGCTGGAGCTGGTATACGCATATACCAGGAGTTCACGGTGGAGCTGGCGAGGAGGCGGGCTGCCTTCAACCGGGTGAAGAGGGCACTGTACATTAGCAAGGTGCAGTGCGGCATTGTATATCCAGCGAAGCTGAGGGTGACCTACAAGTGCAAGGACTTTTATCTTGGGACGGCGGAAGCAGCGGAGGAGTTTGCAAAGACAGAAGGACTGTGGCAGAATTGAGAAATGGTCATGTACCGATGTAGCCTCATGACTGTATTTTTTCTTTTTTGTTTCACTGCGTGCTGGTGTATGGGCTACAGGAGCCAACGTTGTGTATATTTGGACAAGGGAAGAAATGGGACTTTCAGTCGGAATGAGGGTTCTTTGGGGTGTGGGTGCGTATGCGGGGTTTGTGTGCTAAAGGGGACTTCTGGGTTTTCCTGGAGCCGGGCAAGGGGGAAAGAGACCTGGCCGGGGAACTCCACGCTGGCCGGTTTAAGCCGGCCAGTGAACGGGGGTGAGGTGGGGGGAGGAGCTACGGTCATCGGAGCCTGGCAGAACAGGGTCCGATGAGTCTAGCCAGGGTGGAAAGTTGGGGGGAAGGAACCGAGGTTGGGAGGAGGAGTTTTACAAGAGGAAGTGGAGGGTAGGAGTTGGTGGGGGGGGGGGGTTTACAACTCTAGGATGTCATTTACGGTACTCTTTCGGAGGCTGGATGGCATGGAATTTCGGGGGGGTGGGGGGGGGGACTCTATAGGTTAATGGTGACCATAGGAGATTCCGGAGACTCCTTTTTCTTTTTCTCCTTTTTTTTCCACCATGGGAGGGTTTATTTTATTGGATGCATATATTGACAGGTGGGCCGTTGGTTGGAGTGGTGGGAGGCTGGGATCGTTGTTGATGGTATGTTAAGGGTATTGACTTTGTATTTGTTACCATTTCTTACCATTTACCGCTTGTTGGGGAGGGGAGGGGGGGGGGGGGAGTAAATTTTGAAGGAAAATGTGAAAACGGAGTATAAAAATAATTGTTAAAGAAACACAACATGCTACCAGGAGACTGCTTAATCTAGGTGGTTTACCTCAGTCCGTTCCATGACGACCAGCAAATGTATCCCGGCACCATGGAGAAGATTCAGGCTCCTCACCAGCTCAGGACCTCTGGCAATCTCAGTGCCAACTGGCGGACATTCAAGCAAAAGTTTCTGCTCTACATCGAAGCTTCAGACCTCAAGGGTGTGTCTGATGCAAGGAAGAACGTTGTTCTCCTCGCGGGTGATCAAGCCATCAAACGCTTCAACTCTTTTCACTTCACCGACGGCCAGGACAAGACAAAGTTTCAGACCATCCTGGACAAGTTTGACAGTCACTGTGAAGTGGACACCAATGAAATCTTCGAGCGCTACATATTCAAACAGCGTCTACAAGGTAAAGATGAATCTTTCAAATCCTTCTTAACTAACCTCCACCTGCTAGTGCTGTCCTGCAACTTTGGTGATATTGCTGACTCAGAGACCAAATCGTTTTTGGAGTTCACGCTGATCCTCTGAGAGAGCAGCTACTGAAAATCAAGCATATGACCCTGCCAGTTGCAATTGAAACATGTACAGTGCATGAGCACACCAAAAATCGCTGTGCCCAGTACAAAACGGTTGAAAATTAGAAACTTGCCTCCCACGAGGCAGAGAGTGTGCAGGCCATCTCCTGGATGCAGCGCCTCAGCATTGATGAAAGCGGCCATTTTGCGTGTTTTTCCTGGGGCCCCACGCATGCACGATGCGAATGGGATAACAAAGTGGCCAACACCCGCATTGCGCATGTGCGACAACACGCGGAGCATCAGGGCGTCGACGTCATGGCGGGCTCGAACTGCGGCAATGCCCACTCAAAGAAACACTGCCCTGCAAGAGGCAGGCGATGTTAAAACTGCGGGAAGCCTGGACACGATGGAGCCTTGTGCAGGTCTGTACCACCAGTCAGGGGCCAGCGCTCCCAATTCCGACGGCGGCGCGTTCAGAGTCTGCAACAACGATTCCAGGATTCTGATCCTGGCAGCACAACAGCTCCAGAGGAAGAATGCCTGGATTCTGCCCACTGTGTGGGCATCATTACCAAATGTGAATATGCCACATCCAACTCATCACAACTTCAGTCCATCCTCGCTGTGGATTCTGCGGGAGAAAGGCGTGCGGTGATGCAGGTCAACCACTGCTCCATCCAGTTTAAGCTGGACACAGGTGCTTCTGCCAACCTCCTCTCACAGGTGGATTTCAAACACATCAAGAAGCCCCCCAAGGTCCTTCCTGCAGGCTCCTGGACTACAACGGAAATGCCATCACGGCACTGGGATCCTGCCATCTACTCGTCTCCAACCGGAACACCCATGCATGGTTACGTTTTGAAATTGTCAAGCCAGACAGGGCAACCCTACTTGGCGCGCATGCCAGTAAACAGCTGAACTTCGTGCAGCGAGTTTACACAACGACATCCTCCAATGTGGATCTTCAGGCCACGTCTTGACGTGGATCTTGACGACATCCTCGCTCAGTATCCGGATGTGTTCGTCGGGATGGGCACGCTGCCATTTCGATACAAGATTCTGCTACGACCTAATGCCAAGCCAGTGGTCCACGCACCACGCCAGGTCCCAGCTCCGCTTAGGAAGCACCTGAAGGCACAGCTCAAGGATCTTCAGCAACAGGGCATCATTTCCAAGGTAACCAAACTGACTGACTGGGTCAGCTCGATGGTATGTGTTAGAAAGCCTTCGGGAGACCTGCGCATCTGAATTGATCCCAAGGATCTCAATAAGAATATAAAGCGTGAACACAACCCCATCCCGAAGCGTGAAGAACTCACCAGTGAGATGGCACACGCATATTTTTTCACCAAGTTAGATGCATCACATGGATTTTGTCAAATCCAGCTGGATGAGTCCAGCAGAAGGCTCTGCACCTTCAACACAGTTTGGCAGATACTGCTATAATCGCATGCCATTTGGCATTGTCTCGGCTTCGGAGATCTTCCATCGCATCATGGAGCAGATGATGGAGGGCATTGAAGGGGTTCGTGTGTACGTGGACGACATCATCATATGGTCCACGACCCCTGAATAGCACGTTTCCCGACTCCAGCAGGTATTCCGCCGTGTCCATGCCAATGGCCTGAAGCTGAACAGGGCCAAATGTTGCTTTGGCATGTCAACACTCAAGTTTCTAGGTGACCAGATTTCTCAGCAGGGCACGCATCCGGACACAGACAATGTCAAGGCCATCAAAGCCATGAAGGTCCCTGAAGACAAGAAGGCGGTGTTGCGCTTCCTGGGCATAGTCAATTTTCTGGACAGGTTCATCTGAAACCTGGCCTCACACACCACGGCCCTACGAAACCTGGTGAAAAAGTCCACTGCTTTTGAGTAGAAGGCATCACATCAGGCAGAGTGGTTGGAGCTGAAAGCCAAGCTCAACACTGCACCCGTCTTGGCATTTTTTGACCCAGACAGGGTGACGAAGATCTCAACAGACGTGAGCCAGGGTGGCATCGGTGCGGTGACACTTCATCCTGGGCACCGGTAGCCTACCAATTGAGGGCCATGACGCCCACCGAAACAAGGTGTGCGCAAATAGAGAAGGAATGCCTGGGTCTTCTCACTGGCATTCTCAAGTTTCACGACTATGTCCACGGCCTGCCGACATTCACTGTCGAGACGGATCATAGGCCTCTGGTCCAGATTATCCACAAGGACCTGAACGACATGACGCCTCGGTTGCAGCGCATCCTCCTCAAACTCAGAAGGTACCACTTTGATTTAGTGTACAAGCCTGGCAAGGAGCTCATCATCGCTGATGCATTGCGCCGCTCCATCACATTGCCTAGTGAACTGCTGGAAATCATCCGTCAAATTGAATCACAGGTGCAGCTGTGTGCTAGCAGCCTCCCAGCATCTGATGAGAAGGTGGTTCTTATCCGTGATGAGACAGCCAAAGACCCCCTCTTGCAGCGTGTCATGCACCACCTCGCCAATGGCTGGCAGAAAGGGCAGTGCCCTCAATCTTACAATGTAAAGGACAACCTGATGGTGATTGATGGTATCCTCCTCAAGCTGGACCGGATTATTATTCCACTCAGTCTCCAGAGCTTGGTTCTCCGCCAAATCCATGAGGGACACCTGGGCATTGAGAAGTGCAGACGCAGAGCCAGGCAGGCTGTCTACTGGCCCGGTATTAGCCAGGACATCTCAAACATGGTCCTCAACTGTGCGACCTGTCAATGCTTCCAGCCAGCGCAGAGCAAGGAGACGCTCCAGCAGCATGAAATCGAGACCTCCCTGTGGTCCAAGGTTGGCATCGACCTCTTTCGTGAGAATGGTTGTGAATACGTGTTGATTATTGACTATTTCTCCAATTACCCTGAAGTCGTGAAGCTCTCAGACCTCGAATCTCGGACCGTCGTCAAGGCCTGTAAGGAGGCATTCCCAGGCATGGTATCCCACTCACTTGTCATGAGTGACAATAGCCCGTGCTTTAACAGCCACGGGTGGTCTATGTTTGCCAAGTCATACCATTTCAAACATGTCACTTCCAGCCCACACTGTCCGCAGTCCAATGGGAAGGTTGAAAAACGGGTGCACATTGTGAAACAGCTCATCTGCAAGGCTGCAGATTCTGCTTCTGACATCTACCTCATGCTGCCTGCGTACAGGGCAACCCCACTATCCACTGGCATGTCAGCTCAACACCTGATGAACAGGGACCTGCGGATGACACGTCCAGCCGTACACTTGCCCAACCTGGATCACCTCCCGGTGCTGCAGAAGGTGCAGCAGCTCCAAAACCAGCAAAAGCAGGGCTATGATGCTCATGCCACCGATTTGCCCGTGTTATCCCTGGCAGACACTGTCAGGATCAAGATACCGGATGGTGGCTGGTCTGCTCCAGCTGTTGTTGTTCGACAGGCTGCGCCCCGCTCGTATGTGTACGTATGGCTGATGGTTCTGTTGTACGACGAAACAGACGGGCACTGCGCAAAGTTGCCTGCCCGCAACCGCTTTCTTCTCTGTTTCCGTCCATTGTTTTGCCAACTCCTGATACCTCAAACTACGAGGCCACCAGTCAGGCTTCCATCCTGCCTGTCAAGGTGCCGTTGTCCCCACCACCACCTCCGGGGGGTCGACAAGGATCAGATGTCAGCCCCAGAGACTGGACTTATGAACATTTGTTTTGTTTGCTATGTTCTGTTTTCTCACATTAGACAGCTGTCTTCACATGTAAATACGCTCACATATGCCACCGCTTGTAAATATGTTAATAAATGCCACCACATGTAAGCACGTTCCCATATGCCAACAAACCATAAAAAAAGGGAGATGTCATGATATGCAGACATGCAGATAATGATATACAGACAGTCAGCTAATGAACACAGAGAACAGGACATGACCAATAAGCAGGCAGGGCATTCAGGGGTGGTATCTCACTATAAAAGGCACGCGGCACTCACACTCCACCTCTTTCCACTGATGAACATCTACAGAGTATGTACAGTATCACACCTCCAGCATGTGGCTAAGAGCTAGTCTGGTTCAGTCAGACAGAGTAACCACACTTAGGTTAGCAGGGAGTCGAACTCATAGAGAACTGTGCTAACTGTGCTACTGGTACAATAAATCAGATTGAACTAATTCAAAGTCTGGAGTATCTTTTGGTTAAAGCTGCATCCAGTTGCAGCCTATGTTATCCCAGACAACAATAACACAACAACATTCAGCAGCAGATTTCCTTGATTCAGTGCAGCTTCCTGTTAAGGTTAACAAACTGTGTTTAAAGCTGAATGCTGGATGGAACATGCACTCACCTCGCCACTGTTAGGTCTTCTGTTGTGTGTTTTGATGTGGAGATGTAGAGTTGGGTGTGTTGCCTGACTTCATGGGAACAGATGTGGGCCAGGTTTTACCTCTCTCTTTTTTCATTATGTAACTTCATCATTTTAGCATTTAGAGAAATGCATAGAGCTACAAGTGACTTCCCTCAACTACATGCAACGCTCAATTTCCTTTCTGCTTAACCTATATATTATGACTCCTAACATGTTTCACTGAGAGTGTTGGTCAGTCTGGTCACACTTGAGTAGAGTTATTATCATTAGATCTTAGGAGGTTAAAATTCTCAATTGATCTGAGCAAGTCAGTCATATTCTAGCAAAACACAAATATGTCAAATGGCCATGATGATGAAACTGATGAGAAAAGGTGGCCGAGGCAGCACAGTGACGCAGTGGTTAGCATTGCTGCCTCACGGCGCCGAGGTCCCAGGTTCGATCCCGGCTCTGGGTCACTGTCCGTGTGGAGTTTGCACATTCTCCCTGTGTTTGCGTGGATTTCGCCCCCACAACCCAAAAGATGTGCAGGAAAGGTGGATTGAACACGCTAAATTTTCCCTTAATTGGGAAAAAAATGAATTGGGTACTCTAGAAAAGGTGGCCAGTGTCTGAATACAGTGGTGTACACTGTAGGAACTCACCAAAGGTTCTTCGACAGCACCTTCCAAAACCACGACCACTACCATCTAGAAGGACAAGGACAGAAGATACCTGGGAACATCACCACCTGAATCTACCCCTCTTAGTCACTGACTAACCTGACTTGGAAATATATCGTCGTTCCTTCACTGTCGCTGGGGCACCAATCTGGAACTCCCTCCCGAACAGCACAGCGGGTGTACCTACAGCACAGCCTCCTGTGTTGCAAATTTTCTATAACATCTATAATTTCCTCTATTTTTTCATACTATTTTGGGGTGGTTTCTACGGTGAAGGCAAACACAAAATAACTTTCCAAAGTCTCTGCCATTTCCTTGTTTTCCATTATCAATTCCCCAGACTCACTATCTCTCTCGAGGATCAACACTAACGTTACTCTTTACCTATCAAATACTGAGCCCTGCGGAACTCCACTGGAAACAATCTTCCTGTCACGAAAATACTTTGTCTACTTTGTACACCCTGCCACTGATTGGATTTTGCAACTAACTCGCCACTTGTCCTTGGGCTTTTACTTTTGTCAGCAGTCTGCCAGGTGAGATCTTGTCAAAAACTTTTTAAAAAATCAACGTAGACCACGTCGAATGCATTGCCCTCATCAAGCCTCCATACAACCTCCTCAAATAATTCAATCAAGTGAGACAAACACGACCTCCCCTTAATAAATCCATGCTGGCTGTTCCTCTTCACCTTACGAGGGGATGATTTAAATGACACAACTATTCACTTGTATACTTCAGAAATCATTAAATAGACCAGCATGTGTAGGTTTATGCCAATGAGAGTGGTAATACCGTTTGTAATGATGCATTTTCAGAAACTTCCTTGGTGACAAAAAGGGGATTTACTTAGTGACCTTCAAGTGCAGCAGCAGGTTTGCAGCTAATTCTAAAATACCATTGACTAGGAGAACTCATCTCGCTGGGGTGATTCTCCACTCTGATTCCCGATTGGTCACCTAGGCCAGGTGACCCTTACTCTGCTGTGTTGCCCTTAAAGGCCTAATCACCATACTTTTCTGTTAATTCACGATAAAATGCATTACAAAGTGACGAAAGGAGCCCCTGGACAGTAAAGGCCATTTATCATGGTCAGATCAAACATTTGTAGATTTGCAAATGTTTGCATTAAATCCAAGTTTCTGATAAATGTGGAGCACATTCATCTACCCAGATAGAAATGTTTGATTCTCTACTTTATTAAATGGAATAAAATGTGCAAAATCAATGATGAATCTTGTGATGGCAGCCTGAAAATATATATCCCTTCAGAATTAAATGAATGCATTTAGTTCCAATCTAATTTAAAAGGAGACTATGCAAAAGCAGAAACAGGCAAATATATTGATGGATGCAATGCATTTTGAGATCGCATATGCTTATTGAGGTTTTTGCAAGCTATAGCTATGGTCTGTATAATTGTGCGTGTGGAGGTTTGCGAATGTGATGGTGGTTATGGATGAAGGGGAGTTCTGCAGAGAATCAATCAGCACAAGATTGATGAACTGCCGGCAAGGTTAGCTTTGGGAGCACAGAACCATCTGGAAACTCTCCTGTGTCACTACCTGCAGGAAATTCTTTTTGCAGAGCAGGTGTTAATTCTTCCGTTTGATTTAAGTTTATGTTCCAATTTTCACATCATTCATAGTTTGAGTTTTGAAAAAATGTGATCCATCTGAAATATGTCAAATTTTAAAACCAGTAAGTAAACAAAAATGTTTGTACAGTGATGCAGCCAAGAGAACAACATTCAGGACGCGGTCGAGCAAAATTGCAACAACGTCCCGTGATGTGAGCATTTAATCGGGTGTTTCCTGGCGCTCGCAGCGTTGAGAGGCACCACGCTACCTACCAGGTCCTTGTTGCAATCCGGGGACTCAGCAGGGAACGCTCCGCCGAGGCCGCAAATCGTCATCTTTCCTTCGCTCCCGGAACTCCTCAATGCAGGAAGTGTTCGGGGCGCAATTATTAAATTGCATCCTGATCTCTTGACCCCCCAACACAACACCCAAACCCAGCTAAATCACCTATAATGGGGTCCACAGGCCTCCCCACATCCCACCTCACATGGGCAGGGCACCCTCGAGCCTGCTACCTGCGCACCTTGGCAGACTGGCACCCAGATAGCAGTGCCAAGGTGGCAGTACGAGGCTGGTGGTGCGAAGCTGCCCAGAGGGCAACCAACTCGGGGCCTCAGATCCCCTGGGAGACCCCCACACCCCCAAGTGTCTTTCCGTCTGGTCCCAGTTTGTGAAAGACCAGCACTGAATGGCACTCACCTGAGGTCTGGAAGGCGAAAGGGTTACATCCCAGGGCCTTAGTAGATCAGGTGAGTGCATATTAGAGCAGGACTTGCAATAATATTCAGGTTTGCCAGATAGTGATCCTGTCCACAATGGGCAGGATTCAGATTGCGACATCTCGCGAGATGCTGTTAGATCTCACGAGGCATGGTGAGCCGGGTAGATCCCGGAAGAGGAATTTCTTGGCATCTACCAGCACATAGCACCACCATTCAGACGCAACACGGCCTGTAGATTGTGCCCTTTCAGCATTTAGAAGCTACTCATCAGATATCTTATCTGAATTTGTTGGACGTATGAGTACAAGGAAAAGTACAAACAAAGGACAAGAGCATTTAGAGTTTTATAAATAAGTACATCTAGCACAAAAGCAAATAGGTAATGAGAAATCTATACAAAACACTGATTTAATCACAACCAGAGTTCTATGCGTAGGTTTGGACACCTCATTACAGAAAGGACATTCAAGGCATAGAGAATGTGTAGCACATGACCAGTATTGTGGCGGAAATGTGAATGATAGTCAGTGGAAGAGAGTTGATAAGCGAGGCTGATTTACACTCAAACAGAGGAAATCTCATATTCAAAGAGGGAACAACAAATTTCTCTGGGTTGTGAGTCAATAACAAAGCATCAACAATTTAAAATGGCCACAAAGTGAGTAAGGAGAATTTTGGAGCAATTCCTTGCACAGAAGTCTGTTTGAGCATGGGATGTCTTGCCACTGCAATTGTTAAAGACAAAACCCATCACGGATATGATTCAGCCACTGGGTGAATCCTGGAAGAGATCCAAATAGGAATTCTCTTACCGCTCTTTGATGTGGTTGATGTTTGTAAACATTGGGAGATCAGCACCTAGAGTCACTCATCCATGAAGGGAGATGAATGAATCAAGGCTGCAGCTGTTTTGTGGAACCTGTCAATCACAGCCCACTACTAGAAATGAATGAACGGCTTGCAGCTATGTGATCTGAGGGGTTCAAACAGAGGTTGCAGCTGTTCTCCTCCCAGGAATGGACATGTGGTGCTTCCAGGTAAGTGCTACAGCTGTTTCACTGCACCTGAAGGACAACTCCCTAACTTCCAGACAGGGGTCTCTTTTCTGGAGTGGTTAGTTGGGGGCGATCCCTTGAGTCAGGGGATCACTGGGGGGGATCTCCTTATTAAGGGGGTCCCCCTATTAAGTCAGTCTCTAGGGGGGTTCTCCCATTTTGGGGTCTCTGAGGGGGCTGTAGGGGGAGGGTCTGGTAGAAGGCAGATTGCGTATTGTGGTGGAGAGGGTGGATGGCCCTCGGATGGACTTTAGGGACAATTCCCTTACCTGCTTGGCCCACCACGAGGTCTACTACGTCAGGCTCACGTTTGGTGAGGTCTGTAGTAAACCCCGCCTGCGTTATTCCTGGCCCAGGGGACCAGAGAATGACGGAGGGCCGGAGAACAGAGTGCCAGACCCGCTAAATAGATGCCAATGGATCATTAAGAGTCATTTGCATTTATTTACATACCCCTGCTGGAACAGGGGCATGAAACCTTATCCTGCTGCCAGTGGGGGGATTGGAGCATCACGTTCGGATCGGTGCCTGCCGACGCCTGGCGCAATCCCAAATTTTCAATTCTCTGCCACATCGGGGACCTACTGGTGGCAGAGAATCCAGGCCGCGGTTGCTAAATTTGCTGACAACACAAAGATAGGTGGGCAAGTAAATTGTGAAGAGGACATAAGGAGGCTACAAAAGGACATTGATAAATTAAATGGTGGACAAAAATTAAGGAATAAAGTGGTTTGTGTGCTGTGATTGGCTAGGGGAGGCATGGTTGCACTACTGCTTCACAGCTCCAGGGATCCGGATTCAATTCCTGCCTCGGGTGACTGTCTGGGTGGAGGTTACACTTTCTCGCCGTGACTGCGTGGGTTTCCCCTGGATGTTCCAGTTTCCTCCCACAGTCCAAAGATGCGCTGGTTAGGTGGATTGAAGCTGTTAGGTGGATTGGCCATTTTAAATTGCCCCTTAGTGTCCAAAAAAGGGTTGGGTAGGGTTACTGGGTAGGGATAGGGTGGTGGTGTGGTCTTAAGTAGGGTGCTCTTTCCAAGGGCCAGTGCAGAATCGATGGGCCGAATGGCCTCCTTCTGCACTGCAAATTCTGAGATTCAATGTAAATAGATTAGAAGCAGTTCAGAGAAGGTTTAGAACATAGAACATAGAAAAATACAGCACAGGACATGCCCTTTGGCCCACGATGTTGTGCCGAACCTTTGTCCTAGATTAATCATAGATTATCATAGAATTTACAGTGCAGAAGGAGGCCATTCTGCCATTGAGTCTGCACCGGCTCTTGGAAAGAGCACCCTACCCAAGGTCAACACCTCCACCCTATCCCCATAACCCAGTAACCCCACCCAACACTAAGGGCAATTTTGGACACTAAGGGCAATTTATCATGGCCAATCCACCTAACCTGCACCTCTTTGGACTGTGGGAGGAAACTGGAGGACCCGAAGGAAACCCACACACACGGGGAGGATGTGCAGATTCCGCACAGACAGTGACCCAAGCCGGAATCGAACCTGGGACCCGGGAGCTGTGAAGCAATTGTACTGTCCACAATGCTACCATGCTGCCCTTAAGAACAAATGAATCTACACTACATTATCCTACCGTAATCCATGTAACTATCCAATAGCCGCTTGAAGGTCCCTAATGTTTCCGACTCAACCACTTCCACAGGCAGCGCATTCCATGCCCCCACTACTCTCTGGGTAAAGAACATACCTCTGACATCCCCCCTATATCTTCCACCATTCACCTTAAATTTATGTCCCTTTGTAATGGTTTGCTCCACCCGGGTAAAAAGTCTTTTGACTGTCTACTCTATCTATTCCCCTGATCATCTTATAAACCTCTATCAAGTCACCTCTCATCCTTCTCCATTCTAATGAGAAAAGGCCTAGCACCCTCAACCTTTCCTCATAACACCTACTCTCCATTCCAGGCAACATCCTGGTAAATCTCCTTTGCACCTTTTCCAAAGCTTCCACATCCTTCCTAAAATGGGGCGACCAGAACTGCACACAGTACTCCAAATGTGGCCTTACCAAGGTTTTGTACAGCTGCATCATCACCTCATGGCTCTTAAATTCAATCCCTCTGCTAATGAACGCGAGCACACCATAGGCCTTCTTCACAGCTCTATCCACTTGAGTGGCAACTTTCAAAGATTTATGAACATAAACTCCAAGATCTCTCTGCTCCTCCACATTGCCAAGAACCCTACCGTTAACCCTGTATTCCGCATTCTTATTTGTCCTTCCAAAATGGACAACCTCACACTTTTTAGGGTTAAACTCCATCTGCCACTTCTCAGCCCAGCTCTGCATCCTATCTATGTCTCTTTGCAGCCAACAGCAGCCCTCCTCACTATCCACAACTACACCAATCTTCGCATCGTCTGCAAATTTACTGACCCACCCTTCAACTCCCTCATCCAAGTCATTAATGAAAATCACAAACAGCAGAGGACCCATAACTGATCCCTGCAGTACGCCACTGGTAACTGGGCTCCAGGCTGAATCTTTACCATCCAACACCACTCTCTGACGTCTATTGGCTAGCCAGTTCGTTATCCAATTGGCCAAATTTCCCACTAACCCATGCTTCCTTACTTTCTGCATAAGCCTACCATGCGGAACCTTATCAAATGCCTTACTAAAATCCATGTACGCTACATCCACTGCTTTACCTTCATCCACATGCTTGGTCACCTCCTCAAAGAATTCAATAAGACTTGTAAGGCAAGACCTACCCCTCACAAATCCGTACTGACGATCCCTAATCAAGCAGTGTCTTTCTAGATGCTCAAAAATCCTATCCCTCAGTACCCTTTCCATTACTTTGCCTGCCACCGAAGTAAGACTAACTGGCCTGTAATTCCCAGGGTTATCCCTGTTCCCTTTTTTGAACAGGGGCACGACATTCGCCACTCTCCAATCCCCTGGTACCACCCCTGTTGACAGTGAGGACGAAAAGATCATTGCCAACGGCTCTGCAATTTCACCTCTTGCTTCCCATAGAATCCTTGGATATATCCCGCCAAGTCCGGGAGACTTGTCTATCCTCAAGTTTTTCAAAATGCCCAACATATCTTCCTTCCTAACAAGTATTTCCTCGAGCTTACCAGTCTGTTTCACACTGTCCTCTCCAACTATATGGCCCCTCTCATTTGTAAATACTGAAGAAAAGTACTCGTTCATGACCTCTCCTATCTCTTCAGACTCAATACACAATCTCCCGCTACTGTCCTTGATTGGACCTACTCTCGCTCTAGTCATTCTCATATTTCTCACATATGTGTAAAAGGCCTTGGGGTTTTCCTTGAGATTTTTCATGCCCTCTCTTAGCTCTCCTAATCCCTTTCTTCAGTTCCCTCCTGGCTATCTTGTATCCCTCCAGTGCCCTGCCTGAACCTTGTTTCCTCAGCCTTACATAAGTTTCCTTCTTCCTCTTAACAAGACATTCAACCTCTTGTCAACCATGGTTCCCTCACTCGACCATCTCTTCCCTGCCTGACAGGGACATACATATCAAAGACACGTAGTACCTGTTCCTTGAACAAGTTCCACATTTCACTTGTGTCTTTCCCTGACAGCCTATGTTCCCAACTTATGCACTTCAATTCTTGTCTGACAGCATTGTATTTACCCTTCCCCCAATTGTAATCCTTGCCCTGTTGCACGCACCTATCCCTCTCCATTACTAAAGTGAAAGTCACAGAATTGTGGTCACTATCTCCAAAATGCTCCCCCACTAACAAATCTATCACTTGCCCTGGTTCATTACCAAGTACCAAATCCAATATGGCCTCCCCTCTGGTCGGACAATCTATATACTGTGTTAACAATCTACATATTATGTTAACAATCTACATACTTTACTAGACTAATACCAAGAATGGGTGGGTATCTTATGAGGAAAGATTGGACAGTCTAGACTGATATCTTTTGGAGTTTAGAAGAGTAAGAGGCGACTTAATCAAAACATATAAGATCCTGAGTGGTGTTGACAGGGTGGATGTGGAGAGTATGTGTCCTCTTGTGGGAGAATCGAGAACAGGGAGTGAATGTTCAAAAATAAAAGTTCACTTATTTAAGACAGGGATGTGAATCTTTTTCTGTCAGAGGATTGTGAGTGTCTGGAACTCTCTTCCTCAAAAGGCAGTGGCAGCAGAGTCTTTGAATATTTTTAAGCCAGGGCTGGATCAATTCTTGAAGAGGTGAAAGGTTATTGGGGGTTGGAAGGAATATGTGTTTCAGGACAGGTTACAATCAGATCAACCGTGATCTTATTGAATGGCGGAGCAGGCCAGAATTCCCCCATTCTCTGACTGATTTTAACTAATACATTGACGCGGAGGCAGAAGTAGTAAAAATGCTTTCACTTTTAGCCTTTTGTTATAAATCCTAACATGAATTTGCTATAACTGTTCACCCCACAAGTCCTGTACTTGAGTTGGTGTTTCACTGGATCCCGTTCCAAGAATGTAAAACCTTCTAAATATATATTTAAATTCTGTAGTTCAATATGGTTACTTTGTAATAATAATAATAATATTTATTAGTGTCCAAGTAGGTTTACATTAACACTGTAATGAAGTTACTGTGAAAAGTTCCTAGTCGCCACACTCTGGCGCCTGTTCGAGTACACTGAGGGAGAATTCAGATTGTCCAATTCATCTCACAAGCATGTCTTACATAGATACATAGAAGATAGGAGCAGGAGGAGGCCTTTTGGCCCTTCGAGCCTGTTCCGCCACTCATCACAATCATGGCTGATCATTGAACTCAGTAGCCTAATCCTGCTTTCTCCCCATAGCCTTTGATCCCATTCTCCCCAAGTGCAATATCCAGCTGCCTCTTGAATATATTCAAAGTTTTAGCATCAACTACTTCCTGTGGTAATGAATTCCACAGGCTCACCACTCTTTGTGTGAAGAAATGTCTCCTTATCTCTGTCCAAAATAGTTTAGCCTGAATCCTCAGACTGTGACCCCTGATTCTGGACACATCCATCATTGGTAACACCTTCCCTGCATCTACCCTGTCTAGTCCATTTAGAATTTTCTAACTCTATGAGATCCCCCCTCATTTTTCTGAACTCCAGCGAGAACAATCCCAACCTAGTCAATCTCTCCTCATATGACAGTCCCACCATCCCTGGAATCAGTCTGGTAAACCTTCGCTGCAGTCCCTCGAGAGCAAGAACATCCTTCCTTAGAGAAGGAGACCAAAACTGCACACAATCCTCCAAGTGTAGCCTCACCAAGGCCCTGTACAAATGCAGCAACACATCCTGCTTCTATACTCGAAATCTCTCGCAATGAACAAGTTCGGGACTTGTTGGAGGAAACCGGAGAATTTTACTTTTACTCAACTGAATTATTTTTTAAATGTAATATATCATAGGATCATAGAATTTACAGTGCAGAAGAAGGCCATTAAGCCCATCAAGTCTGCACTGGCCCTTGGAAAGAGCACCCCTTTCAAATCCATACCTCCGTGCTATCCCGTAACCGCGTTTTGGACACTAAGGGCAATTTATCAAACCTGCACATCTTTGGACTGAGGGAGGAAACTCGCACCCGGAGGAAACCCACGCACACACAGGGAGAACATGCAGACTCCACACGAACAGTGACCCAAGCTGGGAATCGAACCCGGGTCCCTGGCGCTGTGAAGCAACAATGCTAACCACTGTGCTACCGTGCTGCACTCAGACTCTCAATGGCCTTGGGAAGGTGGAAGTGTGCCTCAAAGGAGCACATGTCAAAGATAAGGCAACGCTAGTGCAATGCTGCATCTTCTATCTGTGACTTCATTGATTCCTGTTTTCTAAGATGATCAGGGACCATTGAAATGACCACATACAGAATAATTCTATTGTTCAGAGCTATTCATAATTCTACCGAACCAGTCTTTTACAGCATTTAACAATGTAAAACAACAGTTAACAATGTAAAATTAGCCACTGTTTAGTTGATCACCATGTATTGTAGCTTCACTATTGAGACTTTGTGGCTCAATAAATGTCCCAAAATGTTATTTGAAACTGTGACTTACAGCCTTAAAAATCCATTTCTCAGTAGCAGTTTCTTTTGTGTGTGTTTGCATATTTAATCAGAACCTTCTGTAAGTGTCTGCAATTAGTGCAGCGATGATTAATAAAATAACCTTTTTTAAAGCCCCATTTAGCAACCAAAACTGCACAATCAGGTATAATTAATTCATCAATAATAAATCACGTTTGATTAAGTAAGCATTGAAAGTAGAATACATTAATACACTTCCCCACCTGAGCACTGCTGATTTTTCGAGTGGTAATGAAAATTAGAGTGAGTTGGGAAAACATTTAACATTTTGCATCTTACAGCAGATATAATGCACGTTTAGAAATAGCCTGTAATCGCTTGTTTAACTATTATAGATCAACACCATGCTTAGATTAATGAAGTGATAAGACCTATTTCTGATCTTAAAATGGATGAGTCTGTTGTGTGCTTTGACGAAGCCTCGGACTGACCCTCGGCCTACAGAGAGGGATAGAGTCAATGGTGAGAGAACAGAGTTTATAGCAGGCATGGAAGACAATGGTTTTTTGGTCTTCCCAATATTTAACTGGAGAAATGTTATGTTCATCCAATACTGAGAAGCACTGCAATGAGATATTGAAGTTAGGGGTTAGTGAATATAAAAAGCTGCTTGGAAATTCTCTTGTCTCCTGGTCAGTGTTAGTGACTTTTCAGGAGTGGGACACTGAGACGTAATGTCCGGAGCTCAGCTTACCCCATGCTCCCTGCTGCTCATTGCTTTCAGATAAGCAGCGGGAGATAGCTAAGGCCATGTAACACTTTATTTGGCTGAAATGTCTGGCCTCATTAATAAATTGATGTCATGAAGCCAGTGTCCGCCTTTGAATCCTCAGCTGTTTGATGGTAAAAGTGAATTTATTTATCTTACAATTTAAAAATATATATCCCGTTGTATTTTTGAACTCTGCAGATAATGTAGCTACAGGGTCTTATCTTCAAGTATTTTTGACCTATTGTTAATATGAAAGCTACAGATCAACGTGATTGAATGTGATCACTTATCCTTCATGTTGCCATTCTCGTGCATGTCAGATAGTGTCCATCTTTCCTAAATGCCCTCCTTTATTTAACTTACCAAGGACTCCTCTCTTTTTGCAGAAGGCTCCATACTACATCAACAAATATTAAATTTCTCTGTTGTGACGACACCTCCTCTGCTGCCTGGACTTCATCGAGAATCGTGTGTCATAGCCAGGAAAACATCTCTGACAATTCCAACATCATTCAAACCTGGTGTGTCACTAACAGCTGGATAATAGGTGGTTTGCAAGGAATCGTGTAACGGCTTTTTTCCCTTTTGTCTCTTTCCAGCCTTCATCCAGATGTTTTTGTACAGATAACCATTCCTTCCCCTCACCCCCCCCCCCCACCCCCCCCCCCCCTCCCCCCACCCCCCTCCCCCGGCACCCCCACCCCACGCTCTCGAAATTCCCTGAATCAGATATAATGGTATGACAGGCTAATTTTTGGGAGTATCACCTGCACTCAGCGCACCCGATATTTTCAAGACATTTATTTTTGGACTTCTTCAATATTTTGGATCTTTAGCTAGTCTCTTTAATACTTGCATTGGATAAAGCAGTGGTGGGCAACCTGCGGCCCACGGCAACATGTGGCCCAGAAGACATTTTATTGACCGATGCCCGTGCACATGATGACCAAATTCCATTGATTTCCGGCTGCAGAGTTTTTTTGCCGATCGGTATGACTGAAGTGATCCGCACATGAAGCAAGGGCAGGTGATTTGAGGTGCGTGCTGATTACTCACAACATTGACTATGAGTGCCATGCGCTCCCTCTGCGTCCAAAGTTCAAATGTTAATTCCAGCGTGTCCAAACCACAATGTCTCAGTGTGATCACAATTAATTTGTGAATAAAATGAAACTTCTCCTTGTAAAAGGAGAAATGGTTACCCAATAGCTATATGGTTCCCAGAATGTGAGTCTGTGTCCAGTCATCTCATGCATAGCCTCAATCCTAACAAACATCACATCAATGGTACTGGTGAAAATGGATTTCAAAGGGAGGCTGTACAATGTCAGAAAGGAGTCAATCTTCCAATAGTGTTTCATGACATTAGTTTCTTTCCTTCATGATGTGGAGATGCCGGCGTTGGACTGGGGTGAGCACAGTAAGAAGTCTTACAACACCAGGTTAAAGTCCAACAGGTTTGTTTCAAACACGAGCTTTCGGAGCACGGCTCCTTCTTCAGGTGAGTTCCTTCCTTCATGGCACATATAAGACTAGAAATTTGTCTGTGCCACATAGGACACGGAGGTGATGCCTTTTGTCATGGGGTAGAACACACATTTCGTTCTGTCACTCCATTGAACTGATAGAGGTGCCCAGGATAACTTGTGCTCCTGGCTGGCCACATGCTGCAGTCATAAGAGCAGGTACTCCAGTTTCTCTCCAGCTCACAAAGGCAGACTGTCCCTCTTGACGGCAGACTGTCCTTCATGAAGGCGGACTGTCCCTCTCGAAGGCAGACAGCCCCTCTTGACAGCAGACTGTCCCCTTTGAAGGCTGTCTGCCCCTCTCGAAGGCAGACAGCCCCTCTTGACAGCAGACTGTCCCCTTTGAAGGCTGACTGCCCCTTTTTAACGAATATAAAGTACTACAGATGTTGTAAATCTGAACTAAAAACAGAAAGTGCCGAAAATTCTCATGTTTTGGTAATGTTTTGAGTCCAATATGACCAGTTCCAAAGAAGAGTGATATTAGGGCAGGACAGTGGCACAGTGGTTAGCATTGTGGCCTCACGGCGCCGAGGTCCCAGGTTCAATCCCGGCTCTGGGTCACAGCCTGTGTGGCGTTTGCACATTCTCCCTGTGTTTGCGTGGGTTTCACCCCCATAACCCAAAAGATGTGCGGGGTAGGTGGATTGGCCACGCTGAATTGCCCCTTAATTGGAAAAATGTAATTGGGCACTCTACATTTATTTTTTAAAAAGAGTCATATCAGACTTGATACATGAACTCTGTTTCTCCCTCCACCGATGCTGCCAGACCTGCTTGGATTGTCCCTCTTAAAGACAAGTTGCACTAATTAACATAAGGCTGCATAAGATTGACATTGGTGCAAATTTGAACACGGAATACGGAGCACTGTCCAATGATGTTATGCTCCTATCCTTTAACGACACGTTACAACATTACCTGCTAATGGATTTGATCACAGTGACTTTACACACTTTGGGGACCTTTCAACACTTTGAACGCGTCACCTAAACTTTGAAATTTAGGAAGTCAATGCCAATTCTGTCTAATTTGCCTGTGACATTGCCCATACAGAGTGAGCGGGTGCACAGTTTTGGGCCCCTGGTTGGCTTCCCACAGGTGCAATGTGTTATCATCAACACGTATGCGGCAATTAGGGAACATGCAGATTATCCTCGAATTTTCAACACCATAAGGATTTCTACTCAATTCATATGCAGCTGGTTACAACCACAAAAACACTTTCTAAGAATCCTGGGCGGCTGCCATGATATATGAAAGTAATATTGTCCTGAGGTTTGTAAAATTCAACAAAGCATAGGGAAGAAACTGATCAGCAAAAACAGGAAAAACGAGGATGTGTGAATGAACTAGCTAGAGACAAAAATTCTCAATAGGTATATTGTCATGAGAATGTCGCTTTAAGAAATGCTTGGCTGCTCATAGTACTGCAGTGATGTCAGAGTGTGGGTGCAGCTGGACTGTCTGTAAGCTTTTTACTTTCATTTTAGGCTGTTTGCTGCAAGGTGTGTTTTAGTTTAATTTTCAGTGTTGGAGCTGAAGCCAGACAGAGCTGGTGCACTGTTGATCTCTCTGCCATGAAAATACTATCTCTTGACCATTTGGTGAATTCAGAATTATAAATGTTTTCAGTAGTGACTTTAACCTGATGTGCTTCTTTTAAAGGTTTTGTTTTTAAGTCGTATGGATGTTAAAAGCAAAGCTTAAAGGATTACTTAGTGTTATAGTCTTTGCGGTTTGTATTTGAATTGATGGTTGCTAAGATGTTCGCTGTATGGTTTAAAAAGGTTAACTTGAGTTCATAGAATAAACATTGTTTTGCTTTAAAAGATACTTTTCCATTTCTGCTGTACCTCACCTGTAGAGTGGGCCGTGTGCTCCCCATACCACAATCTATTAAAAGTTGTGGGTCAGGTGAACTCCATGATACACTTTGGGGTTCTCTAAACCCTGGCCCATAACAATATGAAAAGGTAGGGTTTAGCAAGAGTAAACACATAAGAGTACCTTAGAGGCAGAGACAATAGAAATTATAACTGCAGAATCACAGAAGTGTTGTGGAGCAGAACGAGCCAATTTGGCCCATCATATCTGCAACATAATGGAAATAAGAAAATAACAAAGACATTAAATTAATATTTTGTATCTGTCTTTGCAGTAAAATAGTCAGGAAACATTCTGGATGGTGCGCAGCACGGTGACACAGGGGTTAGCACTGCTGGCTCACAGAGTCAGGGAATCGGGCTCGACTCCAGCCTTGGGTGGCTGTCTGAGTGGAGTTTGCACACTCTCCCCATATATGCGTGAGTTTCCTCCGTCACTCCGATTTCCTTCCACAGTCCAGCAGAGGTGGATGAGCCATGATAAAATTGCCCCTGAGTGTCCAGGGATGTGTAGGTTAGGTGGGGTTGCGAGGATAATATGGGGACTATGTGCTTAGGTAGGTGTCCTTTCAGAGGGTTGGTGCAGACCCGATGCGTCAAATGGCACTGTAGGGATTCTAAGAATTCTATGAATGAATGTAATGGGGAAACCAAGGATCTGGTGATAATCTGTGATTTAAGGACACAATTGTTAGGAAGAAATAGTACAGGAGAAATTAACAGCTTATTCCCTGCTGTTACCATACTCCTAAATGACCCACTTATGGACTGACCTCATTAACACTACACCCCTGTATGCTTCCCCAATGCCGGTGTTATGTAGTTACATTGTACACCTTGTGTTGCTTTATTGTGTATTTTCTTTTATTTTATTTTCTTTTCAGGTACTTAATGATCTGTTGAGCTTCTCGCAGAAAAATACTTTGCACTGTACCTCGGTACACGTGACAATAAACAAAATGCAATCCAATCTAATTGGACTAAAAGCCAATAGACCTGATGGATTACATCCTCAGGTATTCAAAGATGTGATTACAGTAGGTGTTTTGATTTTGATCTTCCCAAATTTTCTAACTTTAAAAACAATCCTCATAGATTTGAAGATCGTAAATGTAATCCCCCTGTCTCAGAATGAAGGGACAGAGAAAACAGAGAACAATTGGTGGGAAATCCTTGCTGTCATCACCATCGATGAACTACCAAGGATTCTCCCTACTCTCCATTGCTGGGAAGATCATCGCTCAAATCTTCGCCATCTGCTTTCTCCCAGTCTCTGAATAAAACCTTCCAGAAAGCAAGTGTGACATCCAGCCAAACTGGAACAGCAGGCATGATTTTCACTGCTCAGCAACTTCAAGAGAAATGTCAGGAGCAACATCAACCATTCCACATAGCCTTCATCGATCTAACCAAGGCTTTCGACTCAGACAACAGGAAGTGTTATGGAAGACCCTGTTGAAACAGAGAAATTCATCAGCGACAGTCAGCGACAGTCCTCACCACCTTCGAGGTCAAAACTGAAGTCAAACAGGGTGTTTCATCACCTCCACCCTTTTCTCCAGCTTCATCGCCACCATCCTTGACCTTGTCAAGAACAAGATTCCCAGTAGAATGGACATTGTCTTCAGAATGGAGTTAAAATCTTTCAACCTCAACTGGTTAAAGTCCAAGAAGTAAACAATACTGATATCTTTCGAAAAACGTCAGTATGCAGCTGACATCGCCATCTCCACTCTCTCAGAAGAGAATCCCAAACTATAGTAAAGTCACTTCAGATATATTTCTGAGGTCTCAGCCTTCTTCTCAGCTCTGCCTGTCTTTACTGAACAGTTCTCTGTTCCAGTCCATTTAACCTCAGGCATCCTGGAAACTTCTCTTCATTAGACTAGTTTCCTTAACTAGCTGGACTTTAGCTCCAGGCACTTGTTTTAGCCATTACTCCATGGTATGTTTTCTGACAAAACTGAAAGAGATGTTCCCTCCCCAGCCTTCTAAGCCAACTGCCAAATTAATTCAGCTAAAACTAAAAACAAAAAGCCTTTCTACATTAAAAGTGTCCCTGGTTGTTAAGCAATGATCACGTGCTTCTGCAGGCTTCTATTTACTCTTCATGCCCTAACCTCTCTAAGTGCAAAGACGCAAAATTTGAATTGACACCAAATTCCCCACAAATGCAAACAATTATGTCCAGCAGGAATCTAACTAAAGGTTTAACCTTCCTTACATAGAAACACTCAATTAAGCCCACTTCAAACTATAACTTATTTTTAATATTTGCCAATACAAACAAAAATCCCTCAAAATTTCTTTTACTTTCCTAACAACCTCAAGGATACAGATCACCAAAGATGACCTTAGAACAGGAGACAAAGATCTCTCCGCACAACATTACCATGATATGGCCCTGGTCATTTACAGCAAGCGAGCTGCCACCAGCCAGACAGGAGTTATACATTCACAGAAGCTCTGTGAGGAGCCATGCACTGTCCCCACTGTAAGTCGTCATCATCCTCCTGCAATGTAGGGACTATGGGAAACCATTCCCTCCCCATGTCACAAGCCTTATTGGAAAGGGTGTGAGCTGCCAGCAGTCAGATGGGAGAGCAATGTTCATGGAAGGGACGTGAGGATGAAAGGATGTGCTCAGTGATTTGAATCATCATCCTCCATGAATCAGGCAGCTCTGTCGCAAGCCCCCGCATATAAGTGCATCCAGGAGGTGATGGACACACTCTTCACAAGGCCATGTAACCATGTCAATTTGGACGAGGATCAGGCTAGCCAGGACGTGAGAGCCATGGGTTTCACCCAAACTTCCAGCTTTACACAGGATGCCATCAGTTGCAGTCATGTGGCTCACAAATCGCCGGGGCAACAAGAGGTGCAGTTCATCAACTGCAAGGACTTTCACTTCATGAATATTCAACTGGTCTGTGACTACAGAAAGCAAATCCTCCAGGTGTGTGTTAGCTTCCGGGGGAGTATGCATGACTCATAAATCCTGAGCCGCTCTCAGATCCCACCATTTTTGAGGGTCCATAGTGGCTACAGGATTGGCTTCTCAGGGACCAGGAATATCTACTGAGGACGTGACTGACAATTCCTGTGCCGAGGCTACAAAGTGCAGAAAATACCTGATATAACAGGGCTCATGCTGCTGCTAACACTTTGATGGAACACGCCATAGAGATGCTGAAGATAAGGTTCCAGTGCCTGGACCGGTCTGGTGAAGACCTGCAGTACAATCCACAGAGGTGTCATGCATCGTGGTCATCTGTTGCAACCGTTACAACCTAGTGCTTCAACAGGGGGAGGAACTTCCTGAGGACGAAACGCATGTTATGTTGGATGAGGAGGATGTCAAGATGGTCAAAAAGGAGGCCATGTGACGGGACAGATGAGCTTGCGAGATGCTGCAAATGTCACCCATGAAACACATAAGTATTGAGGGTGACTGTGGCTTTTAATGCCCTCCAAGTTCCTATGGTGCCAGCTCCTGCAGAAGCATCTACAAGTGGCAGCATGGTAGCACAGTGGTTAGCACGCCCTGCTGGGAGATCTGGTCACCTGGGAACTTGAGTGTCGACATGCCAAAGCAACATTTGAAGAGCACGTTTCCCGACTCCAGCAGGTATTCGGCGGAATACCTGCTGGAGTCGGGAAACGTGCTCTTCAGGGATCATGGACCATATGGTGATGTCGTCCACGTACACACGAACCCCTTCAATGCCCTCCATCATCTGCGCCATGATGCGATGGAAGATCTCCAATGTCAAGACAATGCCAAATGGCATTGGATTATAGCAGTATCTGCCAAACTGTGTGTTGAAGGTGCAGAGCCTTCTGCTGGACTCATCCAGCTGGATTTGCCAAAATCCATGTGACGCATCTAGCTTGGTGAAAAAACTTGCGTGTGCCATCTCACTGGTGAGTTCCTCCCGCTTCGGAATGGGGTAGTGTTCATGCTTTATATTCTTATTGAGATCCTTGGGATCAATTCAGATGCGCAGGTCTCCCGAAGGCTTTCTAACACATACCATCGAGCTGACCCAGTCAGTTTAGTTACCTTGGAAATGATGCCCTGTTGCTGAAAGGTCCTTGAGCTGTGCCTTCAGGCACTCCCTCAGCGGAGCCAGGACCCGGCATGGTGCATGGACCATTGGCTTGGCATTAGGTCGTAGCAGAATCTTGTATCAATATGGCAGCATTCCTATACCGTCGAACACATCCCGATAGTGAGCGAGGATGTCGTTGTGTAAACCCTCTGCATGAGGTTCAGCTGCTTGCAGGCATGCGCGCCAAGTAGGGTTGCCCTGTCTGGCTTGACAATTTCAAAACATAACGGTGTATGAATGCTCCAGTTGGAGACGAGTAGATGGCAGGATCCCAGTGCAGTGATGGCATTTCCATTGTAGTCCAGGCACCTGCAGGCTGCTGGAAGGACCTTGGGGGGCTTCTTGATGTGTTTGAAATCTGCCTGTGAGAGGAGGTTGGCAGAAGCAGCTGTGTCCATCTTAAAGTGGATGGAGCAGTGACTGACCTGCTTCACCGCAAGCCATTCGTCCGCAGAATCCACAGTGAGGATGGATTGAGTTTGCGATGAGTTGGATGTGGCATATTCACATTTGGTAATGATGCCCACACAGTGGGCAGAATCCAGGCAGTCTTCCTCTGGAGCTGTTGTGCTGCCAGGATCAGAATCCTGGAATCGTTGTTGCAGACTCTGAACACGCTGTCGTCAGAATTGGGAGCGCTGGCCCCTGACTGGTGGTGCAGACCTGCACAAGACTGCATAGTGCCCAGGCTTCCCGCAGTTTAAACATTCTCTTAATGCTGTCATAAATCTGGCCATTATGACATCATGCCACTGTGGGCAGACCTTTGGGGGGTGGTGGTGGTGATTGCTGTGGAGATTCCCGATAATGAGATATTACTGAATGGAAAATAGGTTCCCAACGTTGCATGGTTGGAATTACATTACATCACTGTTGGGGCAATTGTAGCTTCAACTATTTCCATTGCATTCCTGTAAATCCAACTCTCAATCTTACCATCTCCGGATCACAGCCCTGGGCAATCAATCTGCCACAGCATTCTCAGCACTCAGGGAAATGGTCTGAAGACGTGAGAGCTTCTTCTGCATCTGATGGGAGTCATTGAACGGTATTCTCCGCTCCCGATAAAAATCGGGATGGCCGTTGTGAAATTGGCCGAGCTTCACGACGTCCCGATACGGTCCCGCTCCCAAGCTATTCACGCCCCGGAAATGGGCTAGGAGCGGGGCCGTGGGTGTCACGCGTCAAATGACGCGAAAAAGTTGCGACTCCCGAATGACGCCACAATGACGCCGCTCCGCGTCGTAAAAAGGCGCGAGAGGCCCCCCTCTCTATCCCTCTCCCTCCCTCCCCCCTCCTCCTTCTCCCCCTTCTCCTTTCCCCCCCCCTTCTCCCCCACACCCCCTCCCCCCCAACCCCCCCCCCCCCCCCCCCCCCCACCCCCCACTGTTCGCTGTGTTCTCCAGGATACCAGCCTGGTTTTCTCACAGTCCGGCGGTTCGCTCACCTCCTCGTCAGCCAGCTCGACTGGCTGATGAATTTGAAAAGCAGGTGTGTCAGCCGGCGTACTCAACTTGCAGGCCGACGTCGGAACTTCGGCCCATCCGGGCCAGAGAATAGCGGGAGGCCGGTTTTGGCCGTTTGGGGCAATTTGACAGGGTTATTCGCGGGAAAGGCGGTCGGAAAAATTTGCGCGTTGGGGAGAATAGCGGGAGCGTGTCTGACCGGCGTTGCGGGAAAAACACACGTCCCACTATTCTCCGCACCGGCGTGGGGTCAGAGAATTCCGCCCATTGTCCGTGGAATCGGAAGCAATATCAGCATTGCAGCCAACATAGAGAAGTTGAGTGTCGGTCCCAGAATAACTGAATTTCAAACTCAACAAAGACTTTTCAATGAAAGACTGATGCAAAGGGGAAATCAGAAGGGAATCAACACTTTGACCATTTGGAACTTGGAGAAAAGATTTGGGATATTCTGAGGAAGTTATGGCTCCCTCAAAGCACCAAGCGAAAGAGTTTCAGAAGAGGAATGATGTTCAACTCCAGCGAAGACTGTCAAAGCTGCATCATCCACCGCTATGTCAAAGAGTTTTTTAGGGTCTTTTCAGCCATTGAAGATCTTGGGCAGAGCTCTCCAATAATGGAGCTATGTCCCCATTCCAGCGTAAAAATGCTGGCGACTCACCCTGGACTTTTCAGAAGAAACTCCAGAGCGATTCTCCGACCTGAAGGGGGCTTGCAGGGCCCCGGAGTAGGCTTTGCATCTCCGGCTGCCGATATGGGGCCCTGCCTTTCCGGTCGGGGGGTTCGCGCATGCGCACGGTGGCGGCCTATGCGGCTGCCCCCGCACAACATAGCGGACCCACACCGCAGACCGGCACCAAAAAGATAGGCCCCCCCGGGATCGCGCACACCCGCGCCTCCGACCAATGGCCTGGCCGTCTATGAGGCCCCACCCGGTGCGGGATCCCCCGCCCCCCACCAGGGTGGCCGTGGACTGAGTCCACAGCCGCCGCACCAAGTTCCCGACAGGTGAGACCATGAGAGACCCACGCCGTCGGGAACTCGGCCAGCTACACTTGGAGAATCTCTGCGGGGGCCTCTGTCAATGGCCTCCTACCCGCGCCGCGTAGACCGCGTGCGCGCGATTCGCAGCGATTCTCCAGGGACCAGAGAATTGCGGGAGCGGCGTCGCGCCAGATTTAATGTCAACGCCCATTCTCCACCCCCACGCCGATTGCGATTTTGGTGCAGACGCTCGGAGAATCCCGCTCCTTAGATTTCAGTGAACTGAGACAAATCACAAAAAAATGACCAAATTCCTGTAAGATTGTCAGGAAAAGGAGAAGAGGTGATTTCCCGATGATGTTCCGGGAGGACTGTCGACTTTGTGTTGGTGCTTCTAAAAGAGCCACAATTCTCTCTGTCGGAAGATGCTATGGGCAATGGTAGAATTGCAGAGAATACAGAGACTTACCTTCTGTAAAATTTCCTGGACAATTCACTCAGGGATAAGATTGCTGTTCAGGATTCTGCAGCTTCAGAAGTGCTATAGATTCTGCTGCAACTTCTGTGCTGATCTCCAGCTCTGGTGGGGGAGGGGGAGGGTAGAAGACATTCAGTTGGGGCTGAAATGTGAATATTAATTGATTTTCACCCTGGGAAGCTGCAGAGCGTGTGACCCTCTATGGGTTCTGACCTGGACCCAGGAAAGGCATTCACTGCTTCACCTCCGATGAGAGACAGTATTCCAGGCAAACAGCCTGTGTCTACCGCCACATCGACACTGTAACCTACAGGAACGTTGGAACGGGTACATTCAGGACATATTTCTATCTATGCGACTTCTCCCATCGCGAACGTCCTTGGGTCAGATTCTTCATTTCCCAACACTGATTTCGTAATCGGGAGGACAATCCGTTTTTACGACCAAATCGGGGGCCGCGCCTGTTTTGCGCAGGTTTCACATACTCGCTCCCTCCAAAACGGTGTCACCGCTGCACACACCGCACTCCATTGGGATGGCCTCAGGACATCATCTGAAGGCCCTCCCCCGATGCTCCGCCCCCAATGGGCTGACTTCACGGCGGCGCGGGGGACGTGTGGCCCCAGCATGCAGGACGGCTACGGACTGTGTCCAGGGCCGCCTCAGTCGGGAAGGAGCCGTGCTGCTGGCTGGGGGGCTTCCACAAGCACTGGGGGGACTGGTGTGGGGTGGACAGGGGGTGTTCAGGGGAGCACTATCCGACAGGTTGGTTCCGCGCATAGCTTGCGCCATGCTGTATGGCGCGACCGCTACAGGTGCTCGCCTTGCGCATGCGCAGCCACGGACCCGGCAAATTTTCCGGATGTTTATTTTGTGGAGACCGGGAGTTTTACCTGGTGCGGCTGCTGGCCTCTCACGGGTTGCAGCATCGGTGCGGGGGCGTCAGTGATTTTTTTTTCCATGCAAAAAGCCATGGATCCTCCGCACTTAGCCTCAGAATCAGAGAATCTGGCCCCTCATTTCTAGACAATGGATCAGCCTGCAACAGTAAGCCTGCTAACCTCTCAAGGAATACATCATTCGACTTTTAATTCTGGACTCTCGTGTCCTATCTAGACCAATCGCCTACATCCTTCTATACCCCGTCTGTTCATGTGTCCATCCAGATATGTCTTCAAGGTCGCTAACATATCTGCCTCAACCACCTCACCAGGCAGTGCATTCCAGGCCACCATCACCCTCTGTGCAAAAAACTTCCCCCGCACATCTCCACTGAACCTTTCCTCCTCACCTTGAAGTTGTGTCCCTTGTGCCCTGGGACAAAGCCTCCAACTGTTCACCTTATCTATACCCCTCATAATTTTATAAACTTCTATCAGGTCGCCTAAACTTCCGTCTCTCTAGGGAGAACAATCCCAGTTTATTCAATCTCTCCTCATAGCTAATGCCCTCCATACCAGGCATCATCCTGGTAAACCTCTTCTGTACTCTCTCCAAAGCTTCCACGTCCTTCTGGTAGTGTGGTGACCAGAATTGGACACAGTGGGCGGGATTCTCTGATCCTGAGGCGAAGTGTTGACACTGTCGTAAATGCCGTTGCGTTTCTCGGCGGCGTCAACGTGGCCTCAGGAGCAGCGATTCTGACCCCTACAGGGGGCCAGCCACTCCAGCTGCCGATTCACAGCATCAGATGGGCGCTGCGGGTCTGCGCATGCCCAATGGGACCAGTGCCAATCCACGCATGCGCAGTGGCTCCCTTCTCCGCGCCGACCCCGACGCAACATGGCGTAGGGCTACAGGGGCCGGCGCGGAACAAAAGAGGCCCCCAGCCCGAGAGGCCGGCCCATCGATCGGGGGGGGGGGGCACGTAGACTGGCCCCCGACCGGTGCTGCGCAGAACAGCACCAATGGCGCTTATTGTCCGCTCTCTGGAGAATCGGCGGACCGGCGGCGGGGCGGCATTGCGCGATTCGCGCCCGTCCCGGTGATTCTCCGGCCTGGCCTGCGCTGAGAGAATTTCCCTCAGCATTCCAAATGTGGCCTAACTGACGTTCTATATAACTGTGACATAATTTGCAAGCTTTTTTACTCAATACTCCGTCCGATGAAGGTGAGCATGCCATATGCTTTAATTACCACAATTTCCACCTGCTGCCACTTTTAAGGACCTGCACGCCCAGACCTCTGTGTGTCTATGCTCCTAATGGTCCTGCCATTTATTTTATAGCTCCCATCTGAATTGGATCTACCAAAATGCATCACCTCATATTTGTCTGGGTTAAATTCCATCTGCCAATACACTGCCCAATTTTGCATCTTATCTATATCCTGCTGTATTCTCTGACAGTCTTCATCACTATCCGCAACTCCTGCAATCTTAGTATCATCCACAATCTTGCTAATCAGACCAGCTACGTTTTCTTCCAAGTCATTTCAAAATATTACAAAGGCAGAGGTCCCAGTTCCGATCCCTGCGGAACACCACTAGTTACAGACCTCCATTCAGAAAAACACCCTTCCACAGTTACCCACTCTCTTCTATGGCCAAGCCAGTTCTGGATCCACCCAGCTAGTTCACCCCTGACCCCATGTGATCTTTTGTACCAGCCTGCCATGAGGGACCTTGTCAAGTGCTCTCACCGTAAAAGTACATCCACTAAACCCTTTCCCGGACTGAGGAAGCCGAGCAAACAGCGGTGAGCACTGAACATATACTCGGATCTGACTTCCCGACCAATAAACACACTGATAAAATGCTGTTCAATCTCACTCCCGTTCAACTGTCAAGTCCAGACCTCGGGAAACCTGGGCAGCAGCCATTAATTCCAAATTAGGTTCTCAATCCTATTATAGGAGCCAGATTTAAATATGTTGAGGACATAGCCATCCTTCCATGGTGGGGCAAAAGAGAAAATGCTGGAAAATCTCAGCAGGTCTAGCAGTACTGTAGGGAGAGAAAAGAGCTAACGTTTCGAGTCCGATGACTCATTGTCAAAGCTAACAGACAGAGAAAGTGGGAAATATTTACACTGTGGAGTGAGAATGAAAGATGAGTCATAGCCGCAGAAACCCAGGGAAACCGGGTGCTAATGGCTACAGATACCAAGGGGAAAGAGTGCTAATGGCAGTCCCCAGAGAGGACAAAAGATGTGAAAGGTCAAACAGCAGAGAAACTAACATCAGAGGATGACCTGTAGGTGTGGGGGGAGGGGAAGGGGAAGCAAAGAGGAGAAAAGTGAAGGAAAGGTGGATAAGATTGGGGGGGTTTTAAATACATATTAAGAAAGAAAGTAATGGTAAAAGACAGTTAAAATGAAATGAAAACACCCATATAAAAGGACAGGGCACACATGCGCTTTTCTCTTTTCCACAGGCAACACTTAGTGAGAGACAGGGGCAGATCAGAAAGCATCACACCCACCGCATGGATTGGAGCAGACTGGTTAGTTAGATTGAGTTACTATAGCAAGATCAGCAGGGGAGTCGAACTCAAGTAGGAGAATTGTTAACGGTTCAATAAATGTGTTAAAACTATCTCCAAGTCTGAACCTTATGCTACATGAAGAAGCATAACACATGATACCAGTAGTGCCCTGTTGAATCTTTATAGTTCAACTCAACAAATCGGTGACTACCAGCAACAGAACCCAGGCAAGTTGTTCGAGATTCCAGTTCCGCAGCAGTTCAGGTACCACGGCAATCGCAGTGCAAACTGGCGTGCGTTCAGGCAGAGATTCGAGATCTACTTGGAAGCGTCCGACCTAGATGGCTTGGCGGATGCAGAGAAAATAAAGCTTCTGCTCACTATTGCGGGTGCACGTGCAGCAGAAATCTTCAAGACCTTCAAGTACTCCAAAGGGCAAGACATGAGAAATTTCCAGGCAGTCCTGGCAAAGTTTCAAACATACTGCAAGTAAAGCACAAGAGAGAACAGTAAAAGAGGTGCCAAACTCACCACGAGACGAAGGTAGGCCTGCAAATGCAAAAAACGGCAGTTTTGATTGGCAGCCATCTTGGGAAAGCAGCCGCACATGCGCAGTTCCCCAAAAGAAGTGTACCGGCAAAACAGTGTTTTGTGCATGCGCGAGAAGCCACCCATACCCAGTTTCGCAAAGAGCGCAAAGTAAAGGAAAAGCCATCTACGCATGCGCGATCCATTCCTACGCTCTACGTCACAAGCGTCATGACGTCAGAGGCCCAGGACCACGGCCACTTAAAGGGAAAATGTCCCAATACAGTGAAAAAAAAATTTAAAGCTGGAAAACACAATTCTTTCACCTGGACAGCACAATGCCTGAACAGCTTTCAAGGCAGATGACATACTGCATTAATATCGCAATCACAAGAAATAGTCCAGGTCGGACGACACAGATTACATACTGGATCGCTACCACAAGCATCGAGAAAAAAAGAGTCCAAATCAGACAATGAAGTGATTCGACTACTTCTTGGTTCTTTAAGCACAGGGACACTGACGGCGTTCACAAGGACATGACACCATCAACATCAACATTTCATCAACAGAACAAGAATGCTACTCGACTATATTAATTCATGAACTTTGGACTCATAAATTTTATTTGGTATTGTGTAATCATCACTGTCATCATGATTTGTAAATGTCATAACTTATCTACCTATTTTGTTCAATTTTCTTTAACACTGTACAGAAAATATGCAACACGAAAAAAGGGGGATGCGGTGATATGCATCACTGTAAATACACAAGGGGTTAATAAAACAAAGAACAAAGAAAATTACAGCACAGTAACAGGCCCTTCGGCCCTCCCAGCCTGCGCCGATCCAGATGCTTTATCTAAACCTGTCTCCTATTTTCCAAGGATCTACTTCCCTCTGTTCCCCGCCCGTTTATATATCCAGATGCATCTTAAATGATGCTATCGTGCCCGCTTCTACCACCTCCGCTGGCAAAGCATTCCAGGCACCCACCACCGTCTGCGTAAAAAACTTTCCACGCACATCTCCCTTTAACTTTCCCCCTCTCACCTTGAAATCATGACCCCTTGTAACTGAACCACCTCAATCAGTTCCCCCCTCAACCTCCGTCTTTCCAAAGAAAACAATCCTAATCTCCTCAATCTTTCTTCATAGCTAGCACCCTCCATACCAGGCAACATCCTGGTGAACCTCCTCTTCACCCTCTCTAAAGCAGCCACATCCTTCTGGCAATGTGGCGACCAGAACTGCACGCAGTATTCCAAATGTGGCCTAACAAATGTGTCCTATACAACTGTAGCATGACCTGCCTTGTACTCAATACCCCGTCCAATGAAGGCAAGCATGCTGTATGCCTTCTTGACCACTCTATCAACCTGCATTGCCACATTCAGGGTACAATGGACCTGATCTCCCAGATCTCTCTGCACATCAATTTTCCCCAGGACTCTTCCATTCACCGTACAGTCCGCTCTTGAATTAGATCTTCCAAAATGCATCACCTCACATTTGCCTGGATTGAACTCCATCTGCCATTTCTCTGCCCAACTCTCCAATCTATCTATATTTTACTGTATTCTCTGACAGTCCTCCTCGCTATCTGCAACTCCACCAATCTTAGTATCATCTGCAAACTTGCTAATCAGACCACCTATACCTTCGTCCAGATCATTTATGTATATCGCAAACAACAGTGGTCCGAGCCCGGATCCCTGTGGAACACCACTAGTCACCCTTCTCCATTTTGAGACACTCCCTTCCACCACTACTCTCTGTCTCCTGTTGCCCAGCCAGTTCTTTATCCATCTAGCTAGTACACCCTTCAACCTGCCATGGGAAACTTTATCAAATGCCTTACTGGAGTCCATGTATATGACATCTACAGCCCTTCCCTCATCAATTAACTTTGTCACTTCCTCAAAGAATTCTATTAGGTTTGTAAGACATGACCTACCCTGCACAAAAATAGACTGATAAGTCTATTTTCTTCCAAATGTGAATAGATCCTATCCGTCAGTATCTTCTCCAACAGTAATGTAAATACACTAAGACTAAATAAACACTAGAGGGAGCACCAGAGATATCATGACACACAGGCATTCAACCAATAGGTCAGTAAGATAGGACAGGACCAATGGGCAGTCAAGACACATCCAGAGGTGACACTACCACAAGGGGGCAACCCATATAAAAGGTCAGGGCACACATGCCCTTTTCTCTTTTCCACAGGCAACACTTAGTGAGAGACAGGGGCAGATCAGGAAGCATCACACCCACCGCATGGATTAGAGCAGACTGGTTATTTAGATTGAGTTACTATAGCAAGATCAGCAGGAGAGTTCGAACTCAAGCAGGAGAATTGTTAACTGTTCAATAAATGTGTTAAACCTATCTCCAAGTCTGAACCTTCCTTTGTCAGAGTATACATCAAGGAAGCAGCTTATGCTACATGAAGAAGCATAACACAACAGCCATTAGCACCCGGTTTCCCTGGGTTTCTGTGGCTTTGACTCATCTTTCATATTCATTCCACAGTACAAATATTTCCCACTTTCTCTGTCTGTTAGCTTTGACTTTGACATCGGACTCGAAACATTAGCTCTTTTCTCTCCCGACAGATGCTGCCAGACCTGCTGAGATTTCCCAGCATTTTCTCTTTCTTTTCAGATTCCAGCATGCGCAGTAATTTGCTTTTTTCCATGGTGGGGTACTGGACTGCCATAAAAAGGGTAACATGTGCAGAGCGTTAAGATTTTATTTCACATGCACTGATGGTTTAATCTTCCCCATGACCCTCTTCCACAGTCATGAGATGGTTCATGTTGAGCACACGCTCATACTTTGACTTCATATATAAATATGCTTACTCTAGTGACAGATTTGGGTCAACTGCAAAGCAAAAAGCAAGCACAAGATGGCAGTCTTTGCTGTAAAATATTCTCATTCAGAATTAACAAGACATCGATATGTGTTTTTACATCTCTGTACTTAAGAATTAATCGCAATTGCCAAAAATAGCTGTGGTTTGTTTTGAGATTAAGTTGACAGAAACTGGAATAATATTCAAGGACAAAACCTTTGATAAATGATTCTGTACCCAGGTAAAAGGAACTCAATGCTTTATTCGGAATGATACATGCTTTGATTATTTGGTGTTCAAATCCTGCCTGAGATATTGTGATCAACGTTCTTATTTTACTGTAACATTTATTGGCACTCATTTAAAATAAAGTTGTGTTGCCCAGTTCGCTAACCCTGCCCAAACTGCCATTTTAGATTGATGAAAACAACTCCATTTTGGTTTCCATTGATACTATTCCATTTATTACATTACTGAAGGAAATTATACTGAAAAAAAACTCAAAAATCCTAAACCTTAACTTTTTTGAAAAAAAATTTATTCTCCTCCTTTTTCACATTTTCATCCAAATTTAAACCTACCAACAAACAATCAACAGTAACAAATACAATGTCAAGCCCCAGGTCAACAATCCCCTCCTCCCACCAACCCCCAAACAGCCCCCAACATTTTGAATACAAAATTTTTTAAAAAGGAATTAGGAATCCACCATCCACCCATACACAGTCCAGCCACCCCCCCGCCCCCAATGTTCGATGTATCCAATTCTTGAAAGTGCACAATGAACAAAGCCCATGAATTGTAGAACCTTTCCATCCTTCCCCTCAACTTAAACTTCACCTTCTCAAGTGTTAAAAACTCCAACAGATCCCCCCACCACGCCAGGGCACAGCATGGAGAAACTAACCTCCACCCCAACAGGATCCGCCTTTGGGTGATCAGCGAGGCAAAGGCCTCCACACCCGCTTCCAACTCCGGCTGGTCCGATACCCCGAATAGGGGGCGGGATTCTCTGCCGGTGGGTTTCTCCATTTTGCCAGCGCCAGGGGGTTTCCCGACAGCGTGAGGCTGCCCCATAATGGGAAACCCCATTGACGAGCCGCGTAATGGAGAATTATGCCGGCGAGCTGGGGCAGAAATGTGGCGCGGCGGGGCAAGCCTCACATGTAGCACTTACGAAATTACCCTGAACATCTCCCTCCAATACCCCTCCAGCTTTGGAAAGGACCAAAACATATGTACGTGATTTGCATTCCCCCCCCCCACAACCCTCACAAACATTCTCCACCCCCTCAAAGAGTCGGTCCATCCTCGTCTTTGTGAGGTGCGCCCTATACACCACCTTCAGTTGTATCAGCTCCAACCTCGCAGGTGGAGGTGTTCACCCTCCGGAGCACCTCACATGCTCAGCCCTCTCCATGCCCTCTCCCAACTCCTCCTCCCACTTTGTCTTAATCCCCTCCAGCAGCCCCATAATCGCCCCATAAATCGGCCCCCAGAAACAAATCCTTTCGTGCCCTAACTCCCTTCTCCTCCCATCTCCGAAAACTTCCCTGGCTCACACCTGTGTTTCCCCCGCATCGGCATTTCCCTTGACCCCGCTCCCAGCCTAAAGTGCTGGTGCAAGTGCCTCCAGATTTTCAATATCGCTTCTACTACCAGATTACCTGAGTATTTCCCCGGGGCCATGGGGAGCGGCGCTGTTGCCAACGCCCTCAGCCCTAACCCCCTGCACAGACGCTCTTCCATCCTGACCCAGTGGGACTCCCTGCCTCTAACCCAGCCCCGCAACTTCTCAGCATTCGCCGCCCAGTAATAATATGGTAAATTTGGAAGACCCAACCCTTCCGACTGTCGTCTTCTCTACAACAGCACTTTCCTAATCCTAGCCCCCCTCCCATATAAACAAAGTAATCAACTTTACAACCTCCTTGAAAAATGCCTTTGGCAGAAAGATCGGCAGGCACTGAAAAATAAACAAGAATTGCAGCAACACGTTAATTTTAATCGCCTGTACCCTGTCTGCCAGCGACAGAGGGAGACCATCCCACCTTGTCAGATCCACTTTCACTCTCCCCACCAAACTAGTAATGGTGTACCCATGGAGACCCCCCAATTCCGTGCCACCTGCACCCCCAGATATCTAAAGTGAGTCCCCGCCCTACGATATGGCAGCCCCCCCACCCCTGGCCGAGAAGCCACAAAATATTCACTTTTCTCTAAATTAAGTTTATATCCCGGAAAAGACCCGAATACTAGAAGCAACTCCAATATGCCCCCCATCGACCCACTCGGTTTCCAATACACACAACAGTGAGTCGTCCCCATACAAAGATGCCCTATGCACAACCACCCCCACCCCTCCCCCACCCCCCACCCCTCACACTATCCCTTTCCACACCTCCGAACTCCTCAACGCGATGGCTAGCGGCCCAATCGCAAGCGTGATCAACGGGGCTGACATAGGACATTCCTGCCTGGTCCCACGGTGCAGAAGAAAATATCCCAAATTCATGTTATTCATGCGGAAACTCGCCCTCGGCTCCCTATACAACAGTCTTATCCAATTTTCAAATCATGGCCCGATCCCAAACCGCTCTAGAACCGCCATCAAATTCTCAGCGTCCAATGCCACAACCACCTCTGTCTCCCTCCCCTCCGCCGCTGCTATAATCATGTTCAATACCCTCCTAATGTTCGAAAAGAGCTGCCTCTCTCTCACAAACCCCGTCTGATCTTCACCTATCACCTTCGGGAGGCATTCATCCAACCTACCCGCCAATACCTTCACCAACACCTTTGCGTCCACATTTAACAGTGATATGGGCCGATACGGCCCACATTCTGTCGGATCCTTACCCTTCTTGAGCAACATGGAGATAGATGCCTGCCCCAAAGTCTGTGGTAACACCCCCTTCCCTATCACCTCCTCAAACATCCCCACCATTAGCAGCGCCAACCTATCTTTAAATTTCTTGTAATACTCCACCGGAAACCCATCCGGCCCTGCTACCTTCTCCGACTGCATCCTCCGAATCGCATCTTTTATCTCCTGCTCCACTATTGCCCCATTCAATATGTCCCTATGCCCCTCTCCCAATCTGGGGTGTTCCAAACCATCCAGGAATTCCCGCATCTCCTGGTCCTCCCCACGTGACTCCAACCTATACAATCTCTCGTAAAACTCCTCAAACACCCTGTTAATCTGATCTGGAGGTACCACCAGCTTCCCTGCCCTATCCCGCACCTGAACAATTTTCCTCGCCGCTGCCTCCCTCGGAAGCTGGTCTGACAACATGCGCCCTTCTCCATATTCCTTCTCTCCATAGGCCTTCTCTCCATATTCGTAAACTGCTTCCCTTGCCCGCCTCAATTGGCGCACCGCCTTCCTTGTGAACAGCCCCCTTTCCAACTTCGCTGGATCCCCGTCTTCTGCATAACTCCTGTCTACCTCCAGCATCTCATTCATTATCCATTTTCGCTCCACCCTCTCCTCCTTATCCACCTTTGCCTTAAACAAGATCACCTCCCCCCTCAAGATCACCACCGCCTTTAAAGCCTCCCAAACCACCGCCTGCAAAACCTCCTCCGTACAATTGAACCCCACATATTCCTCGATTACTTTCCCGATCTTATCACAACGGTTAGGTGGGGTTATGGAGATAACTTGGAGAATTGGGCATATATAGAGTGCTCTTTCAGAGGGTCGATGAAGACTCAATGGGCTGAATGTCCTCCTTCTGTACTGTAGGGATTCTATGATTCCTCGGTTGCTCTTGTTAGAAAATAGTTTCTGGGGTAGTCTATTAAGAGACTTAAGGGGGAGGGGCAGCGCAGCCCCTTTAAATGGGTGGCTCCATGGGCCACATGACCCGCTTAGGACCAATCATGCTGGAGCAATAGGGGACTTGCACGGGCCCCTGGGAGCAAGACCCCGGGAAGTGTGGACCAGGGAGTTGAAGTGTAAAGACCTGTGTATAATTTTATGTGTCTGTTACCTAACTGCCTTTGCCTTTTGTCAATAACCCCCTTTATTAACTGCTGAAAGCCTCCAGTGTATGTCTGGAGCTGCCACAATAAAGGAGTTGGATGCGTCATTCAAAGATTTCTGTGGGAGAAATAGGTTTTAATTCATGGGGGCTATGAGACGTCAGAACTGGGGAAAGAGGGAGCTGTTGGGATGGCCTCTACCTGAAGTGTACTTGGCCCGGAGTAATGTTGATTCGCATAACTGGGGCTGGAAAGAGGGCTTTAAACTAAATAATGAGGGGGATTGTTCAAGCGAAGGGAGATTTGGAAAGGTAAAGAGAATGAGCAAGGCTATAGGACAGGGTAGTGATATGGGTATTGGTAACCAGAGTATGGTAGCAAGGAACAGAGCATACAAACATAAAATAGTGCACCAGCAGATTAGGTCAGAGTGGGAAAAATGATACAAAGACAGAATAAAATCAGAATGCTTACAGTATTGATTACAAGATTATCATAGAACTTACAGTGCAGAAGGAGGCCATTCGGCCCATCGAGTCTGCACTGGCTCTTGGAAAGAGCACCCTACTCAAGGTCAACACCTCCACCCTACCCCTATAACCCAGTAACCCCACCCAACACTAAGGGCAATTTTGGACGCTAAGGGCAATTTATCATGGCCAATCCACCTAACCTGCACATCTTTGGACTGTGGGAGGAAACCGGAGCACCCACAGGAAACCCACGCACACACGAGGAGGATGTGCAGACTCCACACAGACAGTGACCCAAGCCGGAATCGAACCTGGGACCCTGGAGCTGTGAAGCAATTGTGTTATCCACGATGATACCGTGCTGCCCTAAAGATGGATGAATTTATAGCACAAACAGAAATAAGTAACTATGATATGATAGTCTTTACAGAGATCTGGACCCAAGATGACCTGGGCTGGATCTGAACATTTAAGAGCATTTAACAATACGGAAGGACAGGAGGAAAGGATAAAGAGCGCGGATAGCTCTGTTAAAATCAGCATCAAAGTGCGAAATGATCTTGGATTAGAACATCAAGTTGCAGAATCAGTTTGGGTTGAGGTAAGAAATAACAAAGAAAGAAAGTCACTGGTGCAGGTAGCATAGGTCCCCTGACAATGCTTACACAGAAGGACAGAATGTATATCATGAAATAATGGGCCGATGCAATAAAGATATTACAATAATCATGTGTGACTTTAATCTTCACATGGATTCGACAAATTAAATTGGCAAAGTGGGGCTTAAAGGAGTGAAAGAGCGCAATTTGGCAAAGGTAGCATAGAGGATGTGTTTTTAGAGTGTATTGGGACTGTTTCAGAAAATACTGGGGGTGATTTTCAGCACGTGTTCACCATCAAAGCAAACTGCAACGTGGGTGGTAAATCCGGAGAGAATTGGGAAATGTCAATGAGGTTTACAACAGCTTTTTAAAAACAAGATTCAATCGAGGGGATCCCTCCGGGCGTGCAAAGTTAAGTATAGCGCACAAGAGCAGAGTGGCATGCCCTCTGACACAGGGTGACACTGTTAGATTGGCACTATACTGACTTGGCAGTGCCAACCTGTGCCGGGGGCAGTGCCAGGGGAAAGCCCTCTGGGGAGCCACATGGAGGGTTTCCCATTATGTGTGGTCGGGAGGAGGGGGTGGGGGGGGGGGGGGGAGGGGAGAGCACCGTGGCCATTGTGGTGAAATGCATCACTGTAAATACAGAAGGGGTTCATGTAAATACACGTAGACTAGATAGACACTAGAGGGAGCACCAGAGACATCATGAGACAGACATTCAACCAGTAGGCCAGTAAGATAGGACACGACCAATGGGCATTCACGACACACACACAGGGGACACTACCACAGGAGGGCATTACACCAACCCATATAAAAGGACACAGCACACATGATCTACCTCTTTCAAGTGGAGACACTCAATGTGCACACAGGGTTGATTTGAAACACATCACACCCACCACCTGGATTGTAGCAGACTGGTTCGTCAGTCTGAGTAGCTATAGCAGGATTAACAGGAGAGTCGAATCCAAGTAGGAGAATTGTTAACAGTTTAATAAATGTGTTAAAGCTATCTCCAAGTCTGAACCTTCCTTTGTCAGAGTGTACATCAAGGAAGCAGCTTATGCTACATCAAGAGCATAACAAAACATGGTACCCAGGAGTGACCTGTTTAAATCCATATAGTTACAACTCAGCAAACAGTGACAACCAGCAATGGCACCCAGGCAAGATGATGTTCAAGATTCCGGTTCCACAGCAGCTCAGGTACCATGGCAATCTCAGTGAAAACTGCGTGCGTTCAGGCAGAGATTCGAGATCTAAATGGTAGCATCCGACTTAGATGGTGTGGCAGATGCAGAGAAAATAAAGCTTCTACTTACCACCGCGGGTCCAGAAGCAGTTGAAATCTTCCAGAACTTCAAATACTCAAAGGGGCAAAACAAGAGCGACTTCCAGGCAGTCCTGGACAAATTCCAAGAATTCTGTGAGGAACATACAAGAAAATACAGTAAAAGAGGTGCCAAAACTCACCACGAGGCGAAGGTAGGCTTTCCATTGACGAAATCTGCAGTTTTGATTGGCAGCCATCTTGGAAAATGTGCCACACCTGCGATGTTGAGCGACGAGCACACAGAACGGGAAGGTCCGTTCTCGCGCATGCGCAATTGTGAAAAGGCCCCAAGTGAAGGCACAGCGATATGCTCATGCACACTCACTTCCTACGCACTACATCACACACTTGTGATGGCAGAGGCCCCGGACCACGCTCACTTAAAGGGGAAATGTCAGAAAAAATGAAAAAAAAATTTAAGCCTTAAAACCCGACTCTTTCACCTGGAACGACAACACAATGCCTGAAATTCGACCAGTGGCTGAAAGTAACCTCCGCAGAACCCTGAAACAAGCAGTTAGCACCACCCAAAGAGATGATACAGTCCTTGAAGACTATGACTCAGACTTTGAATTCTTCTTTGGACATCGCAAGCCCAATGCCAGCTCCGACACAAAACGTGATGATATGGTCTTGGAAGACAACGACTCAGACGAAGATTTCACCTTGGGAGGTGGCTACCCCAGTACCAAATCTGAACCCCAAATAGACGTGTTGTACATTGACGACCCCGACGACGAGTTCTTCAGATTGGGGAATCTTCAGCCCAGCATATATGACATCCTGACTCGTGAGTGCAGGATTATGCTGCGGCCTGACGCCAAGAGACAGAGAGCGGTACAAGCCCACAGAGAGTGGCCTGCTGCCACACAGAGAGTGGTCCACGCACCACGAAGGGTCCCCAACTCCACACAGCGAGTGGTCCACGCACCACAAAGAGTCCCAGCCTCCACACAGAAAGTGATGAAAGACTCCACAGCGAGACCACTGCACGTCTCCACACAGAAAGTGACTCCAGTGTCACAAGCCTCCACGATAGAAGCAATGCAAGACTCCAGAGTGCAGTCCTTGCATGAACAAGAAGTGACTCCAGTGACACAAGCCTCCACAGCGAGCCCGTGGTCAGCCTCCACGATAGAAGCAACACAAGACACCAAAGCGCAGTCCTTTGACCCTTTGTCAAAACTATAAGACAGAGAAAGTGGGAAATGTTTATACTGTGGAATGAGAATGAAAGATGAGTCATAGCCACAGAAACCCAGGGAAGCCGAGTGCTAATGGCCACAGAAACCACGGGGAAAGAGTGCTAATGGCAGTCTCCAGAGAGAACAGAAGGTGTGAAAGGCCAAACAGCAGAGAAACTAACATCAGAGGGTAAGCTGTGACAGATGTAGAGTGGGAGGAGGGGAAGGGGGAAACAAAGGGGAGAAAGGGTAAGGAACGATGGATAAGATGGGGGATGGGGGCTAAATTTATATAAAGAAAGACAAGAGAGAAAGAAATGGTAAAAGGCAGTTGAAATGAAACGGGATGAAAACAAATGGGTCGAGGTGGGGTAGAGCTAATGATCTGAAGTTGTTGAATTTGATATTGAGACCGGAAGGATGTTATGTGCCTAACCGGAAGATGAGATGTTGTTCCTCCAGTTTGCGTTGAGATTCACTGGAACATTGCAGCAGACCAAGGATAGACATATGGACATGGGAACAGGATCTTGTGTTGAAATAGCAAGTAACAGGAAGGTCAGGGTCCTGAATGCGCACAGACCAAAGGTGCTCAGCAAAGCAATCTCCCAGTCTGCATTTGGTCTCTCCGACATAGAGGAGACCGCATTGGGAGCAGTGAATGCAATACTCGAAAATGCAATACTGGACCCGAACCTTTAGCTCTTTTCTCTCCCTACAAATGCTGCCGTACCTGCTGAGATTTTCCAGCATTTTCTCTTTGGTTTCAGATTCCAGCATCCGCATAATTTGCTTTGATGAAAGGGAAACCATGTTTGAAAAATTTGGTACATTTCCAACTGCATCACAAGACCTCCTTGTGTTAGAAGTAGCAAGGTTGATTATCAATAGCAAGGTCATTACATGGGAAACTAAGAAATCGTAGGGCTGTTCCAACCTTGAGGGTGCACATCCTCTGACATGTGGGAACTCCGGAATGCTGTCCATGACCTGGATAACCATTTGCATAACTCATGTTTAGTTGCAGCAGCTTGAACTTTGGGATTCAGAACGTGAGCAGCACCTGGCATAACTACAATGCATCCATGAAGTTGTGCGTTATGTGGACAGCACGTTTATAGATGCAGTTACCCTGCAGTGTAAAAGGGAAAGAGTGAACACCAGACAGTTAAAAAGAACCAGACAGGTAATGCAGGTATCCCCTGAGTGTTTCTCACTCTACAACCAGCGAAGTGCAACCAGTGTGAAGTACATGGCACCACAGGTGTTTCAGCTGTACAGTGGGGGGTGGGAACAAGGAAGACTGGAAGAGCAGTAGTGATAGGTGATTGAACAGTTAGGGGAATAGACTGATATTTCTACAGCCCCAGATGTGAATCCAGGAAATATGTCACCTCCCTGGTGCCACGGTCAAGGATGTGGATTTGGATTTCGCCAGCATGGTTTCACTGTGGTTTTACTTCTGCCTTACAGTACCAGGGGCCTCGGCCTTGGGTGACTGTGTGGAACAAAAAACAAAGAACAAAGCACAGGAGCAGGTCCTTCAATTCTCCAAGTCTGCACCAACCATGGTATCTGCCTAAACTAAACCGTATGCACTTACAGAGTCCGTATCCTACCATTCCCACCCTATTCATATATTTGTCTCGATGCCCCTTAAATGCCCCTACCGTACCTGCTCCCACCACCTCCCCAGGCAACACGTTCCATATATTTAACACCCTCTGTGTAAAAAAGGTTTGCACTTTATCCCCGTGTCTTCATGGGGTTCTTACGGGTGTTCCAATTTCCTCCCATAGTCCATAGATATGCAGGTTAGGTGGATTGGCCATGTCAAATAATTGCCCCTTAGTATGCAAGTTAGGTAGAGTTATGGGAATATGGGGATAGGGCGGGGTAATGGGCCTACGTAGAGGGTTTCTTTCAGAGGGTTAGTGCAGACTCGATGGACCAAATGGCCTTTTTTTGCACTGTCGGGATTTTATGACATCATTAAACGGCTGCAGAGTGACCTAAGGCAGGGGGAGCGTTAGCAGTCAGCAGTCATGGTCCACAATGGTACAAACGACAAAGAAAAAACGAGAGATGTGAGCCTGTAATCAGAATGTAAAGAGCTGGGTATGAAATTAGCAATCAGGACCCCAAAAGTAGTCATCTTCAGATGATTCCCAGCGCCATGCACAAGTTAGGAGGAACAGTAATAGGTTAAAGGAGATATTGTGGCGATTACAGAGACCTGGGTCAAAGAAGGGCAGGACTGGGTTTTAAATACAAGGTGTGCAGGGAAGATAGGAAAAGAAGGTTAAGGAGAGCATTGCAGTGCTGGAGAAAGAGGATGTCCCGGAGGGTTCAAGGACATAATTTATTTGATTAGAGCTATAGAACAAGATAGGGTGCTGTTAGATTGCTCAGTGTAGTCTATAGATCGCTAATCACCGGGAAGGATGTAGAGGAACAAATTGACAATGAAATTGTGGAGCGGACACAGTGCCACACAACAGCTTTGTGAGCAAAGTTACAGTTCTTGGAGTAAAAGGAACAATGGTAATTGAAATTGGCTGAATTACAAGAAACAGCAAGTCGTGGTTAATGGATGTTTTTCAGGCTGGAGGAAGGTTTATAGTGGAGTTCCCCAGGTGTGAGTGTTGGGATCTTCCTGATACATGTTAACAATCTAAATCTTGGTGTGCAGGGGACAATTTCAAAGTTCCCGGAAATCTTGAAGCATTGTGAACTGTGAAGAGGACAGTATAGAACTTCAAAAAGACATGGACAAGTTAATGGAATGGGTGGACAGGTGGCAAATTAAGTTCAACGTGGAAAAATGCAAAGTGATTCATTTTGGTCAAACCTCTGTCACTCCTGACCTCCAACCGCCTGATGTCCCAATACCATTCCACCCCCAAAAGTCCAATCAACACTGACCTCCGACCTCCCCATCCGTCCCCGAGGTCCGACCTCCACCTGACAAGATCCCAACCCCCCCCAACCTCTGATTTCTCCCCCACCTGACCTCATATTGCCCCAAATCCTATCCACATACCACAGAGACTTACCTTCTCCCTGGATGGTGAATCATAATGGGCCGTTTAGCCCAGTTTGTCACAGATAGAGCCATAAGAAAGGTAACATGTTGTTCTTCAATCTGATGGAGCTGGATTTTAGGCCTCTGCACTGCCTGGATTTCACCCAGTTGGAGTCATAAGATCGGGAGAGACAGGTACGAAAGAAATTTTGCAGAAATAATTGTACACAGAGTGACAACACAACGGCAATTGCCACACTCCAAGAGAATTACTGCGCAATATGATTGCAGTTAACTACCTCAGGGCGCCTTCACAATCACATTAATTACCCTTCTCATTGAACAACACAACGTCTAGTATAACCTGCTCTCTTGTTGGCTCCAGAACGTGCTGTCCTGAGAAACTATCCCAAAAACATTCCATGAACTCCTGACTGAGGCTACCTACACCCAAATGACTTTTTCAGCTGATATGTAGATTAAAATCCTCCATGATAATTGCCGTACTTAGGTGGCACAGTGGGTTAGCCCTGCTGCCTCACGGCACCAAAGTCCCAGGTTCGATCCCGGCTCTGGATCATTGTCCGTGTGGATTTTGCACATTCTCCCCGTGTTTGCGTGGGTTTCACCCCCACAACCCAAAGATGTGCAGGCTAGGTGGATTGGTCACACTAAATTGCCCCTAAATTGGAAAAAATGAATTGGGTACTCTAAATTTATAAAAATAATTGCCGTACTTTTCTGACAAGCTCCTATTATTTCTTCCTTTGCACTCTGCCCTACTGTGTGTTTATTGTTCACCACTCCCACAAGCAACTTCTTGCATTTATCATTTCTAACATCTACCCAAATTGTTTCTATGTCCTGGTTTCCTGAACTTAGGTCATGTCTCTCTATTTAACTAAAAACATCACTGATGAACAGTCATTCCTACCCCTTTTCCTAACTTCCCGTCCTCCCTAAATGTCACATATCTTTCAATATTCAGGTCCCAATCAATGGCATCCTGCAGCCATGTCTCTGTAATGACCATCAGATTATCGTATTTATTTATATTTGCAATACTAGTTCATCTGTTTTGTTTCAAAAGCTGTGTGCATTCAAATACCAAACCATTAGTTTTGTCTTTTAATTATTTTGAAACCTTTAGCCATATCTGCTGATTTACTCTTAATTTTGTACTCTCTATCCCTTTATGTCACAGTCTGTTATCATTGTCCATGTTAAACCTTTCTCTATTGCCTTGTATTTACCATATGTTCCCTTGCTCCCATTATTTAGTTTAAAATCCTCTCTATTTCGCTGGTTATGTGGCTCGTTAGCGCACTGGTCCCAGCATGGTTCAGGTGTAGACCGTCTCAATGGTACAGGTCCCACTTTCCCCAGTATTCTCCTGCCTATGTCGTTGGTATCTATATTGACCACAATAATTGGGTCTTCCCTGCCCCACTGCACGTTCCTCTCCTCCCAAACCCTGAATTGGGCAGACAACACAGCCATCTGGACTCTCGCTCTTATCTGTCTCCTTAATATACTGTCCCCAACTGCCACAACATTATTTTTTGCTCCCAGTGTTTGAATGGCTTATGAATTCTTAATTCTGGGCTGTAGTTACTCAGCTTATTCACCCTGCGGCCTGTACTGTCTTTAAAACAAGCTCAGAAATCCTCAAACACCGTGGGAAACTGCAAGAGAGGCTCCTGTACTCTGGCCCTCTGGGTCCCTTAACCTTGCTCACTCACAACCCTATCCTCCTGTCCCTGACCACTGACCAACTGAGCAGACCCTATCCTCAGAGGTATATGATTGCTGCCTGGTACAAAGCATCCAGGTAAAGCGCCCCCTCCCTGATGCGTCACGGCATCTGCAGCTCAGCCTCCAGCACAATGATTGTACTGAAGCTCCTGTAGCCCCAAACACTTACCACAGAGATGTTTGCCCTGGATCACACTGGCACCCAGGAACTCGCACATGCTTCAGTCATGACCCATCACCTGTCCTGCCATCATCAATGTTTTAATTAACTAATGTAATGAATGTAGAAATTGTTACATATTATATGTTATATTCTATTGCAGTAATGTTATTAAAGACCCTGGTTTAAAATACATTCAGCAGTCTGTCTCCTAAATTTGTAATTAAAGGAACGGTATTCATTCATACCAACAAATTACTTTGTTATAGATAAAGGACTAATGGAACATTGTTTGTATTTTGGAGGGTTCCCTGGAGTGTAGATCAGTTTTGAGTGCTTGTATTTAGTACTAGCTAAGCAGGTCATGGAACTTAATGGGATGCAGATGATAAAGTCAATGGTTGAAGCCAGGTCTGTCTGTTGTTTTGCAGTCTGTAATCAGATTTTAAGTTGAAAAGTCGTTTTGTCAAATGAGGTTAGGTTGAGCAGAAGTGTACTGGATCTGATCTTGAAAGGATTTGTCTCCAAAGTTCTGCATAGCTAAACAAGTAAACTTGTTCTGTTAACTTTATTTATAAGTGGCATTTGAACTGTATTGGGTTCTTAATTGGAATTAGTATCAGGTGTAGATAGTAAGTTCAAGTTTTTCCTTTAATTTAAAAACTGTTTAACTGATTATTGTAAAGCTATTTATTTGATGTTAATGTGGTTAATTTTGTGTACAAATTACAGTTTGTTTTAAAATAAAAGATGCCTATTTGTCAGAGTCATCACTTCTATGGTGAAGTATCCTTTCCTCAAAGTTTTAAAAACAAAAAAAAATCTTTTGGGGCTCTTGTCCAGTACCCTTACATTAATTAATTATTTATTCATTCATTCATATTCTTTTTTGAACAAAAACATAGAATTTACAGTGCATAGGGCAGCACGGTAGCATTGTGGATAGCAAATTGATTCACAGCTCCAGGGTCCCAGGTTCGATTCCGGCTTGGGTCGCTGTCTGTGAAGAGTCTGCACATCCTCCCAGTGTGTGCGTGGGTTTCCTCAGGGTGCTCCGGTTTCCTCCCACGATCCAAAGATGTGCAGGTTAGGTGGATTGGCCATGATAAATTGCCCTTCGTGTCCAAAATTGCCCTTAGTGTTGGGTAGGGTTACTGGGTTATGGGGATAGGGTGGAGGTGTTGACCTTGGGTAGCGTGCTCTTTCCAAGAGCCGGTGCAGACTCGATGGGCCAAATGGCCTCCTTCTGCACTGTAAATTCTATGATCATCTATGATAGAAGGAGGTTATTCAGCCCATCAAGTCTGCACCGGCCCTTTGAAAGAGTACCCTACTTAAGCCCATTCCTTCAACCTATCTCTGAAACCCAGTAACGCCACCTAACCTTTTGGACACTAATGGGCAATTTGGCATGACCAATCCACCTAACTTGCACCTCTTTGGACTGTGGGAGGAAACCGGAGCACCCGGAGGAAACCCATGCAGACATGGGAGAAAGTGCAAACTCCACACAGACAGTCACCCGTGACCGGAATTGAACCCTGGTCCCTAGAGCTATGACGCATCAGTGCTAACCACTGTGTCACCCCATATCATTAACATAACCACCAGCACCTGCATTATTTTAAACTTTAGGACTAGGATAGGCCTTAACCACTTACTAGATGTTCAGAAAACAGTTCATCCCCTACAGTAGAGTAAGGACCAAAACAATGTTAAAAAAAGCAAAGTGTCACCTCCTTTCCTTCCTCACCGAACTCCACCATTCACCAAACTCCACCACTCACCAAACTCCCCCACTCAATGAACCGGCTGCATTTGGTTGCAAGCTGCACTAAAGACCCTTGTATTTATAATTTACTGAACTGCAGCTACAGAAATCAGATTAGACCAGTTAGCTAGTCAACTGCTCAACTACTCTCAGTAAAGTTTTTACCTTGCTTATGGCTGGAATAAATTTATTCTTCTTACGCAGCACTTTCCACATATTGCTCATAACAGGCTAGACTAGATTTTTGAAGAACAAAATTAACACTTTAAGCACCCCCACTCACAAAACACCCAGGTATCCACTCCATAACAAGTGTCACATGTTTAAACTCATATCAACTTCCAACCCCTGTCTTGTTGCACCCACTTCTGGAATATCTCTTCTTCAAGCTATTTTACAATTGCCATTATAGACTGCCATCCTCCTGACCTGTAGCCCTCCATTCACAACAATATTTCTGCTCAACAACACCCTCACCTCTACCTTTAATGTCATTGTCAACATCACCAGAATGAATTTTCCCCATCCCCAGTACAACCATAATCTTCATTCCCCAAATAGAGGGAGGACAGATCTGAGCCTACCCAATGCCCAACCTATTTGGCCACCTCTTAATAACCATCTTCAAACTACCTCATATGCTGTCAGTCGTCATTGCACTCTGCGAAAATCACTCAATTCTCCGGGTTCAACCTGGATTATTTTCTTTATCAATCATCTCATTAATCATTCTCTATCAATCATCTCATTAAACTCTTCTCTCCTGTTCCCCCACCTTCACTTCCAACAAGTCAAAAGAGCTCATGCCACCAATACTACATTAGCTGCTTCTGCTGCTACCATCCCATTCTTCACCCACCTTCCCCTTGCCTGTCAAGTCAAATTGCCCAAGTTCCCCCCGGTAACCCTAAATTTTCACTTTGATGTTTTCACTGTCACCTCCTCTCATGATCTGTCTGAACTTACCTGTCCACAAGACCCATCTACTGCTCTCTTGAACACATTCCCACCAAACTGCTGACCACCCAATTTTCAGAAGGTTGATAATTACAATTGCTCCCACTCATCATGCCCTGTTTCCCTATTTCTATAAAGACACACAGTGGATTCCTCTGCCCTTGCAAACAACACCCCATCATCATCTTCACTTCCTCTCCAATGCTCTTGAACATGGAATCCCTTAGAACACCTATAATGCAGAAGGAGGTCATTCAGCCCACAAGCCTGCACAAACCATCCATGCACTTTTAGCATGGCCAATCCACCTAACCTTCACATCTTTGGACTGTGGGAGGAAACCGGAACACCCGGAGGAAACCCATGTAGACACCGGGAGACTGTACAAACTCCACACAAGGCCGGAATTGAACCTGGGCCACGGCTATGAGGCAGCAATGCTAACCATTGGGCCACCAAGGCTGCTTGCCAGATTTGTGTACCCCTTTGCAACAGCTCCATACCTGAGACTCTGAATTCAGTTTTATGTCCCTGCTCTCAGCAAAGTCACAAATGAAATCCTCTCTGAACAAGCCTGGGACTATGACCAGGGGGAATTATCCTGCTCAATTATTTTGACACAGTCAACTCCTGCAATGCCTCTTTTCCTATTGAGCATCCCAGTGAGACTGCCTTCCCTAAGTTTCATGTACTTTCAGCCATTTAGAAAGAGTATCACGAGCAATAGTTTCTCTTCTTCCCCTACACCATTGCCTCTGGAGTTTTGAAAATCCATCTTCACCCATCTGCTCTTCCACATTGACATACTTCCCCTTCATGACATTATGCATACACATGGATAACTTTCTATGAGCAAAATAAAGACACCCAGGTCAACTCCTCCACTGCCTTTGAGCAGTCAGACTGTTTATTTTCCATTTAGTTTGAAATACTTTGATGTTCTCCAACCAAGCATTGAGAAGTGTTGGTCCCGATAATAAACCTTGCTGCTAAATCCATTTCCCATCCTAGTCACTGTTTCAGGACGAAATGGACTGTTGAATTCTGGGCTGAGCTTTCAACTCATATTCTCTTCTCTTGTCCTTTCCCAGTCTCCCATTCAAATCATTCTAATTGGAACACTGTTTCAAAAATGTCCAAGTCATGAGATATTAGGACATGCACTAAAATGTTTATTTGAAGAAATTGATTTTAAGGAATATCTTTAAGAAACAATTGAACCAGCCATGCATATGCTGTGGCTACAACAATGATTCAGAGGCTGGGTATTCTCTGAGTAACTCACCCCCTGATTCCCCAAAGACACCATATACAAGTCACAAGTGTGTAAGATGAGTAAGATGGGATAATCTCAACTTTCCTGGATGAGTGCAGCTCCAAGAATACTCAAGGAGCTTGGCACCTTCGAGGACAAAGCAACCGGCTTGATTAACATCCCTTCCACAAATATTCATTCTCTCCACCACTGACACACAATAACAGTCATGTGTACCATCCACAGGATCACAAGATGCACTGCAGCAACACACCAAGGTGCCTTTGATAGCACCTTCCAAACATGTGACCTCCATCAGATCAAAGGACAACATGGGAACACCACCACCTGCAAGTTCCTTCCAAGTGACTCAACATCCTGACTTAGAAATATACCACCGTTCCTTCATTGTCATTGGGTCAAGATCTGGAACTCCCTCCCTAACAGCACGGTAGGTGTATCTACAACAAAAGCACTGCAGCAGTTCAAGAAAGTGACTCACCACCACCTTCTCAAGAGTAATTACAGTGGGCACAAAAATGCTGACCTACCCAGAGAGGCCCACATCTGTCAAAAAAAATGTTTAAAAAGACAGAGAGGCAGAGATATTGAGGGAGTGAAGCCCAGATCTGAGATCCCAGACAACTAAAGAGGCCGCATAGTGGTTAGCACAGTTGCTTCACCGCTCTAGGGTCTCAGGTTCAATCCCCTGCTGGGACACTGTCTATGCAGAGTTTGCATGTTCTCCACATGTCTAAGTGGGTTTCCTACGGGTGCTCTGGTTTTCTCTCACAGCCCAAAGGCATGCAGGTTAGGCGGATTGGCCATGCTAAATTGCCCATGGTGTCCAAAAAAAGGTTAGGTGGATTTACTGGGATAGGGTAGAGGTGTACGGATAGGGTGGAGGTGTGGGCATAGGTAGGGTGCTCTTTCTAAAGGCCGGTGCAGACTCGATGGGGAAAATGGACTTCTTTTGCACTGTAAATTCTATGATTCTATGAAATTATTAATAGTGGAATGATTGAAATTAGAAATGGTTGTAAATCACATGGGGCCAGAATTGGAGGAGTTCAGAAATCTCAGAAGCTTGTAATCCCAGTGGAGGTTGTAGAGATAAGGAGTTTTGAGGAAATGTAATGATTTGAAAGCAGGGGTGGTACTTCTAAATCTGAGGCATTGTCACACTCGGGGACAATGGAGGTAAGCAAGCTCAGGCTGATGGGTGAATGGGATTTCGTGCGAGTTGGGATGAACACCAGAATTTTGGTTAATCTCACGTCTATGAAGGAAGCACAGTGGGATAGCATTGAAACAGTTGAGTCTGGAGGTTAAAAAATCAATGTTTTTTACACTGATGAGGCCAAAATTGAGGGTTTCCACCGAGGTGAAACAAGGCAGTCTTAGTGATGGACAGGATGGGATCAGAATTTCAGCTTCGGGTCATTATGGGTGGCAAATTTGTAAAGAGATTGTTTCAGTGAGAGGGATGGAGTCAATGGCAGGGCTTAAAGGCAAGAACAATATAAATGCTAACAAATAATATCAAACATTTAATTAGACAACACATCACCTTTTTTAAATGTTGGTAACACGATAAGAAGAAACAGAAAGGATTAATTTCAACGTATTCTAAATGAAAATTCAATATCATTGTGAGAACATGTGGAAAAAGCAGGAGCCAATTTTCTTAAAGAAACCATATTTTAGTAAACTCAGACCAATACACCTCTTGTTCCTAACTTACCCCAACTACTATCATTTCAGAACTATTAAACCTCAGTTCAAGACTCATTAATTTCAATTTTAAAATGTTACCAATATTTGTAGATTCAATCTGTAAAGAGTGAATATACCTCCATAGGTTAGATTTCTAATGGCTGTTGACTATTTGCTTGCATTGATCTAGTTAAAACAACAAAGGGGTCTTTCATTCCTTGTGTTGGAAGTGATTTGGCAGATATTCTCCCATTTCTGATTGTGGTAATTTCAGGCCAATTAATAATAATAATCGCTTATTGTCACAGGTAGGCTTCAATAAAGTTACTGTGAAAAGCCCCTAGTCACCACATTCCGGCGCCTGTTCGGGAGACCGTACTGGGATTGAACCCATGCATTACAAGCCAGCTGTTTACCCCACTGTGCTAAACCAGCCCCTGGTTTCAGCCTCCAGACACCCATTCACTTTGAAATTTTGAAGGTTCAAAGGATATTTCTTCTTTTTCCAAAGTAACCAGTAACTTCATCTTCAAAACTACGCTGTCCTAAAATTAGCATTTATATATAGTGTTTCTCTTTTCCCTAACTGTATCGTAGCAATTTAAAGGACGCAACTCGTACTCCAATTTACAATTTATAGTCAGAAAACGTAACATTTTCAACTTGACCCTGTAGCTTTCCTGAAACACAGTCACAATAAGTGATCACCAACATTTACTTTTGTTGTTTTATATGGATTTCTGTTTGTCAAACTCACCGGCAAATAGCTTCTTTGAATAAATATTTAGACAGATTGAACACCTTTCACCTTCCCTTTGACTGAACGAGGCATAATCGATGTCAATACACAAATATCTTTAAACACATTGAGTGAAATGCAGTGTCCAGGGACGCCAATATATTAACCCTCAAGTCGAATTTCTTATGGCAGATTGTGAGCGGACTCTGCATCGGATTTAATTCCAGCATCCTGTCAGAACATCTGGATTCTAAAAAAAACACAACTGAGCAATTTTTGGTTTCATGTTCTGTGCTCCTAACCCATTGAACGCTTTGCTGATGCCGGAGCTGTCCCTTCAGCACCACAGTACTCTTCTGGTCAGTCAGGGAGCAGGAATTAAATGCTGGAAATCTAACACAGCTTTGGCTGGTCAGGTCTGACAGCATTTGCTAAGAGAAGAATTACTTTCCCGCCCCACAGATAGAATTGCATAGAATTTCTACAGTGCAAAAGGAGGCCGTTCAGCCCATCGAGTCTGCTGTGTTGACCCTCCGAAGGAGTACCCCACCTCGGCTCAATTTCCACCCCCACCCATCCCCGTAACCCCACCTAGCCTTTGGATACTAAGGGGTAATTTAGCATGGCCAATCCACCTAACCTGTGAGAATTTGCAGCATTTTCGCAGTGTATATGCAGGTGGAGACCAGTTGGTACCAGTTAACCACGGGCTTGGGGGAAGGACTGTTCAACTGGTGAGAATTAATAACTGACTATTCTTGTCTCCTGAATGTCCCATTGCCCACGTTTGCCTCTTGGGAGTTCTCATTGTCCCAGGTCCCTCCCCTGCTGGCGTCACCCAGAAATACAAAGCTGGTGATGGGGCGGAAATAAAGTACTTGTGACTCTTGTGTGTGTGACCCAGGGCAGTTATCACTCTGAAAGAACCGCGTCAGATTCGCTTCTCCACAGTAGCTCCCCCTCGGCTGAGGACCCAAGGAGATTGCGAAAGAGCTGCTCCCGTCAAAATGAGCTCAGCCCAGGCTAACCAATTGAAGCTACCCATCCAAGAGGTGCACGAAATGGAAAGTCTATCCAACAAGAAGGCTTGGGATAACGCCGCTTATGAGGGCTCACCACCGAGTACTCCTTTCAAAGTGCAGACTATCTACAATCCCAGCTCTTTCCCAAACAATCCCTACGGGTGTGAGGAGCCCCCGCTGTATCCAGTCAAGAACAAACCTCCCACCGGGTGCTGCATGGCCATCGTTAAAGGAATTCGAGGTAAGAAACTCCGCTCCCATAAAGAACACAAGTGATTTCTTCAACAAATCAAATGCAGTCATTCTCTAAGTGGGCACCGTTCGTGTGAACTTTAGGAATTAGTCCACATTGTTATTTCCGATCACTTACTATTTTAGTTTGAATCCTATCCTGAAAATATTAGAGATTTAAATCTATTTGATCTTTTTTTCCTGTAAAATATTAGCCATTGTGCGTTGAAATGTGGGTAAATATAGATGCTCTCGCAATCCGGGATCAACTACAGAGCCAATAATTCCAAGAATGGTGAGGTTTTGTGAAGAATATTCCAAAGGAATAAGTTTGGGTGAGGTTTTTTTGTACACTAGAAATCGGAAAGAAGGAGGCTCTGGATCAGAGGTCCTGCTTTTCCTGGAGGTCTCCGAGCTGGAACAGTCATATCCAATTGGAAATACATATTTCAAATCTTTCTCACACTTTTCAAATGAACAAACGGTCGCTTTTCAAACTCTGACTGTAAGCTGACAGCAAAACCTCTCAGTTCGATCTCCCTCCTCCAACTTCGTTGGACAACAGAAATGTTACAGGAACGTGTAGATGGGTTTGTCACATGGGCAGAGCAGTGGAAGATGGTATTTAACCCTGTTAAGTGTGAAGTGATGCACTTTTGAAGAAGGAAAAGGACAAGGGAGTATGTAATGAATGGCAGGACACTACAAAGCTCAGAGGAGCAGATGGATGGTGGGATGCTTAGTCACAGATCCCTGAAGGCAGCAGAGCAGGTGAATAGGGCAGATAAGGCATATGGAACACTTGCCTTTGTCAGTCATGGCATAGAATATAAGAGCAAGAAGGTTACATTGAAGCTATACAGGTCACAGGTAGTTCTGGTCACCTCACTATAGGAAGAAGGTGATTGCATTGGAGGGGTGACAGAGGAGATCCACCAGGATATTGCCAGGGATGGAGCATCTGAGCTTTCAGGGAAGATTGGATTGGCCTGGATTGCTTTCTTGAGAGCAGAGAAAGCTGATGGAAGGATATGGTTGAGGTGTATAAATTATAATAATAATCTTTGTTAGTGTCACAAGTAGGCTTACATTAACACTGCAATGAAGTTACTGTGAAAAGCCCCGAGTCGCCAGACTCCGGCGCTTGTTCGGGTACACGGAGAGAGAATTCAGAATGTCCACTTCACCTAACAGCACATCTTTCGAGACTTGTGGGAGGAAACCAGAGGAAACCCATGCAGACACAGGGAGAACGCGCAGACTCCGCACAGACAGTGACCCAAGCTGGGAATCGAACCCGGGTCCCTGATGCTGTGAAGCAACAGTACTAACCACTGTGCTACCGCGCCGGTTTTGACAGGGTAAATAGGACACAGCTGTTCCCCTTGGTTGAGGGGTCAATTACAAGGGCACATAATTTTAGAGTGAGGGGCAGGAGAGTTTGAGGGAATATGAGAAAACATCTTTTCACTCAGAGGGTGGTGAGAATCTGGAGGGCACTGCCTGGGAAGGTGGTAGAGTCTGGAAACCTCACAACCTTAAAAAGGCACTTGGATGAGCACATGAAATGCCATCCCACTCAAGGATATGGGACAAGTGCTGGTAAGTGGGATTAGCACAAGATTAGTGGGAGTTACTGATGGTGCAGACTCGATGGTCTAAAGGGCCTTTTCTGCGCTGATGGCTCCATAAAAATATGGAATGTGACTTCAGGCAATATTTGAAACTCAGCTGTTTTACAGATATGTGGGAAATGTTTTCATGTTTTTGGAATGAACTCTCAAACCATTCAAGGTTAAACCTTCCATGGAAGTTTCCTCAGTTTAATATTGATTAAAAACACTGCAAACAGCCACTCACATTGTTTATCCAGAGTTTGTACCAAGGTTTGGGCGAATGCTCGGGAGAATCGCCGTAGAAATCATAGGATTCCAAATCTGCAGATTGGTTCTTGATGGTGTTCTCGATCCAAACTCAACCTCAAGTATGTCAGATGTGACATGCTGACCAACATTCCACCTACACACCCCTTCCCCCATCCAGAGACTGGGGGAGGTCTCATGTTACTGGACTTGCAATCCAGAAACCTCGGCTAAAACTCTATGGACATGGGTTCAAATTCCACCTTGGCAGATGTCGGAATTTAAATTCAATTAATAAGATTTGGAATTAAAAGCTAGCCTCAGTGATTAAACAATTGCCATTAAAAACCGCATCTGGTTCATTAACATCATAGGACCATAGATTTCCTACAGTGCAGAAGGATGCCATTCAGCCCATCGAGTCTGCATCGACCCTCTGAAAGAGCACCCCTACCCAGTCCCACACGCCTGTCCTATCCACGTAACCCCACCTAACCCGCTTATCCCTGGACACAAAGGGGAAATTTTTCATGGCCAATCCACCTAACCTGCACATCTTTGGACTTTATGAGAAAACTGGAGCACCCGGAGGAAACCCTTGCAGACATGGGGAGAATGTGCAAACTCCACGCCGTCAAACAAGAACAGAATTGAACCCAGGTCCCTGGCGCTGTGAGACAGCAGTGCTAACCACTGTGCCTCCCTTTGCTGTCCTTACCTGGTCTGGCCTACACAGTAATTCTTGCACCTATCGGACTAACCACAATAATGCATCAGACGACAGAAAAAAACAAATATAAAATACTTCTTGAAGAACAACATGCTGTTTCAAACAATAGTATTATTTTCTTCTGGGTATTTAAAAGCAAACATCTCTGAAAGTTATTGAATGGGATTGTGGGATGCGTTGCTGTTGGATTTTCAAATCCTGCAATGACATTATGCTTTTGTTCTTTTCTATGTCTGCAGGCTTGTGGGGCACAAAATTGACCGAGAACTTGTCCAATAACCCAGAGTTATACATCAGGAGGACTTTGCGTGAACTATTAGTTTACATATTTTTCCTAGTGGACATTTGTTTGTGTAAGTAATTTGCTTTTAACAACACAAGAAACATATTTAATTCAGTAGTACCTTCATTGATTTTTTAAAATTAATAAATGTATTTTTGCTTATAAAGTTTTTATTTTTTTCCTGGTGAGAAAAATAATCATTTTCCCAGACATAGCACTGTCCAATTCTCTATTTACCTTCAAATAAATTGACTGACTGTGACCATAATAAGAATAATACTCTTTATTATTGTCACAAATAGGCTTAGATTAACACTGCAATGAAGTTACTGTGAAAATCCCCTAGTCCCCACACTCCGGCGCCTGTTCGGGTGCACAGAGGGAGAATTCAGAATGTCCAATTCACCTAACAAGCATGTCTTTCGGGACTTGTGGGAGGAAACCTGAGCACCTGGAGGAAACCCACACAGATACGGGAAGAACGTGCAGACTCTGCACAGTGATCCAAGGCGAAATGTTAGCATTGAGTCATGTAAACGATCCTCGTAAGAGTAATTCATGCACCTGTCAGACTAACCGTAATAGAAAGATGCATCCGATGACAGGAAATACAATAACTTAGTTTACAACAATTCAAATACATTTGAAGGTGGGGGCAGCTAGGTGCACAGTGGTTAGCACTGCTCCAGACTGTCTTCACATAGACAGTCACCCAAAGCCGGAATTGAACCAGGGTCCCTGGCACTGTGAGGTGGCAGTGCTGACCACTGTGCCACCTTGTAGCCCTGAACTAAAGAGGCTTGCAGCAGGAAGATAGAATTAAAGAATTTATGAATCAGGGCTAGGATTTTCAACTGAATGTATTGGGTGCAGGAAACCAAAGAAGGTCAGCAAGCACGAGTTGACTGAATTTCGAAGAGGAAGAATTTTGCTCCTCACAGAAATGGCAAGTTAGAAATTGTTAAAATAAATTCAAACCAGTAGGTTGCATTAAATGCAAATACAACAAACTAGTGTGTTTAAAATCGTGATTTTGAATATCAGAATATGTTATTAGCAGGTTCCACATTTTCTCAAATATATTGAATGGGACAAATAAAAACTGCTCTCTGAATTAACATAGATGATTGACATAAATCTCAATTAAACACAAATAAATGGATTAAGCTACCAATTTATTGTAGTTTTTGCTCTAGAAATGGCATTGAGAATTATTATCTGTAAATGCTGCATTGGTTATGGGGTGACATGGTAGAACATTGCTGCTTCACGGCGGCAGGGTCCCAGGTTCGATTCCGGCTTTGGGTGACTGCCCATGTGGAGTTTGCACATTCTCCCTGTGCCTGCATGAGTTTCCTCCGAGTGCTCCGGTTTCCTCACGCAGTCCAAAGATGTGAAGGTTAGGTTGATTGGCCATGATAAATTTCCCCTGAGTGTCTAAAGATGTGAAGGTTTACTGGGGTTATGGGGACAGTTATGGGGCTGGTTTAGCTCACTGGGCTAAATCGCTGGCTTTTAAAGCAGACCAAGCAGGCCAGCAGTACAGTTCGATTCCCGTACCAGCCTCCCTGAACAGGCGCCGGAATGTGGCGACTAGGGGCTTTTCACAGTAACTTCATTGAAGCCTACTCGTGACAATAAGCAATTTTCATTTATGGGCTGGTTTAGCTATGGGCTGGTTTAGCTCACTGGGCTAAATCACTGGCTTTTAAAACAGACCAAGCAGGCCAGCAGTACAGTTCGATTCCCGTCCCAGCCTCCCGGACAGGCGCCGGAATGTGGCGACTAGGGGCTTTTCACAGTAACTTCATTGAAGCCTACTCGTGACAATAAGCGATTTTCATTTTTTTTCACAGGTGGGGGAGTGGGCCTAGGTAGGGTCCTCTTTCTGAGTGCCAGTGCAGACTTGATGGGCTGAATGGCCTCCTTCTGCCCTGTAGGGGCTCTATGAATTCTACCAATTGGAGATGGTGAGAGAATACTTAGAATATCATACTATCATTAGGCAGCATCAACGTGGATTAATGAAAGAGAAATCTGTTAAAAGTTCTGAAGGTTATTATTAGGAGACATAAGCGGGAACCTGTGGCTGGAGTGTATTTACATTTTCAATGCTAAATTACATGTTATTACATAACATTTGGACCCGTGGAAGTAGGGATAATATACTAATTTGGATTGAGCTTTGGTTAAGAGGCCCAAATAAAGAATATGAATAAATAGGTAATTTTTCGGTTGATAGGCTATATCGAGTGGGGTACTACAAGGATCGGTGGTTGGCCGCAGATCTTTATTACCTCTAATAATCACTTAGATGAATGGAGATTAAAATATAATAATTTGGATCAGGAGGAGGCCATTCGGCCCTTCGAGTTCGTTCCACCAGTCATTAAGGTCATGGTTGGTATGGTGGTGGCATCACATTCCTCATCTCATAATCCTTGACTCCTTTGTCACTGAACTAGTAATCTAGAGACCCAGGGTAATGCTCTGGGTACCTGGGTTCGAATACCACCATGGCATATAGTGAACTTTGAATTCAACAAAAATCTGGAATGAAAAGTCTAAAGATGACCATGAGACCATTGCCTATTGCCGTAAAAACTCAACTGGTTCACAAATATCCGTTAAGGAAGGAAATCTGCTATCCTTACGTGTCTGGCCTACATGTGCCTCCAGATCCACAGCAACGTGATATCTTCTGCCTCACCAGCAGGTCAGACCCAGCGGAGGTGGCAGCTCAGTACACAGCCTGGAAAGAGTTTCCGCGGGAGTTCTCAACATCAACTCTGGACCGCATTAAGTCGCATGGCATCAGGGCAAACATGGGCAAGTAAGCCTCCTGCTGATTACCACATACTGTCCTCCTCAACTGATAAATCAGTATTCCTCCATGTTGAACAGCACTTTGAGAAATCACTGAGGATTACAAGGGGCTGACTGTACTCTGTACAAGCGTAGCTCAGTTTCACCACGACAGACTGAGCTGGCCAAGTCCCAAAGGACATGATTACTGGACTGAGTCTGAGGCACGTTGTGAGGGAAACTACAAGAGGGAAAAACATACTTGACCTCATCCTCACCAACCTGCCTGCCACAGATGCATCTGTCCATGACAGTATCGGTAGGAATGGCCACTGCATAGACCTTGTTGAGACAAAGTCCCGTCGTAACATTGAGGATAACCTCCATCATTTTGTGTGGCACTTCCAGCGTGCTAATTGGGATGGACTTCGAACAGATCTAACAACGCGAGACTAGACATCCATGAGATGCTGTGAGCCGTCAGCAGTAGCAGAATTGTACTCAACCACAATCTGTAACCTCATGGTCCAGCATATCCAGAACTACCATTACCACCAAACTAGGCGGTCAACCCTGATTCATCGACGAGTGTAAGAGTCATGCCAGGAGCAACAGCAGGCATAGCTAAAAATGAGGTGTCAACCTGGCGAAGAAACAACATCATAAACAGCAAGTAGTAGACAGAGCTAAGCGATACCACAGACAACGGATCAGGTCTAAGCTCTGCAACCCTTCCACATCCAGCCATGAATGACGGTGGTCAATTAAACAACTTACTGGTGAAAAAAGCTCAACAAATATCCCCATACTCAATGATGGGGGAGCCCAGCACATAGTGCAAAATGTAAGGCTGAAGCATCAGCAACAATCTTCAGCCAGAAGTGCCGAGTGGATGATCCATCCTGGCCTACTCCGCTGGTCCACCGCATCGCAGGTGTCAGTCTTCAGTCAATACGATCACGCCACGTGATATCAAAAAATGACTGAAGGCACTGGATACTGCAATGGCTATGGGCCCTGACAATATTCTGGCAATAGTACTGAAGACTTGTACTCCAGAACTTTCCATGTCCCCAGCCAAGGGACAAGGTTATCCAGTACAGCTACAACACTGGCCTCTACCTGGCAATGTGGAAAAATGCCCAAGGATGTCCCGTTCACAAAAAGCAGGACTAATCTAACCCAGCCAGTTTCCATCCCGTTAGCCTACTCTCGACCATCAGTGAAGCATTGGTAGGGGTCATCAACAGTGTGACCAAGCAGCACTTACTCAGCAACAACCTGCTCATGGACGCTCAGGTTGGGTTCCACCAGGGTTACTCTGCTCCTGACCTAGTTGCAGCCTTGGTTTAAAGATGGACTAAAGAGCTTGTAGAGGATGGTTGGCATAGTGTTCACAAAGATCACAAATAACGTTAAATTGAACAAAGCTATAAATTTAATAACATTACTTATTTGGATTCGACACTTACTCCTATATAATTAATAGTTGATAATAAACATATAATCTACACTCATCTACTATGAATCTCTACACTATTACATTAACTATGATCTGCTCTCACTCACACGATTTTTCTTTCAGTCTGTTCTCTGACGCTCTCAACCTCTCACGCACAAGGCTTAGCGTTAATGTCTTAGATACATGCACATCTAGGTCCCTCTAGTGCTTGATTTAGACATTACATTAACCCTTGCAATTCTTACATTTATGATCATGTCACATCCCCTTCCTTGGGAAAAAAGGTTATGAACTTTGTTTGTAACATTTTTTATTTGAACATTACAGTCGCGAGCATGAATTATTAACTTGTTTTTTTTACATTAATTTGCAAAAAATAACTGTTAAGTCACATTGGTGATGACAGATCAATAGTTGTTACAGTCATTACAAATTTAATCTGTTCACTGGTCTCCTGGTTCTAGTTGACCTTCTCAGTGGTTTCATCAGCATATGCAAATTGTCTTGATGCATTGTTAATAATGATGGATTTGGAAAGTCAATATCTTTGAAGGTGTCAACCTGAGCAATAATGTTCTGAGTTAGAGATGGAACATGATATTTTATTTTCAGTAATGCTCTTCTATTTTTTCTGAACTTGTTCTGTCTGAAGCAAGTACAATCTGGTTGTGACTCGCCATAAAACTTTAGCTATGTGTTGCCATCCATCTACAGCATTTTCTATTCAAACATAGTCTCCTTCTTTTAATTTTGATGAAGATATTGTGTGCTTGCTGCAATATTCTTTTTGTATCCGTTTCCATAATCTTAGATGGTTATGTATTTCTTGATGATCCATGTTTTGAACAGTGATCTTTGGTAATGTGGTGTGAATTTTTCTTCCCATCATTATCTGAGCTGGCAATAAGCCTGATGATAATGGGGTTGCTCTGTATTGGATTGGATTTGTTTATTGTCACGTGTACCGAGGTACAGTGAAAAGTATTTTTCTGCAAGCAGCTCAACAGATCATTCAGTACATGGAAGAAAAGGAAATTTAAAAAAATTCAAGAAAAGACAAGAAAATACATGCGAATACATAATAGGGCAACACAAGATATACAATGTAACTACATAAGCATTGGCATCGGATGAAGCAGACATGGGTGTAGTGTTAATGAGGTCAGTCAATAAGAGGGTCATTTAGGAGTCTGGTGACAGTGAGGAAGAAGCTGTTTTTGAGTCTGTTCGTGCGTGTTCTCAGACTTCTGAATCTCCTGCCCGATGGAAGAAGTTGGAAAAGTGAGTAAGCCGGGTGGGAGGGATCCTTGATTATGCTGCCCGCTTTCCCCCGGCAGCGGGAGGTGTAGATGGAGTCCATGGATGGGAGGTAGGTTCGTGTGATGGAATGGGCGGTATTCACGACTCTCTGAAGTTCCTTGCGGTCCTGGGCCGAGCAGTTGCCATACCAGGCTGTGATGCAGCCTGATAGGATGCTTTCTATAGTGCATCTGTAAAAGTTGGTAAGGGTTAATGTGGACATGCCGAATTTCCTTAGTTTCCTGAGGAAGTATAGGCGCTGTTGTGCTTTCTTGGTGATAGCATCGACGTGTGTGGACCAGGACAGATTTTTGGTGATGTGCACCCCTAGGAATTTGAAACTGCTAACCATCTCCACTTCTGTATGTCAACAGTGCCAAAGGTAAGTCTTTGTTGTTATCGCTTGTTTTATTGAATAGTTTTTTGACTATTTCTACGTCTTTCTCTGCTTTGCCATTGTGGGTGAAAGCTCACCTTGGGTCAAATGTGACAGCAAGGTTGCCACCAATCCGGTGCAGCCTCAGACAGGTGCCAGGAAGAGGGATGGAGTTGGTGGTGAGGGGATGAACTTTGTCACAGTGACAGAAGACACCGCCTTCAGTTTTCCCAATATTTCGTTGAAGGAAGTTTTTGCTCATCCAATACTGGATGTCAGAGAAGCATTGTGACAGCTTAGAGAGAGTAAAGGAATTGAGAGAGATGGTGGAGAGATCGAGTTGGATGCCACAAGCATACAAGGGAAAGCTAATAGCATGTCTTTTGATGATGTCACCGAAGTGGATCATGCAGATGGGAAATAGGAGGGGCCAAGGAAAGATCCTTGGGGGACACCAAAGGTAATGGTGCAGGGGCAGAAGGAGAAGTCATTCAAGTGATTGGTGACAATCAGATAGATAAGGAGGGAGAGAGCAGTTCCACCCTCTTGGATGACAGTGGAGGAGGGTGGTGTGGTCAACCGTGTCAAAGAAGATTGAGAAGGATGAGGAGGGGACGTTTACATTGTCACAGTGATGTAAGATGTCTTTTGTGACCTTGATTAGTGCTGTTTCAATACTTTGGCAAGGTGGAAACCTGATTGGAGGAATTGAAATATGGAAATGTAGGAAAAATGGATGTGAATTTGGGAGGCCACAACAGATTCAAAGGTTGAGATTTAGCTGCAATAGGATTGAGGGAACAGGAAATGTATCTTATGGACAATATGACTCAGAGAGAGAGCATGAGAGAAGGCAGGAGAATAAGCAAATAAATAAGCAAGTTTGGGGCAAAAACAAGGAGATCCTTCAGATGAAGTTTAACATGGTGGATTGGGCAAAATGAAAGAAGTAGCAGAGGCAGCTGATTGGATTATCTCAATCGTAATGATAAAGACGTTCATGAGCTCCTTGCACTTGTTGTTGGAGGTAAAGAAGACAGGGAAAGGGGTTTGAAGGAGATGGGGGAGAAAGGTTTGAAGGAGACCGAGGAGGGGTTTGAAGGACACGGGAGGGGTTTGAAGGAAATGGGGAAAGGGGTTTGAAGGACACGGGAGGGATTTGAAGGAGATGGGGAGAGGGGTTTGAAGGACACGGGAGGGGTTTGAAGGACACGGGAGGGGTTTGAAGGACATGGGAGGGGTTTGAAGGAGATGGGGAGAGGGGTTTGAAGGACACGGGAGGGGTTTGAAGGACACGGGAGGGATTTGAAGGAGATGGGGAGAGGGGTTTGAAGGACACGGGAGGGGTTTGAAGGACACGGGAGGGGTTTGAAGGACACGGGAGGGGTTTGAAGGACACGGGAGGGGTTTGAAGGAATGGGGAGAGGGGTTTGAATGTTATAGGACCGTAAGATATAGGAGCATTATTAGGCCATTCAACCCGTCGGGTCTGCTCCACCATTCAATCATGGCGGACAAGTTTCTCATCCCAAGAGAATTCTTGTCTTCTCCCCATAACACCTGATCCCCTTATTAATCAAGTTCCTATCAAGCTCTGTCTTAAAGACACTCAGTTATTTGGCATCCGCGGCCTTGATTCCACAGATTCACCACCCCCTAGCTGAAGAAATTCCTCCTCATCTCAGTTTTAAAGGATAGTCCCTTCAGTCTGAGGCTATGCCGTCAGGTTCTAGTCTCTCCCACCAGTGGAAACACCTTCTCCACGTCCACCCTATATCCTGTAAGTTTCAATGCGATCCCCCCTCATACTTCCAAACACCATCGAATACAGACCCAGAGTCCTCAAACGCTACTCCTTTGGCAAGCCCTTCATTCTTGTTAACTTCCTCCTCTAAGGCCAGCACATCCTTCCTTAGATACAGTGCCCAAAACTGCTCACAATACTCCAAATAGGAGTATCATACAGCCTCAGAAGTACATCCCTGCTCTTGTATTCTAGCCCTCCAAAAATGAATGCTAACATTGCATTTGACTTTCTAACTGCAAATTGAACCAGCACATTAACCTTCAGAAAATCCTGAACCAGAACTCCTAAGTCCCTTTGTGCTTCATCCAAAGCTTTTCCCCATTTAGAAAATAGTCTGTGCCTCAATTTTTGAAAGTCAATTATGATGCTATTCGGCAGGGCAGCACGGTGGCCTAGTGGTTAGCACAACCGCCTCACGGCGCTGAGGTCCCAGGTTCGATCCCGGCTCTGGGTCACTGTCCGTGTGGAGTTTGCACATTCTCCCCGTGTCTGCGTGGGTTTCGCCCCCACAACCCAAAAAAAAAATGTGCAGAGTAGGTGGATTGGCCACGCTAAATTGCCCCTTAATTGGAAAAAAATAATTGGGTAATCTAAATTTAAAAAAAAAATTAAAAAAAATAAAAAATGATGCTATTCGGCAAGATTTAGGATGTATAGAATGGGGAAGGAAACTGCAGGGGATGGGTACAATCAAAATGTAGAGCTTTTTCAAGGAACAGCTACTGCGTGTCCTTGATAAGTATGTACCTGTCAGGCAGGGAGGAAGTTGTCGAGCAAGGGAACCGTGGTTTACTAAGGAAGTTGAAGCACTTGTCAAGAGGAAGAAGAAGGCTTATGTTAGGATGAGACATGAAGGCTCAGTTAGGGCGCTTGAGAGTTACAAGTTAGCCAGGAAGGACCTAAAGGGAGAGTTAAGAAGAGCGAGGAGAGGACACGAAAAGTCGTTGGTGGATAGGAACAAGGAAAACCCTAAGGCTTTCTATAGGTATATCAGGAACAAAAGAATGACTAGAGTAAGATTAGGGCCAATCAAGGATAGTAGTGGAAAGTTGTGTGTGGAATCAGAGGAGATAGGGGAAGCGTTAAATGGATATTTTTCGTCAGTGTTTACACTGGAGAAAGACAATGTTGTCGAGGAGAACACTCAGGTTCAGTCGACCAGGCTAGATGGAATTGAGGTTCAAAAGGAGGAGGTGTTAGCAATTTTGGAAAATGTCAAAATAGATAAGTCCCCTGGGCCAGATGGGATTTATCCTAGGATTCTCTGGGAAGCCAGGGAGGAGATTGCAGAGCCATGGTCCTTGATCTTTATGTCGTCTTTGTCGACAGGAATAGTGCCGGAAGACTGGAGGATAGCAAATGTTGTCCCCTTGTTCAAGAAGGGGAGTAGAGACAACCCTGGTAATTATAGACCTGTGAGCCTTACTTCGGTTGTGGGTAAAATGTTTGAAAAGGTTATAAGAGATAGGGTTTATAATCATCTTGAAAAGAACAAGTTGATTAGCGATAGTCAACACGGTTTTGTGAAGGGTAGGTCATGCCTCACAAACCTTATTGAGTTTTTTGAGAAGGTGACCAAACAGGTGGATCAGGGTAAAGCGGTTAATGTGGTGTATATGGATTTCAGTAAGGCATTTGATAAGGTTCCGCATGGTAGGCTATTGCAGAAAATAAGGAAGTATGGGATTGAAGGTGATTTAGCGGTTTGGATCAGTAATTGGCTAGCTGAAAGAAGACAGAGGGTGGTGGTTGATGGCAAATGTTCATCCTGGAGTTCAGTTACTAGTGGTGTACCGCAAGGATCTGTTTTGGGGCCATTGCTGTTTGTCATTTTTATAAATGACCTGGAAGAGGGTGTAGAAGGATGGGTTAGTAAATTTGCAGATGACACGAAGGTCGGTGGAGTTGTGGATAGTGCTGAAGGATGTTATAGGATATAGAGGGACATAGATAAGCTGCAGAGCTGGGCTGAGAGGTGGCAGATGGAGTTTAATGCGGAAAAGTGTGAGGTGGTTCACTTTGGAAGGAGTAACAGGAATGCAGAGTACTGGGCTAATGGCAAGATTCTTGGTAGTGTAGATGAACAGAGAGATCTCGGCATCCAGGTACATAAATCCCTGAAAGTTGCCACCCAGGTTAATAGGGCTGTTAAGAAGGCATATGGTGTGCTAGCCTTTATCAGCAGGGGGATTGAGTTTCGGAGCCACAAGGTCATGCTGCAGCTGTACATAACTCTGGTGCAGCCGCACCTGGAGTACTGCGTGCAGTTCTGGTCACCACATTATAGGAAGGATGTGGAAGCTTTGGAAAGGGTTCAGAGGAGATTTACTAGGATGTTGCCTGGTATGGAGGGAAGGTCTTACGAGGAAAGGCTCAGGGACTTGAGGTTGTTTTCGTTAGAGAGGAGAAGGCTGAGAGGTGACTTAATAGAGACATATAAGATAGTCAGAGGGTTAGATAAGGTGGACAGTGAGAGTCTTTTTCCTCGGATGGTGATGACCAACACGAGGGGACATAGCTTTAAATTGAGGGGTGATAGATATAGGACAGATGTCATAGGCAGTTTCTTTACTCAGAGAGTAGTAGGGGTGTGGAACGCCCTGCCTGCAACAGTAGTAGACTCGCCAACTTTAAGGGCATTTAAGTGGTCACTGGATAGACATATGGATGAAAATGGAATAGTGTAGGTCAGATAGGCTTCAGATGGTTTCACAGGTCGGCGCAACATCGAGGGCCGAAGGGCCCGTACTGCGCTGTAGTGTTCTATGTTCTATGTTCTATAGTTGGACCTAGAACCCCTGTAGCAATATCCTGGGATTCAGGTAATTTTCCTTGAAAAACAATAACACTTTTCCTTTGTGTCAGGTATGATTTCAAGTTCTAGTGAGTTTTCTCCAATCTCCATTGACCTTAGTTGCATTATAGCCCCTTAGTGCCTCAAATGAAAGTTGCCTTAAATGTCAAACCCCGTCACTCCCACTGCACATTTGGAATTCAACTTGTGTTTATGTTTGCACCACGACTGTAATGAGATCTGGAGCTGAGTAGATCTGGGAGAATCCTCACTGAGCATCGACAGACAAGTTATGGTCGACTAAGTGCTGCTTAATAGTATTGTTGTCAACTCCCTCCATCACTTTGCTGATGATTGGGAGTAGACTGATGGGGTGGTACTTAGATCTGGATTTGTCTTGTTTTTTTCTAAACACAGTACATGCTTGAGAATTTTTTCAATTTACCAGTGGCGTAGCTGTATTGGAAAAGCTTCACTAGGGAAGCAACTCATCTGAAACCAGCATCTCCAGCCCTAAATCCAGGATATTGTTGAGGCCATTATTTGTTGCATCCAGTCTGCTCAGCCATGTCTTCATGTCACTTGGAATGATTTGAATTGTCTAAAGGCTGGTGTCTAGAACCATTGGAGCTCAGGTGGAGGCCGAGATCGATCTGCCACTGGGCACTTTTGATTGAAGATTTCGTCAAAGCCGTCAACTGTCATTCCCGTACCAGCCTCCCCGGACAGGCGTCGGAATGTGGCGACTAGGGGCTTTTCACAGTAACTTCATTGAAGCCTACTCGTTACAATAAGCGATTTTCATTTCATTTGGGGCAGCACGGTAGCATGGTGGTTAGCATAAATGCTTCACAGCTCCAGGGTCCCAGGTTCGATTCCCGGCTGGGTCACTGTCTGTGCGGAGTCTGCACGTCCTCCCCGTGTGTGCATGGGTTTCCTCCGGGTGCTCCGGTTTCCTCCCACAGTCCCACAGTAAGGGTATTTTAACAACCCAAGGTTGTTGGGTTACGGGTATAGGGTGGATACGTGGGTTTGAGTAGGGTGATTATTGCTCGGCATAACATCGAGGGCCGAAGGGCCTGTTCTGTGCTGTACTGTTCTATGTTCTATGTTCTATGTAACTCTGTCCTTTGTACTCACATGTTGGGGAGCATGGTGGCACAGTGGTTAGCACTGTTGCCTCACAGCACCAAAGACCCGGGTTCAATTCTGGTCTTGGGCGACTCTGTGTAGAGTTTGTACGTTCTCCTCGTGTCTGCATGGGTTTCCTCCGGATGCTCAAGTTTCCTCACAGAGTCCAAATATGTGCAAGGTAGGTGGATAGGCCATGATCAATCACTCTTTATTGTCTAAAGAATGCAAGCTAGGTGGTGTTAGGGGGTTACATGGTAGGGCAGGGGAGTGGACCGAGGTAGGGTGTCTTTCGGAGGATCAGTACAGACTCGATGACCAAATGGCCTCCTTCTGCACTGTAGTGATTCAGTGCTGAGCTCTGATAAAGGAATAGGGAAGTTAATGCAACCTCCATCTCCTGTTTATTTCTTAATTGTTCACACAGAATGCGGCAAGACGGCAGAGCCTTTCCCTGATCTGTCAGTTGTAAAGTTATCAAGGGACTGTCTCCCCGGCAACTATTTCTAGATCACAAATGTCTTCTTTCAAAGTAAATTACAATTCTATTCAAAAAGGTTAACAAAGGAATTTTTTCTGCTGTTTCTCAAGATCACAGATAAATTTGGCCCATCCAAATCTGCTGTCCTACGTAAAATCTAACTTGGTTCTCTGATGGAAACTGGCTGGTATTTGTAATTCTGTAATTGAATGAACATCTTGTTAGCATCCCAACAGGAAACTGCTGTCTGTTTTGGGTGTTGGCTTTTTTGTATGTACATCAGACTCTTTTCACGTTGCTCCAATAGTTTTTGACCATGGCAGAAAGGGAAGGAGACAATGATTATTCTGGCTGCCAGACGAATCAAAATTAAAATACCAGGCGAGTTAAAATCTAGCCTTAAGTGTTTACAATGTCCCGAGCATATCGGAGTCAGGTGGGATCTTCATGCGGTGTGGTGGCTTGTTTACTGCAGTTATTTGAAATGCAAAGACCTCTTCCAGATAACTATATTCTGTTGTTAAGCGCCTGAATTTTTGATAATCCAGTTAAACAATGGTGGTCTTTGCAATGTAAATGTTGTTTCAATAATCTCGGTTTTCAAATTGGAGACCAGGATGTCCCTATATTGAGGATGAATGACACCCATCCGTACAGTTTCTTGCATTGAATAAATAGGGTCAGTAATCCTACAATACCTTTTATAAGTAGCACTTTTTCCTGTGTGATCTTACACCACAAGTATCTGAAACTTACTTGACAGAGTGCAGGAGCAGTGAGAGAGAGTTTGTTCGATATATAATAGTCAGAGCTGAGCTGAATCCTATCATCAGTAAACCTTATGAAATTCCCTTTTCCTACAGCCAAGGGATACTTAGGTCAACAGTAACACCATCTAATTGGCTGGGTTAATATTAACCAAAGAATTTTGCACTGATCTTGCATCGAATAGAGCACCTTTCTGGTCTCTGTGGCTTATTACTACACAAATAAGTGTCTTTAACGAGATAATGGACAGGTAGCTTTTCTTGCTTACACTTTCAAGAGTTTTATGTTGGTTGGCATGTAATGGTAGTTTCACTAAACCTGGACCAAACCCTGAACTGCCCAGAAGGACCAGGGCAGCAGATACATGGGAGCAAGTTCCCTTCCAAGTAACTCACAATCCTGACTTGGAAATATATCACTATTCCTTCACCATTTCTGGATCTTTCTGTGGTGGTACGATGGCATAGTGGTTAGCATTGCTGTCTCAATGAGCCAGGGACCCAGATTCAATTCCGGCCTGGAGTGACTGTGCGGAGTCTGCACGTTCTCCCTGTGTCAGCGTGGGTTTTCTCCATGTGCTCCGGTTTCATCCCAGGTTAGGTGGATTGGCCTTGATAAATTGCTCCTTAGTATCCAGGGATGTTCGAGTTATGGGGTTAGGGGACAGTGGGTATGCATAAAGTGCTCATTCGAAGGGTCAGTGCAGACTCGATGGGCCAACTTAGGGCAGACTTAGGGCAGCACGGTAGCATTGTGGATAGCACAATCGCTTCACAGCTCCAGGGTCCCAGGTTCGATTCCGGCTTGGGTCACTGTCTGTGCGGAGTCTGCACATCCTCCCCGTGTGTGCGTGGGTTTCCTCCGGGTGCTCCGGTTTCCTCCCACAGCCCAAAAATGTGCAGGTTAGGTGGATTGGCCATGATAAATTGCCCTTAGTGATGAAAATTGCCCTTAGTGTTAGGTGGGGTTACTGGGCTATGGGGATAGGGGGGAGGTGTTAACCTTGGGTGGGGTGCTCTTTCCAGGAGCCGGTGCAGACTCGATGGGCCGAATGGCCTCCTTCTGTGCTGTAAATTCTATATCTATGTAAATGGCCTCCTTCTACACTATAGGGATTCTAAATCTTGGAGCATCCTACTAACAGCACTGTGAGTGTTCCGACACCACATGGACTGCAGCGGTTCAAGAAGGCAAAGCCAAAGACTTTTTAAGGGCAGCACGGTGGCATAGTGGTTAGCCCTGCTGCCCCACAGCACCAAGGACCCAGATTCAATTCCGGCCTCGGGGACTGACAGTTTGCACGGTCTCCCCTATCTGCGTGGGTTTCCTCCGGGTACTCCGGTTTCCTCCCAAGTCCAAAGATGCGCAGGTTAAGTGGAATGGCCATGCTAAATTGCCCCTTCGTGCTCAAAAATGTACAGTTAGGTGGAATTACAGAGTGATGGGAGAGTGGGCCTAAGTATGGTGCTCTTTTAGCAGGATGATGCAGACTCGATGGGCCGAATGGCCTCCTTCTGCACTGTAGGGATTCTATTAATTCTAAGTAAAGGTGCTGCAATAAAACTCTGAGTTGCAAGATTATAGAGTTCCCTGAATAGGCAAAGAAATTACAATGAGACTTCAAAAAATAATACATGGTTTACCAAAGAAGTGGAATCTCTTGTTAAGAGGAAGAAGGAGGCCTATGTAAAGATGAGGCGTGAAGTTTCAGTTGGGGCGCTTGATATTTACAAGGAAGCGAGGAAGGATCTAAAGAGAGAGCTGAGACGAGCAAGGAGGGGACATGAGAAGTCTTTGGCAGGTAGGATCAAGGAAAACCCAAAAGCTTTCTATAGGTATGTCAGGAATAAAAGAATGACTAGGGTAAGAGTAGGGCCAGTCAAGGACAGTGGTGGGAAGTTGTGTGTGGAGGCTGAGGAGATAAGCGAGATACTAAATGAATACTTTTCGTCAGTATTCACTCAAGAAAAAGATAATATTGTGGAGGAGAATGCTGAGACCCAGGCTATTAGAATAGATGGCATTGAGGTGCGTAGGGAAGAAGTGTTGGCAATTCTGGACAAGTTGAAAATAGATAAGTCCCCGGGGCCGGATGGGATTTATCCTAGGATTCTCTGGGAAGCCAGGGAAGAGATTGCTGAGCCTTTGGCTTTGATTTTTAGGTCATCATTGGCTACAGGAATAGTGCCAGAGGACTGGAGGATAGCAAATGTGGTCCCTTTGTTCAAGAAGGGGAGTAGAGATAACCCCGGTAACTATAGGCCGGTGAGCCTAACGTCTGTGGTGGGTAAAGTCTTGGAGAGGATTATAAAAGATACGATTTATAATCATCTAGATAGGAATAATATGATTAGGGACAGTCAGCATGGTTTTGTGAAGGGTAGGTCATGCCTCACAAACCTTATCGAGTTCTTTGAGAAGGTGACTGAACAGGTAGACGAGGGTAGAGCAGTTGATGTGGTGTATATGGATTTCAGTAAAGCGTTTGATAAGGTTCCCCACGGTCGTCTATTGCAGAAAATACGGAGGCTGGGGATTGAGGGTGATTTAGAGATGTGGATCAGAAATTGGCTAGTTGAAAGAAGACAGAGAGTGGTAGTTGATGGGAAATGTTCAGAATGGAGTTCAGTTACGAGTGGCGTACCACAAGGATCTGTTCTGGGGCCGTTGCTGTTTGTCATTTTTATAAATGACCTAGAGGAGGGCGCAGAAGGATGGGTGAGTAAATTTGCAGACGACACTAAAGTCGGTGGAGTTGTAGACAGTGCGGAAGGATGTTGCAGGTTACAGAGGGACATAGATAGGCTGCAGAGCTGGGCTGAGAGGTGGCAAATGGAGTTTAATGTGGAGAAGTGTGAGGTGATTCACTTTGGAAAGAATAACAGAAATGCGGAATATTTGGCTAATGGTAAAATTCTTGGTAGTGTGGATGAGCAGAGGGATCTCGGTGTCCATATACATAGATCCCTGAAAGTTGCCACCCAGGTTGATAGGGTTGTGAAGAAGGCCTATGGTGTGTTGGCCTTTATTGGTAGAGGGATTGAGTTCCGGAGCCATGAGGTCATGTTGCAGTTGTACAAAACTCTAGTACGGCCGCATTTGGAGTATTGCGTACAGTTCTGGTCGCCTCATTATAGGAAGGACGTGGAAGCTTTGGAACGGGTGCAGAGGAGATTTACCAGGATGTTGCCTGGTATGGAGGGAAAATCTTATGAGGAAAGGCTGATGGACTTGAGGTTGTTTTCGTTAGAGAGAAGAAGGTTAAGAGGTGACTTAATAGAGGCATACAAAATGATCAGAGGGTTAGATAGGGTGGACAGCGAGAGCCTTCTCCCGCGGATGGAGGTGGCTAGCACGAGGGGACATAGCCTTAAATTGAGGGGTAATAGATATAGGACAGAGGTCAGAGGTGGGTTTTTTACGCAAAGAGTGGTGAGGCCGTGGAATGCCCTACCTGCAACAGTAGTGAACATGCCAACATTGAGGGCATTTAAAAATTTATTGGATAAGCATATGGATGATAAGGGCATAGTGTAGGTTAGATGGCCTTTAGATTTTTTACATGTCGGTGCAACATCGAGGGCCGAAGGGCCTGTACTGCGCTGTATCGTTCTATGTTCTATGTTCTATGAAAAAGCCAGGGCCAATTCTACAAATCAAAATCAAGCCAAAAATAGAAAATAAATAGAAAGGATTAAAAAGACAAGAGTGGATATGAAGAAAGGCTGGCAGCTCTAGGAAAGGATTTTCTAAACTCACAATAAGGAAAATAGTCAAGGGGTAGTGACAAAGGCCGGATTGTCCGGCCGTTGGGATTCCCTGTTCCTGCCGGCAGTGGACCCGACCCGCGGGTTTCCCAATGAGGTGGCTTCAATGGGAAATCCCATTGACACGCAAAGGGAGTCGCAAATCCTGCCGCCAGAGAATGGTGTGCCGCTGGGAAACACACGGCTGGGGGAAAAGGAAATATACTGGGAAATGAAGAGTAAAAGAGATATGAAACAAGTATAATTCTCAGAGTGGTAGTGGGAGTGAAAGGGTAAATAGAGGAGATGGAACAAAAGATTATTTAATAATGAGATATCAGTGGAGATGGTGGTGTAGTGACGACGTTGCTGGGTAAGTAATCCAGAGGGCACGGGTTCAAATCCCACCCCAGGATCTGGTGGAATTTAAATTTAAATAATGCAATCTGGAATTGGTTTGATAGTGACCACAAAACTAAATCCCATCTGGCGCCTGTTCGGGTACACAGAGGGAGAATTCAGAATGTCCAATTCACCTAACAGGGTTCGAGGGAGGTATTAAGAGGTCGCAGTTGACGGTACAAGGAGTACTCAGATGGTTCTAGGCAGGATGAAGTTACACATGTAGGAAAGGGAAGGCCACGGGAGAATTAAACATGAGGCTGGGAACTTTAAAATTGAGGTGTTAATGGGCTTGGAGCCAATGCAGGGCAGGAAGCAAAGGGGTGATGGGTGAGCAGAACCTGGTGAATCTGGACAGTGGAGCACTGGAGGAGCTCAAGGTGGGAGGCTGGCCAGGATAGGGTAGCGGTAACAAAACTAGCAACCAGGGATTCAGCGGAAGATGAGATGAAGCAAACATAGAGAGGGGTGATGTTAAGGAAGCTAAAGTCAACGGTCTTTGTAATGGGGTCGAAAGCTCAACTCAAGGTCAAACAAGATGCTGAGGTTGTGACCAGCCAGGTCCAGTCGGCAACAATGGTCAGGGAGGGCGCTGGAATTGGAGCTGAGAGAATGGAAACATAGAAAATAGGAGCAGGCTATTTGACCTTTGAGCCTGCTCTATCTACCATTCAATCTGATCATCGTTGACCCTCTACCTAAACTCTCTCCCCATACCAATGCAGTCTCAGAATGCCATTGGTGAAGATTGGGAATGGGCTGCATGTCTCTTCAGCTCAGCAAAACTCAAGAAAAAGAAAACGGCAAAAATATCTCTAAACAACGGTGCCTCACCCTCAGAATTACAACCAGCTGACCTGTGTGGCCAGGTTGCAGCGCACAGCTCCAGGAAGGTTGTTTGTTTATAACGTCCTTATACTCACTCTGTTTGTGTCAGCACGGCATTGTTTTATTGTTGTTCGTATTTGTTCAGCCTCTGCATGTACACACCATCTGTTCATCTCTTTAGAATTGTTCTATATGCTAAACCAAACTTGATCTGTTCACAATAATTAATCTTGGCTTCAGATGCCATTTTTGACTTCATGCACAACGAGCATTGAGGTCATGAATTTCTATATTACCTTAACATTGAAATAGCAGAATTGTGTGTGTGCCTTTCCAAGCAATAATACCCATTGTGATCTGCTGTTGAATTAATGTCTCTCTGCAAGAAGGTGATATGTATACACATTTTCCGTTTCTGCTTTGAAACATCCTTTTGGTGTCAGTGAAATTAATGATGATGGTGATGGCCTGCTGTTTGATCGTAAAATGCCATAAAGAATACATTTGTACATTGGTCTTCCTGCAGCACCCATTAAGTTGCTATCTCTGACAGGCACGTGTAATAATTCAACATTTAATGCCAAACATTTGTATTTTAATAAAGGGGACCAAACCTGTGATTCATGCATCAAATGCAGTAACAAATATTCGGGAACTGTGTTCTCCGTGTCATTGAAGTTCTTTAGTAGATTTGAACAAAAACAAGTGACGGATATCTGACAAGTCAGGCCAGAAGGTGTGCCTGATAAAGAGATCTTTCTTTCTGAAAAGAATTGCAGTATTTTTAAGGCTGACGTTTCCTGAGCAGATGAATGTAGAACTGTAATGTGACTTAGTGCGATCTCTCTGATGTTATTGACTGCTGTCAGCCTGCCTTGAATGTTGATTGATCTTGCTTGTTGCTTTCAAAATCTCCATCTGGCCCTGAGAGGTTTCCTATTTAACCCATGTTTAACCCACCACCAATTCACAGGATTGTCAGATTTTCAGGATTTTCTGTAGCCCACATCACACAAACATCTTCCTTATAATCACAACGGGAGGCAAGTCAGAAAGACAAAGTACTGAATAATTTGACTCTTATTTGACACGATAAACTTTCCAAATCAAACTGATAAAAAATAGGATTCCCCAAATCACATAGCTTCATCAAGTGTGGATAATGATGTATTGCACCTGAAATTGCGAAGTAACATATGCCCCTTCCCTGTCAGAAGTTTAATGAGAATTAATTTGTGATTAATTCTATCTTTTCATCATACTGTGCTAGGGCAGCACGGTAGCACAAATGGCTAGCACAGTGGCTTCACAGCGCCAGGGTCCCAAGTTTGATTTCTGGCTTGGGTCACTGTCCGTGCGGAGTCTTCACGTTCTCCCCGTGTCTGCGTGGGTTTCCTCCGGGTGCTCCGGTTTCCTCCCACTGTCCAAAGATGTGCAGGCTTGGTGGATTGCCCATGATAAATTGCCCTTAGTGTCCAAAAAGGTTAAGAGGGGTTACAATGATAAAGTGCAAGTGAGGGCCTAAGTGGGTCGGTACAGACTTAATGGGCCGAATAGCCTCCGTCTGCACTGTATGTTCTATGTTCTATTATAAAACCGACCAGAAAATTGAATTTACTGATATAAATGTAGTTTTAAATTTAAGGTCCACTGGTTAGTACTGCTGCCTCAAAGCGCCGGGGCCCAGGTTCTGTTCCAACCTCGGGTGACTGTGTGGAGTTTGCACTTTCTCCTCGTGTCTGCGTGGGTTTCCTCCAGCTGCTCCCACAGTCCAAAGATGTGCAGGTTAGGTGGATTGACCATGCTCAATTGCCCCTTAGTGCCCAATGATATGCAGGTTAGATGGAGTTACGGGGTTGTGGAGAAAGAACCAGGGAGTGGGCCTAGATAGGGTCAGTACAGACTCGACGGGCCAAATGATCTCCTTCTGCATATTAGGGATTCTATGGTTACCTTTGAGCTCCATTTTACATTGACAATTACATGATTATTTACGGTGTTCAAAAATTGCCTTTTCTCAAACTGTGACAAATGTAGGCTCGAATGGAACATAAACACCAGCATGGATTGGTTGAACAGGATGGCCTACTTCTGTGCCACATATCCTAAATAAACATTAGATTCCATATAGAAGACACACTATATGCTGATTTACAATAAACTGTAATCAGAAGCTGAGGAACTTCAGCTGAAAAATTAATCCATGTTATTCAGAGAATATTTTATTAAAATCAAATCACAACACTGAGTGGCTAGAAAAGATATGAGTGTCCTCACTTCCTGACAGAAATACACCAGAACATACCCCCTGTTTGACTCCTAGGGAAGCCCCACTGCTTTCCCATCCAATCCCTGGTGTTAGGCTTGTATTCAATGCAGTTTGATCTGTAAATTGAAAACAGAATCTGCTGACTATTCAGCACCAGAAGCAGTGGTCTTAATTTCTAAAAAATGGAATTTACAATTGGTGATTGGACAAGGTGTAAGAATAATTGTGAATGGCAGTTGACAAAGCTGAATTCTCATTATGTTTGCCAGTTAGAAAAGCTTCCATTGATGTAGCACCTCATAATAATAATTGCTTATTGTCACAAGTAGGCTTGAATGAAGTTACTGTGAGAAGCCCCCAGTCGCCACATTCCGGCGCCTGTTCGGGGAGGCCGGTACGGGAATTGAACCCGCGCTGCTGGTCTTGTTCTGCATTACAAGCCAGCTGTTTAGCCCACTGTGATAAACCAGCCCCTCATCAAAAATCTTAGAAACATGCAAGGGTGCTTCACACAAATTTCTTTTGAAACACGGTCACTGCTTTCGAGGCAATTTATGCACAGCAAGATCCCACACCGACGTGCCGTTGAGTGGTCAGCTGATTTTATTAGCGTTGTCGGATGAGGGAAAACTATTTCTCATGACACCAGGGGGGGACTTTTAACATTAATCTGCACCAGATTAAGTATCCCATTCATTGTGCAATGCTGATACAGCAGCAGCCCCTCACAATACGGTAAATTGGCCACTCGGTTTATATTCTCATGTCCTGATCGGGCCTTAAACTCATATTCTTCTGATACAAACAGACTTTCCTCCATTTGTGAGACTATGTTCTCACATCAAAGCTGAATGGCACCAGTTTTATAATTCCCTTAGGGTTGTAAAGCTGGATGCCATTCAGTGTTCCACGGCATTCAAATTTGTGCTTGGTATGGAATATGATGGATTCCTAGGGAATCCCGCTATCTGGCCGACATCTTGAGTGCACGGCCCGATAGCGGCCCGATAGCGAGGTCCTGTGGCCCCGACCACCCTCCCCACCCCTGGCACCACAACAGCCCAGCCCCCTCAGCCCCGGGTTTCCTGCATTCCCCCTACCCCCAAATTCCAGGATGGCCTGACCCACCCGCACCCCCTCAGGATCACCTGTAATGGGGACCCCCCCCAGGGACCCCTGTAATAGGGGGACCTTCCACAGGGACCCTTGAAATAGGGGGATTCCCCAACGTCCTCTGTAATAAGGAAACTCCACACAGGTTCCCCTGCCTAAAGGGAACCTCCTACACAGATCCCCCTCCTCCAGAAAAGGGACACATGTCTGGAAGATAGAGAGCATTCCAGACAGTAGGAAGAATTATAGACTGACCTTGTAGCTCCATATGTCCACTCCGCGAAGGAGAGCAGCTGTCCCTGAGTCTGGTTTCCACAGATTCATTATCTACAGGCCATTCATAGATTTCCAGTAGTGGTCTCTAATTGACAGCTTATACACACCATCTGCAACTTTGATCCATTCGTATCCCTTCATGCCTCAGTGGCCCAAGTGGTGAAACCTCAATGTTGTAAACATTGGCTACAGCAAAGAAATATAAGTGCATTCCAAGCACTAAGTGCATTCTAATCACTCAAGCGGGTGATCTCATTGTCTCTGTTTGATATGGGGGATGGTGTCTGTGTATTGGGGGTCTGTGGAGGGAGTTCTTTTAGGCAGGGAGTCCCTGTGGAGGGGCCCTCTACTACAGGGGTCCCTGTGGGGGGGTCCCCAATACAGGGATCCTAGAACAGTCCCCCTATTGCAGGAGTCTCTGTGGGGGTCCTCCTATAACAGATGTACCTGGGGAGCGTTCTCCTGTTATCGGGATCCTTCGGGGGGTCCCCCATTATAGAGGTCTCTAGGGGTGTCCTCATATTACAGGGGTACCTGTGGGAAGTCTGCCTATTCCAGGGGTCCCAGTGGGTGGGATGTGTGTGTGGGGGGGGGGGGGGGGAGGGGTCTGTTAAAGGAGGCATGGGCAGGCAGTGCATTTTTTGGGGGGGTGCCCTTCGGATTGACTCAGATGTCTAAACCAGCGTAGCGCTGGGCCCAGCAGACCTCGCGGTGGGCCAAGAGGGCTACCTTAGCCCAGTGTTAAGCACACCACATTAGGGTCACACTGGTAAAAACCACAAGTGACCCCTGTCCACCTGACTCCTGGCCATTGGGACCAGAGAATCACAGCAGCCAATCATTAAGATCCATTTGCATTTATTTACAGCTCCCCAGCAGCACTGGTGGACCTCACCTACGCAGCCAGCGGGGGGAGGGGGGGGCGTTTGGAAAATTGCATTTGGGTCAGTGCCTGGTGCTAACCCCAATTTTCCTCCAACGCCAGTTTCTCCATCGCATCGGGAACACATTCCGAGCATCCTGAGATGGAGGATCTCGCCCTAAACTGCTGCCTCCTGCCTCTTGAAAGGCAGTTTAAACTCACTAACTAGATTATAATTAAAACCTAAAAGATTCAATTCAGTGTTGGTGCTGTTACAGAGGAACTTTTAAATATGGCATTGCCATTTAAAAAGGTTACAAATGTGGGGGTGGATTCTATATTCAACACTTCTATATTCAATTCAATCCAATTGGGATTCCCGATCAGGCACAAAATGGAAGGATGGGAGAAAACCGCGCCAAACCTGTTGCGATGCTCGAATCTCCTGTCAGTGGCCTCAGCGCGCAATATTAGCATAATATTAGCATAATAAAGGGGAGAGACTTGCACAGCAAGCTCCACTCCTAGCCCCAGCAGAGACCAGGGGCTATTCTCAGCTGGAGGGAGAACCTATGCCCCAGATGGATTACTGTGTACAGTTCTGGTTACCCTATTATAGAAAGGATATTATTAAACTAGAAAGAATGCAGAAAAGATTTACTAGGATGCTATCGGGACTTGATGGTTTGAGTTATAAGGAGAGGCTGGGTAGGCTGGGACTTTTTTCCCTGGAGCATAGGAGGTTTAGGGGTGAACTTATAGAGGTCTATAAAATAATGAGGAGCACAGGTAAGGTAGATAGTCAACATCTTTTCCCAAAGGTCGGGGAGTCTAAAACTAGAGGGCATAGGTTTAAGGCGAGGGGGTAGAGATACAAAAGGGTCCAGAGCGGCAATTGTTTCACACAGAGGGTGGTGAGGAATGAATGAGCTGCCAGGAACGGTAGTGGAGGCGGGTACCGTTTTGTCTTTTAAAAAGCATTAAGACAGTTATATGGATAAAATAGGTATAGAGGTAAAATAGGTATAGGTATGGACCAAATGCAGGCAATTGGGACGAGCTTGGTGGTAAAAACTGGGCGGTATGAATAAGTTGGGCTGAATGGCCTGTTTTCTTGCTGCAAACCTCAATGACTCTATGACTAATGGAGAATCCCGGCCATGATCTTCAATAATAACTCTCTACAGGCTTAGACTTCTAGGTTTATGAATTATTCATTAGGTCTTTGCCTGGCAACATTCAGTGGGAATTTAGGGCTGCTTGGGTGAGATAGATGATTAATAGTGCTTAGCACTGATGTCGTACAGCACCAGGGACTTGGACTCAATTCCAGCCTTGGGTGACCATCTGTACCGTCTGGCACATTCTCCCCGTGTCCTCTGGATGCTTTGGTTTCCTCCCACAGTCCAAAGACATGCAGGTTAGGTGGATTGGCCATGTTCTATTGCCCCTCAATGTCCAAAAATGTGAAGGTTAGGTGGGGTTACGGGGAAAGGGCGAAGGAGTGGTGCTCTTTCAGAGGGTCAGAGCAGACTTAATGGGCCAAATAGCCTCCTTCTGCACTGTCGGGCTTCCATGGATTCTATAGATTTGAACTCCCATCTGAGTACTAAAACAAGTCTAAACTCATCTCATTACAATCTCATTACAGCAGTACATTCCCAACCACATTCAGGCTTGGCTTGATGAGTGAAATTAATATTTGTGCCACACAGGTGCCAGACAATGATAATCTCCAACATAAGGGAATTTAACCATCTCCACTTGACATTCAATGGTTTACCATTGCTGAATTCCGCAATATCAACATGCTGGGAGTGACCATTGACAATTCCCTTCGCCACATACACACAGCAGGAGCCATGTGTACTATTTGCAAGATGCACTGCAACAACTCACCAAGGTTCCTCAAGCAGCACTTTCGAACCCATGGCCATGACCATCTAGAAGGACAAGGGCAGCAGATTCCTCTGAACAGCACTACCTAGAGGTTCCCCTCCAAGTCACTCACCATCCTGACTTGAAAATAGTGTTTTTTTTAATGTTTCCAATTAAGGGGCAATTTAATGTGATCAATCCACCTACCCTGCACGTCTTTGGGTTGTGATAGTGAGACCCAGGCAGATACGGGGAGAATGTTCAAACTCTCACGGACAGTGACCCGGTGCCAGGATTGAACCCAGGACTTTGACGCCGTGAGGAGCAGTGCTTATCGCTGCACCACCGTGCCGTGCTGACTGGGAAATATATCGGCCATTCCTTCACTGTGGCTGGGTGAAAATCCTGGAACTCCCTCCCTAACAGCACTGTGGGTGTACTTACACCACAGGGGCTGCAGCGGTTAAAGAAGACAGCTCATCATCACCTTCTCAAAAGGCAACTAAAGGATGGGCAATAAATGCTGGTCGAGCCAGCAACGCCCACATCCCGTGAACGAACAAAAGTATTACAATAATAATGCTGCTATGAAGTCAGCACTAATTATTATATTATGCTTTTAACTTTAAAGTCCTAAAATAAATAATGAAAGGTACATTTTGGGTGCCTCCACTTTTAAAGATTTGTACACATACATGGGGAGATGGTAATGTAGTGGGAATGTCACTGAATTAGTTACCCAGAGGCCTAGGCCAATCTCTGGAACATGAGTTCAAATCCCACCACTGCACTTTCTCAAAATTGAGGCTGGGTGTGACGCAGCCGGAAAGTGACCATTAATTGGCCACAAAAGGACCTCTTTGTAAAATTGTGAGTGGCTTGCCAGCAGGCGGCCTGGAATTCTGCCCAAGGTGATTTTTTTGTACTTTGAGCGTTTCCAGACTTCTAAACATCTACTCAACATTTGTATCCTATCAGGTTTCTATGTTGTTACCTTAACTGATGTATGTAAGCAGATATCTAGAAAGGGAAACTTATTCAATTACACCACTCTGTTCGTATTTCATTCCCGGTAAATTAAAAGTATTTACTGTCAGCTAGAGAACATCAGTAACAAGTCAACAATAGTTTGTTATGTTTGATATTAGTAATCTTCTGGACTCTCCTTTTTTCCAGTGACCTATGGAATGACCAGTTCAAATGCCTATTACTACACCAAGGTCATGTCAAACCTCTTCCTCTCTACTGCAGGAGATACAGGGGTCACCTTTCAAACTATCCACAGCATGGATGACTTCTGGAGTGTGAGTAAAACTCAATGAATCCAGCACCATACATTTCTGTTCGTACACTGTAATCTGCAATCTCTCATGTATTATGCTCAGCGATATTCCTTAATGAAGTCCACAGCACCAAAATATTTAGAATAGACATTTGGTGAATTTTAAGAATGTTTTTCATCAGGAGCTTCATGGCTTTTCATGAATATATTACCAGGAATTAATGATTAAGTGAACTGTTTTAACGTGTGTAACTGTTTGGAGTTCTTTGTTCTGAAAACAAAACTATATGTACCATAGAACAATAGAATTCTTATAGTGCAGAAAGAGGCCATTCAGCCCAGCGAGTCTGCACCGACTCTCTGAAAGAGCACCCTACATAGTCCTACTCCCCGCCCTATCCCTGCAACCCCATAACCCTACATAACCTACACGTTTTTGACACTAAGGAGCAATTTAGCATGGCCAATCCACCTAACCTGCACATCATTGGACTGTGGGAGGAAGCCGGAGCACCTGGAGGAAACACACAACACAGGTAGAAGGTGCAAACTCCAGTCACCCAAGGCTGTAATTGAACCCGTGTCCCTGGCACTGTGAGGCAGCAGTGGTAACCACTGTGCTAACAAACCTGAGAAACAATCAATTGTTGGTATTCCTCATCAATTGAAATTCTTCAAACACTTTGTAATATTCCATGACGATTTATTTTTACAACTGTCATTGGATTCAGAATTACAGAATTCAGATTACAGCAATCAGATGTTAGGTATTTCCTGCAATGGAGACTGAGTCAGCAGTGTGCGAATGGAGTTTACCAGCACTTCCTTGTAGAGCTGATGGGCTCCAAGCTCTGAGAAATGCCCTGTGTTGGTCCTGGACATCTCATTGCCATTAACCAAAGCTGTCTGGCAGGTTTCGGCATGAGCCAAGGATGTCACTATGCATATCCATCAGTGTACTTCTATAGGATGGCCAAGTGAGGCCCTCAGTGAGTCCTCTGTAGGAGAACCCACATGTGCCCTTGCACTGCAGTGCGATGGTACCTGCCCAATCCTTGTTCATGGCCCAAGCTGCAGTCCACTCTCCTGCTCAATGCCCCACTACTTACAGCAATAAAGACAGCCTGTCTAAGAAAAAAACAGTCCCTAAGATGCACAAATGATGGCTGCTGTGTCTTCATTATCACCGTCTGGCCAGGAGAAACATGTTGGGTATCTGAATTTTTAAAAATGCAAGTCTAATTCTGCAGGGAGCGGAGGGGGTAAAATACAAACATTGAAAATAGGAGCAGAAATAGGCCATTCGGCCCCTCGATGGCTCCGCCATTCAATAAGATCAGAGCTCATCGGTTTGTGTTTCAAGTTCCACATTTCCACCGACATTGATAACCTATGACTCCTTTGCCTAACAAGAATATATCCACTTTCACCTTAAAATTATTCAGTGGCTCCGCCTCCACTGCATTCCGAGGCAGAAAGTTCCAAATTCGCACTATCCACTGAGAGAAAAATATTCTTCTCATCTCTGTCCTAAAAGGACAATATTTAATTTTAAAACAACGCTCATTAGTTCTAGACTCACCCACAAGAAGAAACGTCCAACTTGTCAATACCGTTCATGGTCTTATAAACTTTAATCAAGCCACCCCTCACTCTCCGAAACTACTGTGGAAACAAACCCAGTCTGTCCAACCTTTCCTCACAACACAACCTCATTCCAGGTATCGATCAGGTAAACCTTCTCTGAACCACCTCCAGCTCATCCTTTCTTAAATAAGGAGATCCAAACTGTGCGCAGTATTTGATATGTGAGTCGCAATTCTGCTAAAAGAATTTCTAAGTGCCGTCCACAGCGGAAAACAAGGTATGAATCCGGTCAGGTGGTTTGGCACGGTCCAGATCGTAATCCACCCAAACTTAGAAATGATTTAGCAGGTTGAGTGAACAATGTCCCGAATGGGGTGTGTGGGACATGAAGACATCAGCAGGTCCAGCTCCTCAGAGCTCGGGGCGCAATTTTTGAAAGGCATCCCCATGTCAGAGTAATGCTCCTGCACCACCCTCTCTGTCCCCCACCCATCCACCACCCCCATTTCTCGCCGGCAAAGACCTTCCCCAAATCCTAAAAATCAGGCTACCACTCCACCCACCCCCCCCCCCCCCCCCCCTCCCTCCCCAGAATTGCCGGCATAAAGTCCCCTCCCCAATCGGCAGCATCAGCCTTGCTCCCCCCACAATCACCAGCACCAGGCGACCCTCCCTCCTGGGTTGGGCAACACCCCACAATGGGATTACCTAATTCCCCCTTTGGGCCCTGCCCCTGTCAGGCCCCCCTCATACCCCGCCACTTTCGTGCCCTTCCACCTCAAGTTCTGCCCCTTGACAGTGCCAAATGGGCACCCTGGCAGTGCCAACATGGAAGTGCCAGGGTTCCAGGGGCAATGCCAGGACACTGCCCTTTTTCCCCAACCACCCAGAGTATTATGGCCTCTAAACCCCCTGGCATGGTCATCTCCACCAATGCCACCACCCCACTCGCCCCCAGCCCAGTTAGCTCCTTTTTAAATGATTTCAATAGGATTATGGCATTCTTTGCCAAAGCCCGGATTTCTAACTCATCTATAATTGCGCTTGAGAAGGTAGTGGGCTATCTTGAACTGCTGCAATTCATGTGTTGTAGGTACACCGCATGTAATGTAGGTATATCCACAGTGCTCTAAGGGAAGGAGTTTCAGGATTTTGACCCAGTGACAGTGAAGGAACAACAATACATTTCCAAGTTGGAATAATGAGTGTCTTTGAATGGAACTTGCAGGCGGTGGTGTTCCCATGCATCTGCTGACCCTGTCTTTTTAGATAGTAGAAGTCATGGGTTTAGGAGATGCTGTATAAGGAGCCTTGGTGAGTTCACTGTCAAGGACAGCCTCACCTTTGGAATTCAGCTCTTTTGTCCATGCTTGGGCCAAAACTGAAGGGAGGTCTGGAGAGAAATACTCCTGGTGGAACCCAAACAAAACATTGGTGAACTCAGGACCCGGATTTGATTCCCGGCTTGGGTCACTGTCTGTCTGCCGTTTTCCCTGTGTCTGCCTGGGTTTCCTCCGGGTGCTCCGGTTTCCTCCCACAAGTCCTGAAGACGTGCTGTTAGGTGAATTGGACATTCTGAATTCACCCTTGGTGTACCACAACAGGCGCCGGAATGTGGCGATTAGGGGATTTTCACAGTAACTTCATTGCAGTGTTAATGTCAGCCTACTTGTGACACTAATGAAGAATATTATTATTAGGTTATTGCAAAGCAGGTGCGGTTCTGTAGAACTGTCTGACAACTTCCAAACCTTTACTGAAGATAGAGAGTCGACTGATGGGGCAGTAATTGAACAGACTGGATTTGGTCTGCTTTTTATAGACAGGACATACCCGGGCAATTATCCACATTTTTCCACCTTGTCTGTATTGTGGCTGCAGTGGAACAATATGTTGTTGCATCTGGTTCTGTGCTACCTTGTTCTGGCAAGCAGCGGTGGAAAACATTGGTGGCATGTTGGCACAGTGGTTAGTACTATTGCCTCGCAGCGCGGCACAGGATCCGGGTTCAATTCGGGCCTTGGGTGACTGTGTGGAGTTTGCAAATTCTCTCCATGTTTACCTGTGGTTTCCTCCAGGTGCTCTGGTTTCCTCCCACAGTCCAAAGATGTGCAGGTTAGGTGGCTTGTCCATGTAAAATTGCCCCTTAGTGTCCAAAATGTGTTTATGGGGATAGTGCGGGGGGAGTCGGCCTCGGTAGGGTGCTCACCCGGAGGGTCGTGCAGACACGAAGAGCCGAGTGGCCTCTTTCTACACTGTAGGATTCTATGATCCTATGAAATGGAAAGGGCCGAAGGGAGTCTGCCAGTGAATGTGGGTTCAGTCTGCTTGGCTGATGTGGCTGTCATGGTTGACAAGCTGGCAGTGTGTGCAAGCTATGGGATGTATGTGTGTGAGGCTACTGACAGAACCAATTGTGAGAGGGTGAAGTGAAGCATATGAATGTTAATAATGAGGCATAGTTATAGAGATTTTTGGTAGGTGAGTGATGGGGGTTGTGGTAATTGAGCAGTTTCTGAGGCTCATGGTACAGCTGGCAGAATATGACATTCACTGGCTTTTATGTCTTCGAGTAATGCTGCCTGCTGGTGGAACATCACGTGATGTGTAGTGACATCAGCGAAATGTTTGCGTGGGCTTTGAGGAGTTCACTACCTTATCCTGTAGAAGAAACATCTCTTAATCAACCCTGCACTATGTTTTTACGAACTTAGCGAGGCACCTCTACTTCTTTTTCTCTTTGCACTAACAACAAAAATATAACAGAAGAGAAAACTGGCGATAAGGATTCAGTCCATAAACAACCATTGATGAAGCTTGCAGAGAAAATCATCAACAAAGATTTAGTGTATAAATGATAATTGATGAGTTGTGATAAGTTTTTAACAGATGAATATAGCTGCAGAATGTGGCCTGACCAACATTGTACAATTGCAACAAATTTAACCTACTGTTAAAACTCCTACCCCTTTGCAATAAACGGCAAAATGCCGTTTGTCTTCTTAACTACTTGTTGGACCTGCCTGCTAGCTACTTGTGATTCGTGCACTAGAACACCCAGATCCCTCACCTGCAATCTATCTCCGTATAGATAATAATCTGCCTTTTGGTTTGTCCCACCGAAATGCATGACCTCACAGTTCCCATCATTAAACTCCCGTTGCAGAATCACAATATCCTCATCATAACTTGCCCTTCCATCTATTTTTGTATCATCGACAAATTTGGAAAGCTTACATTTGTGCCTTCCTTCAAGTCATTAGTAGTGAACAACTATGGGCCAAGAACGGATCACTGCGGTACTCCATTACTTACATTTTTCCACTCTGAAAAAGACCCATTTATTCTAACTCTCTGTTTTCTGTGACAGCCAGTTTTCAATGCATGCAAACACACTTCCTCCAACTCCATTGGCTTTTACTTTATACATCAGCCTCTTATATGGCATCTTGCCAAATGCTTTCCAATTGCCTCTTAGTGTCCCAAAGATGTGCAGGCTAGGTGGAGTTACGGGGATAGGGTGGAGGAGTGGGGCTAGTAAGAATGCTCTTTCAAAGGGTCGGTGCAGACTCAATGGGCTTAATGGCTTCCTTCTCACTATAGGAACTGTATGTTTCTGTGGAACTGTTGGAATGTCCTGCACAAAATCTACTCTGCCAGCAGCACCCTACCCCTCCACCCCTCACCTGAGGTGGGCTACTTGGCAGGAGCAAAAACACCGGCTGACAGCTTGTCAGAATTATTAGAATTGTCTTAACCCAGGACCACTGACGGTGAGCGAGCAGTGAAATGGGCCTCAGCTCAACCCACACACTCACTGATGCACTGGGATTCCTGTTGGACCAGAAAATCCAAGGGAGTTTATCATTGCAGAAAGTAGCAAGGTGCGAGTTGGTTCAGATTCACAAACCTTCAACAAAAAGTTTCAGTCACTCAGGATTGTTAACAGCCCAGTTGCAAAGCCCAGTTTGTGTGAAAGAAAGAGAAGCAGAATCGAATCATGCCATGCTGAACATTCAGCACTAGATGGCAGTCACATCATAAGAACGGAATCCTTTGCAGCATGATACCGCTTTAAGCTTCGGAGTAATAGCTTCCTCAATTTATAGTTTGCTTTAAAAAATGCATAGCTGTGATTTGAAAGAACAGAAGATAGTCTACTAATCACCAACGTTGTCCGTTCTCTGTCCAACAAAGGTTCAACCCACTGAGCCACAAACCTCTCATCACAGGTAGGGCAAGGAGTCAGGTTCCAGATCCACCTCAGCCGCAATGGAGGCGGACTCGGATGACAGGCCGGAGCCTCCTGTCAGTCCCCCAATCACAGAGCCACGTAAATGAAAAGGCCAAAGCTGCAGCCACGATCAATCCTGCCGTTCAGCTCCACACTGATAGCCTGTCCATCCCCGGTCCTTCTTTGTTTTTAAAAATTTCTGCAGACTGAGGTTTGAGAGGTGCTTTTAAATAACAAATGAACTCATAAGGGCAGATATCTATTTTGAAAAAAAACAATCCTTGTTCAGAAAAAACAAAACCTTCCTCTAGATGTGGAGGATCTGCATCCTAAGCCCCTCCCTCCCACCCCCTCAGTTTCCTATCTGTCTGTGCAGGATCCACCTCTGCCCGTTGGGCTTTTGGTCATCCAGTGCTGTGGGCCCTCTCCTCTCACTGGGCCTCTCCTGTCTGGAACCGGTGGGATGTTAATGAGACTCCTTCTGTATGATTGCTCCTGGTACCACATGGCAGAAGCAATTAGGATTGAGGTCACAGTTGATCAGCCATCTGTAAACTGCTAAAGCCGAGAAACCTGTGCCTGTTGTGTTGACAAACGAAGCAGCCGACATGCACACAGCAAGATCCCACAAACACCAATTTAATTGGTTGCAAAATATGGTGGAAGCTTGGAATCTGAAATAAAAATGGATATTCCTGGAAACACTGAGCAGGTCGGACAGTATCTGCGGAGTCAGAAATGGTGAACTACTCAGCTGCTCCCCCCACCCCCCCTCACTAACCCCTCACCTTCACCCTTCAGTCCCCCCAAAAATCCTGTTTATGGCTCCCTGTGATGGGCCTCCACCTTCACCGCCTCTGCAATCACTGCTCTTCCACCATTCGGTGTCCCTGGATCGACAGTGATGGATCCAAACAGAGTGACCACAAGGAAACATAAGAACTAGGAGCAGGAGTAGGCCATCTGGCCCTTCGAGCCTGCTCCGCCATTCAATGAGATCATGGCTGATCTTTTGTGGACTCAGCTCCACTTTCCTGCCTGAACACCTTTATTCCTTTATTCTTCAAAAAACTATCTATCTTTATCTTGAAAACATTTAATGAAGGAGCCTCAACTGCTTCACTGGGCAAGGAATTCCATAGATTCACAACCCTTTGAGTGAAGACGTTCCTCCTGAGCTCAGTCCTAAATCTACTTCCCCTTATTTTGAGGCTATGCCCCCTAGTTCTGCTTTCACCCGCCAGTGGAAACAATCTGCCCGCATCTATCCTATCTATTCCTTTCATAATTTTGTATGTTTCTATACGATCCCCCCCGCATCCTAAATTCCAACGAATACAGTCCCAGTCTACTCAACCTCTCCTCGTAATCCAACCCCTTCAGCTCTGGGATTAACCTAGTGAATCTTCTCTGCACACCCTCTAGCGCCAGTATGTCCTTTCTCAGGTAAGGAGACCAAAACTGAACACAATAGTCCAGGTGTGACCTCAATAACACCTTATACAGTTGCAGCATAACCTTCCTAGTCTTAAACTCCAACCCTCTGGACAAAACCCTTGAAGGACAAAACTCCAGAAGGCATAAAAAAAGATTTATTGAAACACACAAATACTCTACTCCACTCTCCGAAGGGTTTGCCCCTCCTCCCCCTCCCTGCCAACCTTCGCTTAGGCTGGGGCTTTTATACTAGACAGGCCCTCCTTGTTAAGGGGAGGCCCTATCCCGTTAACGGGAACATTTATACTCCTCTGAGGTCAAGGGGAACCACATTCCATGACCTCCGTGACTGTTGTAACATACAGACACCCACACCTCTGCCTCTGATGTCTTGCCAACCCTGACACCCTCTGACCCTCCGAACAACACTGCACTTACTTCTAAATATTTATTTTTCTGAAGTTGCTGAATAAATTGTTTTTCTGAAGAATAATTATCTTTAATTGTGATTTGAAGAATTATGTTCCAATTCTGTCAGGGACAGTGGGTTAACAGGACGGGAGTAACTATTGTCAATTTCTCTGCTTCCCCGGGGCAGCAGGAAGCAACATAAGAACAAAAGAGATAGGAGAAGGAAGAGGCCATTCAGCCCCTCAAGCATTATTCAGATTGTGGGTGCGACTGAATGATTGTGCTTTTAACTCCATTTTCCAGCCTACATCTATAAATCTTGACTTCCTTGTAGATGAAAAATCTGTGCATCTCAGTCTTCAATATGGTCAATGACTCAGCCTGCACTGTTCTCTGTGGAAGAGAATTCCAAAGACTAACCACCCTCTGAGAGACAATCCATACCTCACGTTTTAAATGGGACACCCGTTATTTTGAAGCTGTGCCCCCGAGTTCTTAGATACCCCCATGAGGGGAAACATCCTTGTTGTGTTCTTTGTTTTAGTTCTTTCAGGATGGTGAAGGTTGAAGTGCTAGCAAAGAACAGCAAGCTGTATTTAATAAACAGAACTAATTTATTACACTATACGGAATTGGATTTGAACATATTACTAAGAAATTAGTTAAGTAAAGATTACACTACACATCTACGCGATTAACTATACTATTAATTCAACTACCTCACAACTACTCTGTCTTGCTCTCTCCCACTCTCTCCAGCTATCTCCCAGAAGTCAAGGAGGCATGTGATGTTTATATGGTTGCTCTATAGCACCATCTAATGATTAGACTAGTAACTTTACATTATGTGCTTTACAATATCCACATATTGTTTTCATCCTCTCAACTCCTGCTGGCCTCTGCGCCTACTCTGTATAATTTTGTTAAGTTTTCCCATGTATTATGCTTTTTCTTACTGGGCTGCTGACTGTATATGTCATAACCCAACAGGAGACCCAGGGATCTGCAACCTCGGAGTGCCTGTGGCTTCACCTGAGTACGATTTACCCAGCTGAGGGGGAGAGGCTACCCTTTTCCCTCGGACTGCTGAGACATCAATACCCCGGCCTGGGTGTGGGAGGAGGTGTAAATAGTAAGGAGTGGAAATCAAAACTTTTCTACAGACATTGCTTCCAAGTGGTCGCTTGCCTGAGACTTTACTGCATAGTACACCAGCACAGCACAGTCATCTTCTAACCACTGATGAAGCAAGATCGTGAGGAAGGTGTTGTCAGTTTTGAGCTGGGATTAATTTTCTCAAAGCACGTGACTGTTTGTACAAACGCAATTATTATTTAAAAATGCCTGCTGCACCTGCATCTACCACAACAAAGAGGTTTCTATTGCAAACACGATATTGCCAACAAACTGAAGTAACACGATAAGAGACGATGATCAATACATTAACACGCACAACCTGCTCCAGCTGTACTTCAATGTCGATCTCAATAAATTCACACAGGCAACTGGTGGCAAACCTTCACACATTCCTCAATCTGCCAGACAATCTCATTGCCTGGTAATTAAAACAGAAAATACTGCACAATCGCAGCAGGTCTGACAGCATCTGTGGGGAGAGAAGGGAGCCAACGTCTCGAGTCTGGGTGATTCTGAATCATCCAGATTCAAAACATTAGCTCCCTTCTCCACAGATGTTGTCAGACCAGCATTTCCTGTTTTTGCTTCAGATTCCAGCATCCATGGTAATTTGCTTTTATCATTCCCTGGAAATCTATGCTTTGTGTACAGGTAACAAAATGGGAAGTTGGCAGGCTGGAACATGCCATAAGCTTCGATGAATCTGAAGGAAAACAGGTTAGCATGTCAATTAAAATAGGAGAGATGTCACCTGAGGTTGGGATGTGATTTGATAATACTTCTGCATTTTCATTTTTAAAAAACAGTTACACACACCTGTCTGAGATTTTGGAGGCTAACTCTGTCAGACTGAACTGCTATTTCATCAAAGGAAATATGGTTCTGCCCTTTTCCTTTGTCAGTAGGACTAGTCTTGGAATGTTGTAAACCTGTTTCCTTCCCTGCTGTATATTTCACTTGGGTTCAGCCATTCAGGGAACAGAAACAACAGGGATCTCGTGGTCCAGTGTGTGATCAGCATTTTCACAGATCCCCCATTGCATCAAAGTCATCTCAGACGTAATAGCCGGGATTCTCCGACCCTGCGCAGAGTCGGAGAATCCCTGGGTGGGGCACGAGAATCGTGCCACGCCGCCCCGATGTCGGCTCGCCGATTCTCCGGCGCCGGTTTTTAGGCGCCCACGAGATCGCCGCCGTGCCGGTCGGGGGTCTTTGGAAGCAGCCCCCTGGTGATTCTCCGGGCCTCGACTGGCCGGCTGCCCGCCGAGTTCAGCCGAGTTTCGCTGGCGTGGGTTACTCAGGTCCCCATGGCGGGACCTGGAAGCTGTGGGCGCGATTCTCCCAAAACGGGAGAAATCGTAAGGCTGCCGTCAAACCCGCCCGGGAACCGATTCTGGTCCCCGGTCGGGGCTAGCAGCCCGACGCCGCAAGCTCCGGCATCACGGGCTTAATGAATATCGTTAAGCCCGCTTGCCGGAGTTAGCGCCGGCTGACGCGTCATACGACGTCAGCCGCTCATGCGCGGATTGGAAGACTCCAACCCGCACATGCGCGGATGACGTCATCGCGTATTTGCGCGAAACCCGCGCATGCGCGGGCCGGGATGCCCCTCAGCCGCCCCGCGAATGGATACTGCGGGGCGGCGGAAGGACAAATAGCGCGCGGGCATCGGGCCCGCTGCCCGCGATCGGTGCCCACCGATCGCGGGCCCATGGCACCCTTGGCACGGCCATGGTACTGCCGTGCCAATTGGTGCCATGGTTATAAAAAGCGAGTTGTTCCCGCCGTTTTTACGAACGGCCAGACCAGGTGTGCTTGCCGTTCGTAAAAACAGCGTAAAGGGCTGGGACTTCGGCCCATCGAACAGCTGTGAATCGCTGCCGGCCGTAAAAAAACGGCGGCAGCGATTTGTGTCGGGAGTTGGGCGGGGGGAGGGGGGGGGGGGAGAATAGCGGTAGGGCGGGAAACATTTCGGGAAGGCCCTCCCGCTATTCTCCGACCCGTCGTGGGGGGCGGAGAATCGGGCCCTGTGTCTGCGGGGGCCGTTCCAGAGGGGGGGCAGGGGGAATCCGACCCCGTGGGGGGCCTCCACGGTGGCCTGGCGTGCGATCGGGACCTACCTATTGGCGGGTGGGCTAGTTCCGTGGGGGCCTGTGTTCCTCCGCGCCGGGCCCCTGTAGGGCTCCGCCATATTGCCCAGGGGCTGGCACGGAGACGGGAACCGACGCGCATGTGAGGAATCACGCTGGCCGTGGCATTGCACAAACCTGCGCCGGCCATAACGCGCATGTGCGAACTCACGCCAGCTGAAGTTTTGGGAACCACTCCTGCACCAACCTAGCCCCCTAATAAGGGGAGCATACCGTACAAATGAGGACCGTTGACGCTGGCGTGGTTCACGCCACTTTTCAAGCCGCCGTCAGAACTTGGCCGCAGAATTGGAGAATCCAGGCCAAAGCTGGTTAATAGAAGAATGCTGGACGCTGAGGAAATCACAGCAAGGAATCCACAAGGAGCAGTGAAGAAAACAGAAAGAGGATGTTGCAATCTGACTTTCACCACTGGAGATGATTTGGTGAAAACCATGGAGCAGTTCACGGCCAAGATGGCAAAGCCACTTGATGAAGGTTCAACATTGTGAGATCAAGTATCAGCCAGGCACCTTGATGATTGCATGCGATACACTTAGCAAGTTGCCTAATCCAGTGAAGATATATCCTCGGACCCATGTATTGACTTCATTGACATCGCATTTGAAGATGTTCTCCAAATTCCATAGAAGGAGCGTACATGGCCCATTGAGTCTACACCGAACCTCTGAAAGCACACCCTACATAAGCCCATCAACCCCAGCCCCACCCCCTTAAACCTACCTAACCTGCACACCTTTGCACTGTGGGAGGAAACCTGAGTACCCGGAGACCCAGGCTTGGGGAGAACATGCAAACTCCACACAGTCACCCAAGGCCGAATTGAACCCAAGTCTCTGGTGCTGAGTCAGCAGTGCTAACCACTGTGCCAGCGTGCCAACCCTAATCCAGTATATTTTGCATAACTGAAATGCCAGCAGCACAAGAAGAAATGGTAAAACATTCCACACTACAGGAATTATGAAAAACATTCGAAGGATGGCCTGATTCAATTCAATATGTCCATGAACACATGAGGCCATTTTGGCCTAACTGGGACAAGCTTAGGCATCCTCTGGGGAGTCATTTTTAAAAGCAGGCAGGTCATCACAATGGAATCTTTGCAACCTGATATTCTTCAACTACTTCATCACTCACGCATGGGCATAGATGGGATGAGAAGACTCGCAAGAGAGACCGTGTATTGGTCAGGTATGAAAAATGTGAGGCATGCCATGTCAGCACAAAGCACCACCAATTCCACATGAGGTTATTACCCATTTTAGTCCAAAATTGCATCTGATCTCTTTCATGTCCATGGCACCGACTTGGTCGTCATTGTCGACTACTTTACTAAGTACTCCATTATTCGATAATTATAAAATACGTCAAAGCACAACTTTCATGCACGCTCAAAGTGCTATTTTCAGTGTTTGGTTTCCCTAGAGAAATAATTATGGATATGTCTCTGCAATCACCTTTTCAGGTTATGTGTGAGAAGTGGAATATATATCATACTACTTCTTCCTCTCATTACCCTAGATGTAACAGCTGAATGAATGATTTGCATAGTGAAATCCATAATTCTCAAATATGGACAGACAAAGCAAGATCTACGCAATGCAATGTTGCATCTGAAAGCGACACCTTTAAGTGCAACTCTTCCATCACCAGCAGAGATCATGTTCATCCAACTAGTGTGTACCAATCTACCCACTCTTACCCATTCTATCCTGAGAAACAACTTTTAAAACTGCAAGAGAAAATTACCAATGTGCACGATAATAATACAGGTACAGAATTGCCAAGTTTATACCTGGGACAACACGTCCGCATCCAGGATCCTTCAGAAGTCACCACACAACAAAGGCACAACGGTGAGATGTATTCGAGGACAAATCCAATCCATTCCAGTTCCTAATGACTATGCAGTGCTATTGTATTGAGGACACAATCCCAAATCAGCCACAAACAACATTCAAGAAGGATAACCCTTCTGGACAAGGTTAGCATTTTAAGATCTGGGAATACCAGCAGGTTACCGTTATACTTTAAAGAGACATAGATTCATCCGTCTGATACACTTGTGTAATGGTGAGAAAAATGAACATGTATTGTAATTAGTTACATTACTGTAGAAGGGGGAGGGGAGTTTCTTTAAAAAGAAAGGGGGATGTTGTAATATGCTTTTATCACATCACTAGAGAGGAAGTGTGATCCAGGTTCACTACAGTCTGTGAGCAGCACACAGGAGTTCTGCTGCTGATGTCTTCAAGCTCTCTAACCATGTATATCTGTTCATATCAACTTTGTTTAAATAAATGGACCCAAAGTATGTTTGCACAAGCCCTGAAGCATGACTGGTACCTTTATATCATTATAAAAACACGCAAGAGGAGATGGTAAAAATATTGAAAAAAGCAACAAATAGAAAGAGGGAGGTGAGGAACTCTGGTGAAAGAATCTATAGTGGTGGAAAGAGATCATGCTGATGAATTGGCAACAGGGCATTGAGGTTTCTATTGGTTTTCTACTGCAGGCATCCAATCCACCAACAGCTTGATCTTGGTGGTTTTCTGACAGGAATAGGTCATACTCAGGCCTCCTGAAACTTGAGCAAAGTAACTGAGCAACAGAACAAGAAACAAATCAATGTTTGACCAATCTATAAAGTTGCCAATTCCCATACTGGCAACAATGACTCAGAGGACTTGTAGATAGTTGAACATATAACTCCACTGTTATACTCTTGAACCAGTGGACAAAATGATCAAGGTTCACAACTGTTCTTTAATAATTTATTGTTACAACTTCCCTACTCCCTTAGATTAGCTCAAATACTGTTTATCATTGATGACCTACAAACATCAGCAACCTGCTCCCTTTTAAAGTTATCTCAGTACTACACTCAGATACACTTAATTGTACGTCCCAAAGACTGGCAGATTATATCAAACAGAATGTCCCTTCTGCTTTTTGCAACGGGCAAGGTACAGACCACACCCAACCAGGTCGTGCTTGTAAAACTAAAAACACGCTCACCAACATAATATGTCATTCCACGATTGAGCAACATTTGCTAAGTTATACTCAGTATGTTAAAAATTACACTGACAACCAATTTAAGATGGTCAATCGGGTTTGCAGTGTGGCGCATTTGCATGTACTGGAAGCTACATACATTAATACAGAGGACTCTATTCTTTACAGACAGAAAAATCATATACACACATCCGCCTGTTTCGGCTAAACAAAATAAGTAACAACCATTCGCTGGTTCGTTCTTCAGCTAAGTGCCTTGACCAATCAGAGTCAAGCTGCCTGGTTAAAATGTCAAACAATGCTTGACAGTTAACTATCAGTCACTATCAACTGGTGCATTCTCCATGGCAATGCCTCTACCAATCAGAGTCCACTTGCCCAGCCAATCAGCATTCTGTTCTCATGCAGTGTAAATTTGTTGATTCCCTTTACATTGTATTTTTGAGAAGGTTCTGATGAGTGCAAATGAAAATCTTCAAAAAAAAGTCACTTTCATCAATACTGAACTTCTTTTCTGAGAAGCTGTATACTGTGCACTGCTGTCATTGCTCAATGTTACTCCCTCTACTGCTGTCACATCTGGCAGAGTCAAATAACGGAAGGGGCCTGTAGAGCTCAATCCAGCTGCCTCTCAAGTCCCACGGTGTCCCCAGGACCTCTAGGCACTGACCGGGAGCAGGGAATGCTGTATGCTGACATGGGGCCTCTCTACAGGATGACAACGGCAGTCACAGCTCTCCTGAGCCTCCCCCTCCTGATAACGGCACGTCATGGGACAGTGGGCAGAACAGGATGGCACGACGAGGCATACTCTCCGGCCCAGGCCCTCAAGTGACGCCTGCCAGGGGCATCAAAGGCCACACGATGCGGCAAACAGCAGGCTGCCTCCAACTGCATCCTGACATAGTGGCACAGCACGGAAGGCAAATCACAGAGAAGACACGGAGGGGGGTGGGGTTTCGGTGGTGAGGGGGCACCACCAACGTTAGCTAGGGACAGTTAGGGTCACAATTATACACCATTAAAAAACATTATACCTGAGGCATGTGCAGCATCCATCACATTATTCCACACTGGGGGCCCTCCTGCACCCCCCCTCCCGCAGTTGACCTCTCCCTGCCCCTACCCCCTGGGCACGGTGGTCCTGTATCTTGCACCCCCCAGGGCATGCCACGTGGAGGTGATGGATGTGAGCATGTCATCAACAGACAGGCAGGAGTCAGACTGTGGCAGAGGAGCTGGTTTAGCTCACCAGGGGCTGGTTTAGCTCACCAGGCTAAATCGCTGGCTTTTAAAGCAGGCCAGCAGCACGGTTCAATTCCCGTACCAGCCTCCCCGGACAGGCGCCGGAATGTGGCGACTAGGGGCTTTTCACAGTAACTTCATTGAAGCCTACTCGTGACAATAAGCGATTTTCATTTTCATTTTTCAGGAGCACCAGAGCTCAGCCCACAGTGGGTTATCATCACCCTCCTGCCTTGTATAGTGACCCGCTGACAGTGCCAACACTGGCCCATCACCCTGGAGTGATGTAACACAGAGCCTGGGAGAGTGGAACATGTCGATTGGGGAGCAGAGGAGAATGGTTGGGAATGAGAGGAGTGAGGGGGAGCCCAATCAGGTGGGAGGATGGGGGGATGGTGGTGGGATGGGTAGAGGGGGTGAGCTGATAAACAAAGCCATGTCCTGTGAGAAGCGTGCGAGAATGAAAGTCTCCCTGGCCCTCCGGGCATGCAGCCCTCGCTGTCGCTGCCTGTCCTCCATCCTCCGGCTGCTCCCACGGGTCCTCCCCGGGCTATTCATCCAGCTAGTCCTGGTCCCAATCCTCCCCACCTCCTCTTACCAGGCCCCATGTTCCTCCTTCTCCACCTCCAGCATGTCACCCCACTGTTGTGCCAGGTTGTGGAGGGCACAGCAGACACCAGAAAGTGGGCTACCCTCTGGGGTACTGCAGTGCACCACCAGAGCGCTTGAGGCACAGAGCCGCATTTTGGGCAATCCGATGAACCGTTCCATGACAGCTCGGGTTGCCACATGGGACTCGTTGTATTGGGTCTCCGCTTCAGTCACCGGCCTCCATACTGGCATCATTAGCCAGTTCCTTATCCCCCAAGAGCCAACCGACCATCCTGGGGTGTCCCTTGAAGATGCCGGGGATGTCTGACTGCTCCAAGATGTAGCTTTCGTGCACACTCTCTTTTACGTCCATTACATCGTCATTGGTGGCTACTTTACCAAATATTCTATTCTATTATTTGACAATTGCACAATACATCAGCATAACTGTCACAGACATATTCTAAGTGCTATTTTCAGTTTTTTGATTTGATAAAGAAAGCATTACCTGTCTGCAATTTATTAGTAAGCCATTTCAGAATATGTGTGAGAAGTGGAATATTGATCACACTACCATTTCTTATTATTAGCCTAGATGTAAAGACATAGCTAAATGAATGATTCATATGGTGAAATTTCCAACTCTCAAACATAGATAGGCCAAGCAAGATCTACACATTGCAATGTTACATCTGAGAGTGACACATTTAAGTGCAACTATTCCATCACTGGCAGAGCTCAAGTAAGCAGGCAAATGTTCACCAATTTATCTACTCTTACCCATTTTACTCTCTCAGAAACTAAAGAACAACTTACGTAACTGCAAGAAAGGCTGTGACCAACATGCATGATAAAAATGCAGATGCAAAATTGCCAAATTTAGATTTGGGACAAGTTCGCATGCAGGAACCATCAGAAGGTTTGTGGCAACCAACTGAGATGATCAGAACTCATATCTGAGGTTTTATGAAGTAATTATACACAAAGTCATGATGAAGAGGCATAATTGAGGACAAATCAGATCCATTTTAGCTCCTCAACCACCGTACTGCCCTATTACATCTAGAATTAGATCCAAAATGCAACCAGGGACAACATCCAAGAATGATATTCCCACAGATCTCTGTGAACCATTAGAAAAACCTACGGAAGAGGTTCCCATAACAAGATCTGTGTCACCAGCAGATTACGCGTGTGCTTTAGAAAGTCATAGATTCACCAGCTTGGTCGAGCGTTGTCATGGAGAAAACACCAAGGAACAGTTATCCCCATGCTTTTATTTAAATTTGCCTGATCTGAATTGAAACACTGGGGGAATAACTGTTTGCTGGTGCTTTCTCTATATGTCTTGGGCAATCAGAGTCCATTTGCAAACCTTTCAACACCTTGTTCCCATGCAGCGTAGAGTTTTGTTCCCTTTGAGATTTGGTATCCTTATGATTCTGTTCTGATGAGTGCAAGATGAAAAGTTTCAGCAACATGTTCCTTTTTTAAGCAACAACTGTATTAAGTTGCTTATTCGATTATTCTGGGGCAGTTTGATTATGTTGATACCACTCTCTCCTGACCAATAAGCTTTAGACGATGTAAGGATGCACTTCATACTTCCATGCCCCCCCCCTACCCCACCCACCCCCAAACCCGTACCCACCTCACCCCACCCCATCCCAAAATTAGCTCTGTGCCTTTTTCCAAGAAGCCCAGTGTGAATGGATTGTGGAGAAACAGCAAGAAGGCAGCGATGATAATGATACAAAGGGAGTGCACATGGATGACCAGTTGAATGTTGTTGGCATGATTTCGTTCATCAATTTGTATTGGAATGTTAATTTTGTGATGGCTTTTACTTTTGCATTGTGTGATATTGCACATACATATTCAGTGGCAGAGGGAAGGGAAGGTGTGGGACTGTTGCTGAATGGGGAATTGCTGGTATCATAAAGGTGAATTGTTCATGGACAGTCGGTCTGACAGGGACTGTTATCAATGTCGCCTCACTTCATCCTCTTCCTCTTGCTCCTCACCCTCCTGTTCTTCGGCTACTTACTACATATGGTGGAGAGGTTGTTCAGCCTTTAGAAGGCCAGCATGAATCCTGACAAATACTTCAGCGCACCTCTAGAGATGTCCAGGCAAATGGAAATATTGTTTAAGCATGTCAAGTGTCTGTTCTGTCACATTTAGATGGCAACATAACTTTTGTGCATGGGAGATCATATCAGAGCCATGGGTTATGTTGTCATAGATCATAGAATTTACAGTACAGAAGGAGGCTATTCAGCCCATCGAGTCTGCACCGGCTCTTGGAAAGAGCACCTTACCCAGGCTCACATCTCCACCCTATCCCCATAACCCAGTAACCCCACCCAACACTAGAACATAGAACATAGAACATTACAGCGCAGTACAGGCCCTTCGGCCCATGATGTTGCGCCGTCCTGTGAAACCCCTCTAAAGTCCCTCTACACTATAGAACATAGAACACTAAGGGCAATTTTAGACACTAAGGGCAATTTATCATGGCCAATCCACCTAACCTGCACATTTTTGGACTGTGAGAGGAAACCAGAGCATTGTCAGCAGGTTGTTGCCCAGTAGCCACCCTTTGCTTTGTCTTTGTGACTCAAACTCAGCTAGATTACAGTGGGCTGCTGCAGAATGAAGGCACTATGTCCGCTGTATGATTCATTACTTATGGGTCACTCAGCCATTTGAAGTTGAGAGTGGAATCCCTTTCTGGTTGCAGTATCGGACTAATGTGGAAATCACAAGGCAGTGTGCTAGTCATTGGCACCCTGCTCCATGGGGAAGCCTGAAATCTGAGTGACGACCCACGTTCATTCTACCTGCATCTTTCTGGCAAGAGAGAGTGAAATTGGATTATATTCAGGATTGTTGTCTCCATTGGTAGGGTGCTGCTCTAACCTAATCTGGCTCGGGGTAATAAAGCTGAGCTAATAGGTAGAGCAGTGACCATTACATAATGCTATTCAATATATTCTTGGTTCAAGTGTGAACAGAACTCCAGTTATGGTCCGAAAGATTTCTAAAGGTTTATCATTGCATGTTGCTGGCGTACATTTATGGCCATATCCACTTTGAGGTGGTACTTCTAATGTTTTAAATTTGAGCCATCAAGTCCCTGTGATATTCTACACAATCCAATTTCCCTCATTAAGTCAATAATGCACCTTCTTACATTTCCTGATGTTGAAATCCGCCTGCCACTTTTTATCAGCTCCACCAATTAACCCCACATTACAACACAAACTCCCCACCCAGGCTGCACTGAGTCCCGCTTTCTACACTGAGGAGCTCTACTCGCTGGACTTCCTCAATGCAGAAGATGATTGCGACCCCTGAACCCTCTCAAAGCCCCAACTCACCTGTAAGGGGTCTTGAGGCCCCACCCTGCGACCGCGCAGGGCATCCTAGGTGATCACCGTCGCGGGAAAAATGCCAGCCTGGCCCCTTGGCACTGTGAGCTTGGGACCCTGGCAGTGCCCCTGCCAACTTGACAGTGTCAGGTTGGCACTCAGGTGGCACTGCCATGGTGCCAGACTGGCAGTGCCACGGTGCCCAAATGTTGGGAGAGTGCAGAGTGGCCGGGGACCGTCCCATAGTGCATTAGGGCTTGGGCGGTCGTGTTAGGTGCCTCAGAGATTAGGATGCCGAGATCTTTAGCTATACTGAGGAGTTCCAGCAAGTGAAGCTCCTCAGTGTAGAAAATGGGGCTTTGTGCAGCCTTGGACACACATTCCCCATTGAGGCCCCTTATTTAATCCAAGTGCCGTTTTATAGCCATGTGTTTCTCGGTGCTGCGAGCATTGGGAAACACACAACAAAACACGCTCGTTGTGGGACCTTGTTCCCATTTACTTGAATTGTGCCCTAAGTGTTACCACTCGGCCTGAATTGTGTCTATATTGCATTCTCGTTTAGGGTGCTATTCGGTAAATGAGTCAGGACTATGTTATTCTCTAAGTCTGAATAAAGATTGTAGACTTCCAGTTAACACAAATACTTTATTCAATGGGTTTGTTCTGTTTCCAGAGCTTAACTAGATATAATACAGTCAGGAGGTATGACCAGTGAAGCTAAGGTAAGCTGCCTATGCTGAGCTGTCTCTGTCTGCTGCTGCTCACTAACCCTGTGCTTCTGAAAGAGGCGGATCCTCCCTTGGGCTGGACCCGTCTCTGATGCTGCCCTCTAGTAATACTGTGGCTGTTACATCTGTCTGTAGTCCCAGGTGTATGTGCAGATGTATGTACAGATGTACAGATCACTACTGTACAAGGGCATGCTAATGGGCCACCACAAATTCTGAGCAATTCCCAGCCCTCCAGGCGTACTAATCGCTGGGGTCCAGAGGTAGCCCCGATAGCCTGGCAACTGGAGCGGATTTTAAGCACTTCACTTACCACACTCACTGCAGCCAAGCAAAATGGCTCAGAGAAAACCTGCACCCCCCTTCCCCCCCCCCCAACCCCCCCCCTTCCCCCCCCCCCCCCACCCACCCCCCCACCCCCCACCCCCAAGTCCATGGTGGACTCATGGATCCATGCCACTGGGGAGCGGAGGGACACCTTCTTCCCTAGGGTGGGCCACAGACTCAAGCCTGCTACTGACCACTGCCTGGGACATGGTGGCAGAGGCAGTCAGCACTGCCAGCCTCACCAGGAGGAGACAGCTGGTGATCCTGAGGGGTGGGGGACACTGGTGAGCCCTCTGCCCTGAGAGGAACATAGAACCAGGGAGGGTTCTAAAGGCTGTGGTGCAGGTGTCCACTGGTTAGGGTGAGCTCTGCTAATCCTCTGCTTCCTGCAATGGGGCAGCGCTTTTGAGGAGTGCCAACACCTGATGGTCCCCTGATTGAGCTTGACCCTTGATGATACAGCTGGGGTATGAGGATGTCCAAAGTGGCGGCCTGGGTGGGCTCCCAGATGACCAGAGGCCTTTTGTGCATTTAAAGGGCACAGGCAGGAGTGTGAGCTGCCAGGGGCCTGTAAGTAGAACCAAAGAGGCGAGTTGAAAAGACAGACAGCAGCAATGGCGATCTGAACCAGGCCACCCCGATCCCGACGGGACACCCGAAGTTACTACCCAGTACAGCCATTCCCCACCCTTCCTCCCCTCCCCGCAGAGAGCCCAACAATTTTCAATGGTTTTCCAGTGTTTTGTTAGCCTACTGCTCTCCCTCCGCAGCCCTGGTGCCCAGTCCACGTTTGTAAATACTTGTACTAATTCACATCCGCAAGATTTCTGCCTTAGAGGAGCGGAGCATCGCGGAATCATAGACTCATAGAATTTACAGGACAGAAGGAGGCCATTTGGCCCATCGAGTCTGCACCAGCCCTTGGAAAGAGCACCCTACCTATGTCCACACCTCCACCCTATCCCCGTAACCTCACAAAACCTTTTGATACTAAGGGGAATTTAACACGTCCAATCCACCTAACCTGCACATCTTTGGACTGTGGGAGGAAACCGGAGCACCCAGAAGGGTGAAGCATGAAGTGTTTAACTCGCTAATCACATTTAAATGCATGCAAATACTGCTTTTGCATGCCGTCACCGGCACAGGACGCTAACCTCGTTTTCGCCTTGGAGAAAGACCTGAGCATGGAGTCCGAATCGGCGCAGGGTACGGGCCTCAAATTTGGCCAGACACCCGATTCTCCACACAATTCTGATTCGTATTTCTGACGTTGAAAGGCAGAGAATTCCGTCCCTGGTCTATGAAAGCTTCGTGCTTATGATGATCAGTACCTCTTGGTAATTTTCATCAAACCAGCCACAATGTTTCCCAGGCATGAGAACGAGGATCTCTTCACAGTTGCTTGATCGGTGGACTTTAGGCGAGCTGCGTTTATGGTCACACTGTAGCTCCTGCTGGCTGATGTCTGAGCGGCTGGCAGTGAGGCGCTGATTGAGAAAGGCAACCTTGACAGAATCTTTGAGGCCTTCATACATCATTGCTTAACATAGAAACATAGACGATAGGAGCAGGAGGAGGCCATTCAGCCCTTCAAGCCTGCTCCGCCATTCCTCACGATCATGGCTGATCTTCCAACTCAATAGTCTAATCCTGCTTTCTCCCAATAACCCTTGATCCCATTTGCCCCAAGTGCTGTATCGAGCATCCTCTTGAGTATATTCAAAGTTTTAGCATCAACTACTTCCTGTGGTAATGAATTCCATAGGCTAACCACTCTCTGGGTGAAGAAATTTCTCTGCATCCCTGTCCGACATGGTTTACCCTGAATCCTCAGACTGTGACCCCTGGTTCTGGACACGCCCATCATTGGGAACATCTTCCCTGCATCTACACTGTCTAGTCCTGTTAGAATTTTATTAGTCTCTATGAGATCCCCCCTCATTCATCTGAACTCCAGCGAAAACAATCCCAACCTAGTGAATCTCTCCTCATACGTCAATCCCCCATCCCTGGAATAAGTCTGGTAAACCTTCGCTGCCCTCCCTCAAGAGCAAGAACATCCTTCCACAGAAAAGGAGACCAAAACTGCACACAATACTCCAAATGTGGCCTCACCAAGGCACTGTACAATTGCAGCAACACATCCTTGCTCCTGCACTCAAAACCTCTTGCATTGCTGGCCAACATACTATTAACCTTCTTTACCGCCCGCTGCACCTGCATGCTTACCTTCAGCGACTGGTGCACAAGGAGACCCAGGTCCCGCTGCACACTCCCATGTCCCAATTTATAGTCATTGTTTGCGCATCAGGCAGATGAAGACAGTAGATTGGAGGTTACTTGGGGATATAGAGAATGGGTAGGGGAGTGGGCCCAGGCAGGGTGTTCATTCAAACGATCGGTGCAGACTTGATGGGCTGAATGGCCTTCTTCTGCACTCTAGCGATTCTATGGATAAGGTAATGATCAATCCAGCAATTGTTGAGCTCCAGATGATGGCACAGTGGACCAGTAATCCAGAGACCCACCCAATGCTCCGGGGACGTTGCAGATGGTGAAATTTGAATTCAATAAAAATTGGAATTAAAAGGCTCAATGAATACCGTGAAACAATTATAGATTGTTGTAATGTCCTTCAGGGAAGGGAATCTGCCATCCTTACCTAGTTTAGCCTGCATGTGACTAGATCCACAGAAATGTGATTGGCTCTTAAATTCCCTCTGAAATGTCATGGGCAACGAAGGAAGTTTCCTAGCACTGCCAATGGGCAATTCTTCACACTCTCTGATATTTCAGCTGGGATCTCTGGCTGCCTCTGTTTAAACCCTAATGAAGAAAAACAACAGCAGGTTCATCACCCCCAATTGTTGCACACAGCTGCCCCATTCCTCTCCGAAAGTGGGAATTTAAAATGTTCTTTATGCATTAGGTTTCTATTTTATCTATTGCATGACATCCTGAAATTACTCTTGTTATAATCCACACATTCAGCTGAGAATATTATAATAATCTGTGTTCCAGTTACGGAACAGCTACCACGTGGTAGTATAGTAGTTAGCACTATGACTTCACAGCGCCAGGGTCCCAGGTTCGATTCTGGCTTGGGTCACTGTCTGTGTGGAGTCTGCATGTTCTCCCCGTGTCTGCGAGGGTTTCCTCCGGGGGCTCCGGTTTCCTCCCACAAAGTCCTAAAAGAAGTGCTCTTAGGTAATTTGGACATTCTGAATTCTCCCTCTGTGTACCCGAACAGGCGCCGGAATGTGCCGACTCGAGGTTTTTCACAGTAACTTCATTGCAGCGTGTGTTATTATTATTACACAGTTGTGATTTTGTGGTGTAAACAATGTTTTGAAGCAATAAAATTCTTGTTGTTGCGTTGCTCTATTTTGCAGCAGCCTGTTTGATTTTACACTTTTATTGTCTGTTCAGTATGCACAGGGCCCATTGCTGAATGGGCTGTACTGGTCCAAATGGTACAACGGCGATTCATTTGCACATGGTCCTCGTTCATTTATCTACTATGAGAATATGCTTCTGGGTGTTCCCCGCATTCGACAAATCAAAGTTATGAATAATTCCTGTGTGGTTCACAAGGACTTCCGAAAAGACATCAGTGGATGTTATTCTGTTTACACCACAGACAATGAAAAGAAATCTCCAATCAAAAATGGAACAGCGTGAGTGACCTTAAGGGTGTGGGGGCTGTGGTTGCATTTTTATGGCTAATAGCTGCACTTTCTATTGTTATATTTTCTTCCATCCCCTCCCATTACAAAGACATTTGCTCCTTGCTGGTGTGTGCAAACCCACGGTTTACCCTCTGCAGTTAAATAGTCATTACTTCTGTTTTAGTTTGGCAGGGTATTTGCCTGCAGAACACATGGGTGTTTGTTCAACCAAAATATACTCACACAAAATTGCAGGAGAGATTGCTGGATCTTTTTTTTTAATTTTCCCAATTAAGGGGCAATTTAGCGTGGCCAATCCACCTATCCTGCACCTTCTTTGGGTTGTCCGGGTGAGACCCACGCATATGCGGGGAGAATGTGCAAACTCCACACGGACAGTGGCCTGGGGCCGGAATCGAACCGGGGTCCTCGGCGCTGTGAGGCAGCAGTGTTAACCACTTCACCACCGTGCCGCCTGAACTTGCTGGATCTTGATCAAAGCTGGAACTCTGGCTTGTCTTTCCCTCTCTTAACCACGACACGAAGATAAGTTGAAATGCTTGTACTGTCATTCCAGGTGAGATCAGCTTGGTCAAAACAGTTCAGGGTTCAAATCGAGATGTTTCCAGGCATCACTGTGGCATAGTGGTTAGCACAGCGGTCTCACAGCACCAGGGTCCCAGGTTTGATTCCGGCCTTGGGTGACTGTGTCGAGTTTGTACATTCTCCCCTTGTCCGCGTGTGTTTTTTCTGTATGCTCCGGTTTCCTCCCACAGTCCAATGGAAATCAGTGGATGAACAGAAAAACGTAGGGCGCGATTCTCCGCTGCCCATGACGGGTCGGAGAATAGTGGGAGGGCCGTCCCAACATTTTTCCCGACCTCCCGCTATTCTCCCCCCCCCCCCCCCCCCCCCCCCCACGGCCGCTCCACGACACGAATCGCTGCTCGCCGTTTTTTACGGTGAACAGCGTGTCTCCCCAGGCCGATGGGCCGAGTTCCCAGGCCTTTACGGCCGTTTTCAAGAACGCAAACACACCTGCTCTCACCATTCATGAAAACGGCCGCAAAGTGCCGTCCCGGACAACCATGGCACTGATTGGCACGGCCGCACCACGGCCGTGCCAAGGGTGGCATGGGCCTGCGATCGGTGGGCACCGATCGCGGGCAGCGGGTCCGATACCCGAGCACTATTTGTTCCTCCGCCGCCCCGCAGGATCAGTCCGTGGGGCGGCTGAGGGGCATGACGGCCCGCGCATGCGCGGGTTTGACGCATATGCGTGATAGCGTCATCCGCGCATGCACGGGTTGGAGCCGTCCAACCTGCGCATGCACGGCTGACGTCATCGTGCGCGTCAGCCGCCGTGACGCTTGGCGCGCGGGTTTAGCAACAGTCGCTAAGCCCGCGATGCCGTGCTTCACGGGGCCGTGCTGCTAGTCCCGCCCGGGGGGGAGAATCGGGTCCCGGGAGGGGGCGTGGAGGCTGCCGTGAAACACGGCCAGTTTCACGGCAGCCTTTACGACTCGCCGCATTTGCGGAGAATCGCGCCCATAGAGTCAAATATGTAATTCTCCGAAAATGCAGGCAGATAATCCACAAAAGGCTAATCATGATTTAGATTTTATCAAGAGAGCCTTCGTAGAAGGGTAAATATCTATAAGGTCAGCAGCTACATTTAGATCACTGCAGTATAGATTTGCTTGACAATGCCAGGGTCTTGTTGTAATGAGGGATTTGAGATTTTCAAACTATTTACACTTGAGCAGAGAAGGCTGATGAGATTTAATCAATGTTTTGAAAAATCATGTAAGATTTTGATCACAAAGACCTTCGGGAAATACTATTACCTCAGTTGGGAATGTAATGATAAGGGGGTCATTGATTTAAAATTGGCAACATGCAAGTGAGGAAAGACGCAACATTTATTTGTACAAGTACTATTAGAATATTTTGTCACGCGGAGTGGTTGTGGCAAAAACCATCGTATTTTGTGAGGAAGAGCTGGATAATTCTTTGAAACAGAGAGCGTACAGGACCCTAGAGTTGGCGGGGAGGACCGATGGGAAGCTCAGGGAGAGAAGGCAAGAGAAACAGTTTGGTTTGTTAGCACAGAAACTATGTCCAGCCATGTTTAGCTAAATGGCCTTCTTTTGTGCTGGAAGCTTCTATGTTTGTGCATAGTTCCTACACTTTCGAAATCCCTTCCTAATCTCCTCCCATTTCAACTTTTGGCCCGCCTGAAGACATGTCTGAATGTCGACTGATTCAAGTAGTCATTGTTTCATTTCACATAACTTTCCTATTTGTCTATTTCTGTGTTTAATGCGTTATCTAACCCCCAAGTCAGGTGTTGTTCATCTTGAATGTGATCTTTGTCTAGGTGGATTTATTATTCTGAGTCAGAACTTGGAGGTTCCTCGCACTGGGGTAAACTAACTGTCTACAGTGGAGCTGGTTATTATCAAGATCTCAAGACAAAAATGGAGGAAAGTGCTGTAATTCTACAGGATCTGAAGGACAGTCTGTGGCTGGACAGAGGCACTCGTGCAGTTTTCATTGATTTCTCAGTGTACAATGCCAACATTAATCTCTTCTGTGTTATAAGGTAGGTTACACCGAAACAAATTCCCCCAGAGAACGGAAATCTTACACTGCAGTCTCAATTGGGATTTAAATATATTGAACAGCGTGAAGTTTATTTCAATTCATCTGTCCCTTCGAGGTCAAACGTGAATGATGACAAGACACCATGATTTGCAAGCCAATAACTTATATTCACATTATTTCCATGTGGCTGTCACACAAGTACACAGTCCTTCCTTCCTCCCTCCCTTCCTTCCTTCCTTCCTTCCTTCCTTCCTTCACTCCTTCCCATCCTTCCAACCTTCCCATCCTCGTCTTCTCTTCCTTTCCCTTGTCTTCTCTTCCTTTCCCTTGTCTTCTCATTCTTTCCCTTGTCTTCCCGTTCTTTCCCTTGTCTTCTCGTTCTTTCCCTTGTCTTCTCGTTCTTTCCCTTGTCTTCTCGTTCTTTCCCTTGTCTTCTCTTCCTTTCCCTTGTCTTCTCATTCTTTCCCTTGTCTTCTCATTCTTTCCCTTGTCTTCTCATTCTTTCCCTTGTCTTCCCGTTCTTTCCCTTGTCTTCCCGTTCTTTCCCTTGTCTTCTCGTTCTTTCCCTTGTCTTTTCGTTCTTTCCCTTGTCTTCCCGTTCTTTCCCTTGTCTTCTCGTTCTTTCCCTTGTCTTCCCGTTCTTTCCCTTGTCTTCTCGTTCTTTCCCTTGTCTTCTCGTTCTTTCCCTTGTCTTCCCGTTCTTTCCCTTGTCTTCTCATTCTTTCCCTTGTCTTCTCTTCCTTTCCCTTGTCTTCTCATTCTTTCCCTTGTCTTCTCATTCTTTCCCTTGTCTTCCCGTTCTTTCCCTTGTCTTCCCGTTCTTTCCCTTGTCTTCTCGTTCTTTCCCTTGTCTTCTCTTCCTTTCCCTTGTCTTCTCTTCCTTTCCCTTGTCTTCTCATTCTTTCCCTTGTCTTCCCATTCTTTCCCTTGTCTTCTCTTCCTTTCCCTTGTCTTCTCTTCCTTTCCCTTGTCTTCTCATTCTTCCCTTGTCTTCTCGTTCTTTCCCTTGTCTTCTCTTCCTTTCCCTTGTCTTCTCATTCTTTCCCTTGTCTTCCCGTTCTTTCCCTTGTCTTCTCTTCCTTTCCCTTGTCTTCTCTTCCTTTCCCTTGTCTTCTCATTCTTTCCCTTGTCTTCTCATTCTTTCCCTTGTCTTCTCTTCCTTTCCCTTGTCTTCTCATTCTTTCCCTTGTCTTCTCTTCCTTTCCCTTGTCTTCTTTTCCTTTCACTTGTCTTCTCGTTCTTTCCCTTGTCTTCTTTTCCTTTCACTTGTCTTCTCGTTCTTTCCCTTGTCTTCTCGTCCTTTCCCTTGTCTTCTTTTCCTTTCACTTGTCTTCTCGTTCTTTCCCTTGTCTTCTTTTCCTTTCACTTGTCTTCTCGTTCTTTCCCTTGTCTTCTCGTCCTTTCCCTTGTCTTCCTCCATTGAAGTGTATTAAATCTGGATATTGGAAGAGCAGGACAGATTGAAAGGGGGCTGCAGAATGGAAAACCAGAAAGGAGTTTTGTTACTGGATCATTGACGCGACCATCAATTCACACGAGACGGAGTGTTGAAGTGAACAGTGGTTTTAATCAGCTAGAATTGTGCCTGCCTGCGACTGCTCTGTACTGAGTGCCGCCTACAGGCTGCAGATCTATATACCTCCCCTGAGGGGGCGGAGCCCACAAGGGCATCAACATGATACAATATAATGTAATACAATGGTGAATGGTACCATTAATACATTCACCACATTCACGCCCTGTTAAAAAAATTGAAGTCCAGCAGAGGTGAAGTAGGCTCACAGATCCAGACTGTCCGGCGCCTTGATCGTTCGCTGCGATCGCCTGAGCTCTGGTTTCGCTGCAGGCACGGGTGTTGATTCCGGGAGCGTGTCTTCTGGAGCTTCACCCCTGTAGGTCGGCGATGGGGGGAAGGGGGGTGTAGGCCATGTAGGGGTGGGGGCGATGTTCGGTGTAGGGTTGGGGGGGGGGTAGCTGATGGTCGCAGGGGAACCGGCAGGTGCCAAGTCCCGGAGGGAGACCATATCTTGGCGGCCGTTGTGGTGCGCCATGTAGGCGTACTGGCAGTTGGTGTGAAGGAGCTGGACCCTCTCGACCAGGGGGTCAGACTTATGGCTCCTCACGTGCTTTCGGAGGAGGATAGGCCCCGGTGTCATCAGCCAGGATGGAAGCGAGACCCCGGAGGTAGATTTCCTGGAGAAAACAAATAGGCGGTCATGAGGGGTCTCATTCGTGGCTGTGCAAAGGAGGGACCTGATGGAGTGGAGCACGTCGGGGAGGACCTCCTGCCAGCGGGAAACTGGGAGACTCCTAGACTGTAGGGCCATAAGGACGGCCTTCCATACCGTCGCGTTCTCTCTTGCCACCTGTCCGTTTCCCCGGGGGTTGTAGCTGGTAGTTAAGAAGGCGTACGGTGTGTTAGCTTTTATTGGTAGAGGAATTGAGTTTCGGAGCCATGAGGTCATGTTGCAGTTGTACAAAACTCTGGTGCGGCCGCATTTGGAGTATTGTGTGCAGTTCTGGTCGCCACATTATAGGAAGGATGTGGAAGCATTGGAAAGGGTACAGAGGAGATTTACAAGAATGTTGCCTGGTATTGAGGGAAGATCATATGAGGAAAGGCTGAAGGACTTGAGGCTGTTTTTGTTAGAGAGAAGAAGGTTAAGAGGCGACTTAATTGAGGCATACAAGATGATCAGAGGATTAGATAGGGTGGACAGTGAGAGCCTTTTTCCTTGGATGGTGATGTCCAGCACGAGGGGACATAGCTTTAAATTGAGGGGAGATAGATATAGGACAGATGTCAGAGGTAGGTTCTTTACTCAGAGAGTAGTAAGGGCGTGGAATGCCTTGCCTGCAACAGTAGTGGACTCGCCAACACTAAACGCATTCAAATGGTCATTGGATAGGCATATGGACGATAAGGGAATAGTGTAGAGGGAATTTAGAGGGGTTTCACAGGACGGCGGAACATCGTGGGCCGAAGGGCCTGTACTGCGCTGTAATGTTCTATGTTCTATGTTCTAAGCAATACCTTTGCTGAGCAGGTACTGACGCAGCTCGTCGCTCATAAACGAGGAGCCCCGGTCACTGTGGACGTAGGAGGGGAAACAGGACAGGGTGAAGATACTATGCAGGGCCTTAATGACAGTGGCAGCGGTCATGTCGGGGCAGGGGATTGCAAAGGGGAAGCGGGAGTACTCTTCAACAATGTTAAGGAAATACGTGTTGCGGTCAGTGGAGGGGAGGTGCCCTTTGAAATTGATGCTGAGGCGCTCAAAGGGCCGGGATGCCTTCACCAGGTGGGCCTTATCTGGTTGAAAGAAATGTGAATTTCACTCCGTGCAGATTTGGCAGTCCCTGGTCATAGCTCTGACATCCTCGGTGGAGTAGGGCAGGTTGCAGGCCTTGATGAAGTGGAGAAGCCAGGTGACCCCTGGGAGACAGAGGTCATTGTGAATGGCCCGGAGTCGGTCATCTTGCGCGCTGGCGCACGTGCCGCGGGACAGGGCATCTGGGGGCTTGGTGAGCTTCCCTGGACGATGTATAATATCGTAGTTATATGTGGAGAGTTCGATCCTCCACCTCAAGATTTTATCATTCGTGATCTTGCCCCGCTGTGTATTGTTGAACATGAAGGCTACTGACCGTTGGTCGGTGACGAGGGTGAACCTCCGACCAGCCAGGTAGTGCCTCCAATGCCGCACAGCTTCCACAATGGCTTGAGCTTCTTTTTCGAATAAGGAGTGTCCAATCTCGGAGGCATTGTGGGGACAGGAAAAAAAGGCTACGGGCCTGCCTGCCTGGTTAAGGGTAGAGGTAATGAAATAGAACAGAATAGGACACATGGGAGCCCTACAGTGCAGAAGATGCCATTCGGTCCACCGAGTCCTCCGAAAGAGTCGTATATCCAGGCCCAATCCACAGCCCTATTCCCGCAACCCCACCTAACCTTCACACATTTGGACTATGGGAAGAAATCACAGAACCTGGAGGAAACCCACAGAGACACGGGGAGAGCATGCAAACTCCACACAGGCAGTCAGTCCCCCAAGGATGGAACCAAACCCGGGTCCCTGGCGCTGTGAGGCAGCAGTGTTAAACCACTGTGCCGGCCATATAAGGCAAGGTGATAAAGTAAGCTGTGAAGAAGATATAAATATGCTGTAAAAGAATTTAGACCAGTGAAATGAGCGAACAACAAGTAAGAGCATAAGAAATCGGAACATTCACCCCCTCGAGCTGGATCCGCCATTCAATGAGATCATGGCTTCTCTTCTGCCCTACTTTCCTGCCCACTGTCCATATTCCTTGATTCCCTGGGAGGTCAAAAATCTAACAATTTTGGACTTAAATTTTGGAATTGAGTGCCTACAACCCTCTGGGGTAGACAACGGCTCTGCCACCTGAGTGATGACACAGATTGGCGGGAATGTGAGTGCAGAGGAGGATGTTAAGAGGCTTCAAGGTGATTTAGGGAAGTTGAGTGAGTGGGCAAATATATGGCAAGTGCAGCATAACGTGAATAAATATAAAGTTATCCACTTCAGATAGAAAAACAGAATGGCAGAGTATTATTTAAATGGTGATAGATTGGGAAATGTTGACGTACTAAGGGTTTCCTTGTGCACCAATCTCTGAAAACAAGTATATAGGTACAGCAAGCAGTTAGGAAGGCAAATGGTGCATTGACCTTCATTCAAAGAGGATTGAGTACAGGAACAAGGGTATCTTACTGCAGATGTACAGGGCCTTTGTGAGATACACCTGGTGCATAGTGAGTAGTTTTGGTCTCTTTAACTAAGAAAGGATATATTTGGCATAGAGGGAGTGCAGCAAAGGTTGACCAGACTGATTCCTGGCTGGGGTGGCAGGATTGTTTTATGAAGTGAGATTGGGTTGACTGGGCCTGTATTCACTGGAATTTGGAAGAATGAGAAGGGATCTCATTGGGATGTGTAAAATTCTGACAGCTGGGCAGACTGGATGTTATTTCCTCTGGCTGTGGGAGGAGGGGTCAAGAACAACAACCGACAATGGTTTCATGTTCATCATTAGACTTTTATTTCCAGATATTTATTTGAACTACCTTTAAATGGTTAGTTCATTGATTTCAAGATTTAAAGGGCTTGTTTAGGTCAAGTGCTCACATCCAGCACTTTCCAACCTAAAGGGTTCCATTGCAGAATTAAGCACATCCTATTCCTCCACAAGAAATTGAAAAAATGTCATTCATTAAGACATTTCTGCTATTATAGGAAGTCTGAAGTACAAGCTTATAAAAGTGACAATCATCGAGGCCCTTTGAAGTTTCAAGAACCACAAACATGAACCCTTGAAACCACTTAACTTGTGCAAACAAACATTGTGAAATTGATCACAAAGATCAGAGAGGCTAAGCTGTCATTCAAGCAATGTTTCCTCAGAGGACCAGATGTTCTCATATCCTGATAGCTGTCTGGACTCTCAGCCAAGAATACGCAATCAAGGATATGAGGAGATGGAGCTGGCGTAAATATCAGTCATGATTTTATTAAATGCCGAGTAGGCATAAGGCACCACAACATTCTTGCCCATATTAGGTAGTTACTTGAGGTATTTAACTGTGGTCTTATCAGCGAATCATTGATTTCATTGACAGAACAGCCTATGAGATGGCTCGGATGAAAGGTCATCAACCTGAAGCATTATCTCTGTTTTTCTCTCCAGAGATGCTGTCAGACCTGTGGAGTGTTTCCAGCATTTTCAGTTTTTATTTCAGATTTCTAACCTATGTAGTAATGTACATTTTGTGCCTGAATCATTATTGCTTTTGTGTAAATATGTCAAAATGCAAATGCTTGCATGTTGTCAGCGCATACTAGTTTTGGAGTGTGTAAATATTTAACAATATAATCACAGTGCAGAGATAACTGTTCACCTTCAGTGTACCAATGTGATGTTTTGTCTGCTGTATTTTCTGATATACCCTGCAGAGGGACTGCTGAAGATTAACAGCTAACTATAGTCTTCCAGGGTTTAATATTTGATTTGTTTTAAAGGCTTGTGGTCGAATTCCCTGCAACTGGTGGTGCAATACCTTCCTCCCAATTCCGCACAGTCAAACTCATCCGTTATGTCAACAACTGGGATTACTTTATCATAGGTTGCGAAGTAATCTTTTGTGTCTTTATCCTTTACTACATTGTGGAAGAGATATTAGAACTCAGAATTCATAAACTACAATACATCAAATGTATCTGGAATTGCTTGGACCTTGTAGTAATTTTGGTAAGTTTGTGGTTTTCATTGCATTTCCAATTGGCTTGAGGACATCCTGACATGTGGCGTACTCCTTGAGTATGCCATTGTTGAGGGGGTGAGCATCACAGTGCCAGGGACCCGGGTTCAATTCTGCCCTTGGTCACTGTCTGTATGGAGTTTGCACATTCCCCCTGTGTCTGAGTGGGCTTCCTCTGGGTGCTTCGGTTTCCTGCCACAGTCCAAAGATTAGGTTGGGTGGATTGGCCATGCTAAATTGTTTTATTCATTCTTGGGATGTGGGCGTCGATGGCTGGGCCAGCATTTGTTGCCCATCCTAATGCCCTTGAATTGAATAGCTTTCTGGGCCATTTTGGGGGTTGATGGGGGGGGAATGAAGATAAGAGTCAACCGCATTGCTGTGTGGTTCTGGAATCACATGTAGGCCAGACCAGGTAAGGATGGCAGATTTCCTTCCCTGAAGAGCAGTAGTGAGCCACATGGGTTTTTACAACAATCGACAATGGTTTCATGGTATCGTTAGACTTTTAATTCCAGCTTTTTATTGAATTCAAAATTCACCATCTGCCATGGTGGGATTCGAACCCACGACCCCTGAGCATCACCTTGGGTCTCTGGATTACTAGTCCAATGACAATACCATTCTGCCGCCGCTTCCATAATTGCCCAGAATATCCAGAAATGTTCAGGTTTGGTGGGGTTATGAAGTATGGCGATAGAGTGGGGGTGTGGGCCTAGGTAGGGTGCTCTTTCAGAGAGTTGGTGCGGACTCGATGGGCTGAATGGCCTCCTTCTGCACTGTGGGGATTCTATGATTACGTGGTTCTAAAGCCAATTTTCTGGTTTCTTTTGCAGCTCTCCTTGCTTTCTATAGGCTTCCACATTTTCCGCACAATTAAAGTGAACATCTTGATGGGAGCACTGCTGACAGATCCTGAATCCTACGCTGACTTCGAGTTCTTAGCTTTTTGGCAGACGCAATACAATAATATGAATGCTGTCAACTTGTTTTTTGCTTGGATCAAGGTAAACAGCTCTTGGCCACAATTAATAAGAAATTAATAAGGAATAGTAGCATCTTTCATTTTTCATCTGGAATTCATAAAGGATTTTACATTCAATGGATTTCTTTTGCAGTCTAGTCATCTGCAAGGTGGTGCCAGAGCGTGGCGACTGTCTGCGAGCTCTCTCACACAGATCCTCCCCTTTAACCATACAATCTCCTAAAACTACGTATTTTCTATTCTTGTACTAAGTCACCTGTTTGAGCTGCACGCAGAAAAATACTTTTCACTGTACCTCGGTACACGTGACAATAAATAAATCCAATCCAATGAATAACCGTGTGGTTCATAAAAACATAGAGCTTGCTCCGCCATTCATTGCGATCACAGATGATCATCAAGTTCAATACCCTGATCTCGCCTTCCCCCATATCCCTTGATCCTTTTAGCCCCAAGAGCTATAGCTAAGAGCGACACGGTGGCACAGTGGTTAACACTGCTACCTCACAGCTCCAGGAATCTGGGTTCAATTCCAGCCTCGGGTGACTGTCTGGGTGGAGTCTGCACTTTCTCCTCGTGTCTGCATGGGTTTCCTCCAGCTGCTCTGGTTTCTTCCCACAGTCCAAAGACGAGCAGGTTAGGTGGATTGGCCATGCTAAATTTCTCCTTAATGTCCAAAACATTAGGTGGGGTTATGGGGATAGGACGGTGGTGTGGGCTTAAGTAAAGTGCTCTTTCCAATGGCCAGTGCGTATTCAATGGACCGAATGGCCTCCTTCTGCATTGTAAATTCTATAATTCTAATTCCTTCATTTTCGTTGGAGAATGGAGCATAGGAGGACTCAATGCTCTTCTTCAAATAGTACCTTGTTAGCTTTCACATAGTATTTTATCAGGCTGGTAAGACCTTGATTTAACATCTCAATTGAAAGACAGTGCCTTCAGCAAAGCAGCACCCTGTCAGTAGTGTCAGCCTGAAATTACGGCTCGGGTCCTGAAGTGGGCTTGAACCCACAACCTTCTGACCGAGACACTTAATAATAGCGAATGTGCAGTTTTGCAAAGCAGTTGATTTGCTTGAGTTGGTAGCATTCTTGTCTCGAAGTTGGATGGTTATGTTCAAACTTCACTTTGAGAAACAATCAAAAGAATGGTGCTGTAACACTGTGCTGTCTGTGAGATTTGGATTGATTCATTTATCCTGTATTGAAATCGCTAAACTGGTTTCCCTCCGAGTGCGCAAAATAATATTATGTTCCAGCAGAAGTTCTGTTCTCCTTCTTAACTGTTCGTGAAATGTGAGTCAAGAAGAAATCTGATTAAATTCAAAAGCGGTCACATTTATTCCAAGTTTATCTCTGTATAAAAGTTGATACTCTGGGTGAGATTTTAACTTGTTCAAAATCCATTCACTTACAGAGTTAAAATTGAGCACTGTGCAAATCTAGAACATAGAATATACAGTGCAGAAGGAGGCCATTCAGCCCATCGAGTCTGCACCGACCCACTTAAGCTCTCACTTCCACCCTATCCCTGAAACCCAATAACCCCTCCTAACCTTTTTGGTCACTAAGGGCAATTTATCATGGCCAATCCACCTAATTGTACCTGAACAATAATGTATACCAAGGCATGGGGAATCTGGTGTCCGGCCCATTAATAAGATGCAAATGGGTTGAAATTACCAATTTTGCAACCTCCTCCTGGTGCAGGGTGCCAACCAGATCTTCAGGTGGCTGGTGGACTGATACATTATTGTTCAGTACATTAACTGTGTTGCAGCGAATTGTGTAGATTGTTGTTGGAAATGCCGTGGAGACCTTGGCAACACGTCACTTCAATCTTGTCCTTGCTGGTCTTGTTCCTCTTGTAGGCCCGGCCACCAGGACAGGAGCAATAAGCATCAGTCTTAATTAAATATTTGGGAAACAGGGAAAGCAGACTATTGGTGGAGGGACAGTTCTCTGTATTAGCGTGCGACTATTATTTTGTAGTTTGGATTCAAATGTTATTTGAGCATTTTGTGCTAAATTGACAAAAAAAACACACCTGCATTTTTGGAAAGCAGCCAGATTAGTTACGTAGACAGCCCTACATGTCAGACAGTTAAATAATAACTAATTCATTAGGGCACACGGTAGCATGGAGGGCAGCACGGTAGCATGGTGGTTAGCATAAATGCTTCACAGCTCCAGGGTCCCAGGTTCGATTCCCGGCTGGGTCACTGTCTGTGTGGAGTCTGCACATCCTCCCCGTGTGTGCGTGGGTTTCCTCCGGGTGCTCCGGTTTCCTCCCACAGTCCAAAGATGTGCGGGTTAGGTGGATTGGCCATGCTAAATTGCCCGTAGTGTCCTAAAAAGTAAGGTTAAGGGGGGGGGGGGAGTTGTTGGGTTACGGGTATAGGGTGGATACGTGGGTTTGAGTAGGGTGATCATTGCTCGGCACAACATTGAGGGCCGAAGGGCCTGTTCTGTGCTGTACTGTTCTATGTTCTATGTTAGTAAGTAAGTTAGGAAGGCTGGTAATATAATCTGGAACACTGGCCTGGATTCTCCGCTGTTGAGGTTCTCCATTTCGCTGGCAGCCTGGGAATTTCCTGACGGCATGGGGCTGCCCACAATGGGAAGCCCCATGGTGGGCTGGCGAGACGGAGAATCCCGAGGGCGCACTGCACCAGAAATCTGCTGCGGGACGGAGCATCCCACCCTTTGTGACTGACCGATCAGACTATCTCAGAAGGCTCTCCAGGACTTATACCACTTACTAAAATAGGATCTGCAGAGAAATATAACAGTTACAGTTTCAATAGCATTTAAAGTAAAAACGGGTGGGATTCTCCGATCGCCGGGTGGGTGGCGCGAATCCCGCCACGCCGTTCCGACGCCGGCCCCTGCAACAATTCTCCTCACTCAATAGGCCAAGTGCCGCCGGCGTTGTTCGCGTATGGTCCTACCCGGCGGATCCTCGGCGTTCTGGCTGCAGGTCCATCCTGGTGCGGGGGGGGACGAGGAAGCCGACTCTGGGGGGTGGCCTCCACGGTGGCCAGGGCCGCGATCGGGGGCAACCGATCGGCGGATGCGCTCATTCCGGGGGGGCCTTTGTTCCTCCGTGCCGGGCTCCGGTAGTACTCCGCCATGTTGCCCGGCGGGCTGGGGTGGAGATAGCCTTGGCACACATGCGCGGACCCACGCCGGCCGCGGCGTGCATGCGCGGACCCATGCCGGCCTTGTGGGGCCAGCTTTTGGGGCCGGAGCAGCGCACAGCACCCCAGCGCCGTGCTAGCCCCTGAGGAAGGGGAGAATGACTGGGCCTGGAGGCCCGTTGACCCCAGCGCCACTCGTGCTGGTTTTGACACCAGCGTCAACACGTGGCCGGGATTTCGGAGAATCCCGGCACACATCTATAAACTTCTTATCTACAGGGCCCTTTGATCATTAAACCCTTCCCTGTTCTAAATTTATTTGTTTTACTTTAAACATAAGCATTAGTTATAACAACCATTGAATCAGATCTTTGACTTTAATAAGCTCATGCTAGATAATCTACCATAAATACTTAGTCAAATCATACAATGCAATTCCATATAAATATTTACTCTCGATTATTGAGTTTAAAATTCACTATAAGCACTCAGGTACCATGCTTTACAATTCCAACTGCGGCGCAGCAAAAAGTTCAAAACAGTTATATCAATTATTGTTCACTTGCTAAATTCCATGAATGCTAGCCCTAAATTGCATTAAAAGACACACAAAGAAGATTTCAGATATATGGAGCCAAAATATGCTCACATTAATCAATCTCTTCCTGTGTTTCCATCACCATGGTTATATGGTCCACTTAAGTTCTTTAACCATTATATTACTATAAATAATGGCCAATAAGCCTCCAGACCCTCAGCACACAAGATGAATTGCCTTGTAATATTCTTTACAAAATATCATTGTTTAGAGGAATTCAAAGCTGTCTTAATTCATCATGTACTGAACCACATGCTCCAGGGAAATGTTTGGCCTGGCCTCAGTCAAGCTGCAATGTACCAGTAATCAAGCTGTCACAAATAATAATAATAATCACTTATTGTCACGAGTAGGCTTCAATGAAGTTACTGTGAAAGCCCCGAGTCGCCACATTCCAGCGCCTGTTCTGGGAGGCTGGAATGGGAATTGAACCCGCGCTGCTGGTCTTGTTCTGCATTACAAGCCAGCTGTCTCAGCCCACTGTGCTAAACCAGCCCCTAGAAATACCTTTATGTTACACCTGTCTGCATACAGAAGGAGCATGTTGATACAGTGCATCTCTTTCAACTAAACAGAAACTTGATGGTAACCATTCCCTGATTCATTCCCCATCACCTTGACCAATCAGAATCAGCCTGCCTCATTTGAATTTGAAATGAAAGCTTGGCTGTTAACAGCTAATTGATTCCTGTTGAGTTCTCCATGGCAACGCCTCTACTGATCAAAGTCAACCAACCAAGCAGCTCTCTCATCTCATGCGGTATAAACTGTTAGTTTATCTTGTGTAGCTGTGTGATGAGTGCAGGATGAAAAGCTTCAAGAGCGTGTCTCTTTTCAGCAAATGTTACTCACCTTTATAGCTTTTTCAATGGAGATTAAGCAATTTTTTTAATAAAGTGTTTATCATTTATGCTCGTCTTACGTGGCTTCACACTTCTAGTGGTATGGTTGTTTCTGTTTGCTTCTCAGAACCACACCACCATCACTAGCACAAAGATCCTGTCTGGTTTTCTCTGCAAATTGGTTGCTTTGCATTTTGAAATTCATGTACAGATCCTAGCACCAGTCCAAGGATTGGCCAAAGCCGACGCATCTCATTCAGCCTCAGGGGAAACACTTGCATGCTAAATCGTAGAATCCCTACAGTACAGAATGAGGCCATTAGGCCCTTGGAGTCTGCACCGACTCCCTGAAAGAGCACTCTTCCTAGCCCCACTCCCCCCTCCTTAACACTAAGGGGCAAATCATATGAACAATCCACCTAACCTGCACATCTTTGGACTGTGGGATGAAACCGGAGCACCCAGAGGAAACCCACACAGACATGGGGAGGAAGTGCAAACCCCACAGAGACAGTGTGGACAGCCGGGATTGAATCCATGTCCCTGGCGCTGTGAGGTGGCAGTGCCAACCACTGTGCCACCATGCAGCCACCTTCGACACTTGAGATGATATTCTTCCTCTGACCAGAAACCTCCTGCAAGTTTTTTTGTGTTCCGCAAATCATCCTTGATTCCTGACAGCTGACATAGCCAATAAATGCCAGATTTGCTCTTGTATCTTTACAGTAATTTTATTGGCCACGTAGAGCATTCCATTCACTGTGCTAATAACAGCCTCCCTAACCTTTGCTGTAACATCATTAGCCAGCTGACTGCTGTGAATATTGTTCATTTCCTTCTCTGTTTATGAGAGTCCCATTGTGCCTAGCATTGCTACATAAGAAGAGTGCTGATTGGCTGTCGCTCTCTTTTCATGAAATATATATTTTTGTTCCCTTTATATTTGGTATTCTTGCGAATTGTCCTGCAAGGTGAAAAGTTTCAACAACCTGGGTCTTTTTTCAGCAGTACTCAAGGTCTGATCTACCAAACGACCATTTATATTGTTTGTAGTACAAAGCCACTTCTGAGTTCAAAGTTTATGAAAAGGTAGCACTAATTAAAGTTCAACTTATAATTCAGAGAGCCATGATGTAATTTATAACACAAGGCCTTTCAGCCCATTGAATCCGTGCCAGCTCTCTGTGGAGCAATCCAGTCAGTCCCACTCCCTTGCTCTAGAGTTGATACCATCCAAGTGGCCATCCCATTCCTTGTTTAAATGATCGATTGCTTCACCTTCCAACATCTTCCTGGCCGGCGGGTTCCAACTCATCGCTACTTGCTGGGTAAAATAGGTCCTCCTCACATTCCCCCGTCTTACCTCCACGTTGGAATCTTAGGATGTTCTCCATGCTGGTGTAGTCCAAGTTTTAGTTCTTCCAGCAGTGTGCATTCACTGATCACAAATGTTTACAGGTTTTTTACAAGATAACGTTTGTAATTGCGTTGTTATGGCTTTGTCCATCTTTTCATGATGTTTACTCTGGTAATATTTCTCTTTTTTTTATTCAGATCTTCAAATACATTAGTTTCAATAAGACGATGACTCAGTTATCCTCAACCCTGGCACGATGTGCTAAAGACATATTAGGGTTTGCAGTAATGTTCTTCATTGTTTTCTTTGCCTATGCTCAGCTGGGGTATCTTCTGTTTGGAACCCAAGTGGCAAACTTTAGCACTTTTCTCAAATGCATGTGAGTACATTTTTGTGTAAAATTACACAACGATAGTTGTATAAATTAGAAATCACTTCAGTCAATTTATTAGTTCTGCTCTTGCTGCACTTTCTGCCACCTCTCCCTTGGAAGGTGACAAGTGTAACCTGCTTAAGAAATGAGGGAGGAATAAAACAGGGAACTGCCGGCCTGTTAGTCTGAGATCAGTCAGAGGGAAAATGCTCGCGTTCGTTGGCAGCGGGATTCTCTACTCCCACAGCTTGTCAATGGGGTTTCTCATGGAAAACATCCCATGCCCCCAGGAATCCCATGGGTGAGGGTGCGCTGTCAGTGGGTACAGAGAATCTCAATGGCTGGAGAATTCGGCCCTTGGTTCTTTTTTTTCCAATTAAGGGGCAATTTTGTGTGGCCAATCCACCTACCCTGCACATCTTTGGGTTGTGGGGGTGAAACCCTAGCAGGCACGGGATGGAATTGAACCTGGATTCTCGGCGCCATGAGGGAGCAGTGCTAACCACTGCGCCACCATGCTGCCGGCCCTTAGGTCTACATCAAAATATTGGTTCAGGGATTGCACTTGTGGTGTTCTTTGTGGTCCTAATCCTAGATGGTTGGTTTAGTGTTCACAAAGACCACAAATAGCTTTTAAATTGAACAACGGTAAAGATTTATTTACACTACTTAATTGGGGGGGGGGGGGGGCATGGTAGCACAGTGGTTAGTGCAGTTGCTTCACAGCTCCAGGGTCCCAAGTTTGATTCCCAGCTTGGGCCACTGTCTGTGTGGAGTTTACACATTCTCCCTGTGTCTGCGTGGGTTTCCTCCAGGTGCTCCGGTTTCCTCCCACAGTCCAAAGATGTGCAGGTTAGGTGGATTGGCCATGCTAAAATTGCCCTTAGTGTCCAAAAAGGATAGGTGGGGTTACTGGGTTATGAGGATGTAGGGTGCTCTTTCCAAGGGCCGGTGGAGGCACGATGCGCCAAATGGCCTCCTTCTGCACTGTAAAATCTATGATTCTATGATTCACGCTTACTCCGAGATAATAAACATACAATTTACACTCATCTACTACTAATCTCTGCACTAATACATTAACTATGATCTGCTCTCACTCACACTATCTTTTCCACAGCCTGTCTTCTAGCTTTCTCCTGAACCTTTCACCCACATGGCTTAGCATCAATGCCTTATGTAGTTCTACATCTAGCACCCTCTAGTGGTGATTTGGACATAACATTAACCCTTACAGTTCTTTACATTTACGATAATGTCACAGCACTCACTGGGGGCAGACTTTGGAATGTTGTGAGCTGCATGATGCCACCGGTTATGCCACACATTGCCTACTTAGAGAAAGTTAATTCGCTTTTTTAAGAGCTAACTCTGCTTTCATTTCTTTCCAGCTTCACTCAGTTTCGAATCATCCTTGGTGACTTCAACTACGATGAAATAGACAATGCCAACAGAATCTTGGGTCCAATTTATTTTGTCACCTATGTATTCTTCGTCTTCTTCGTTCTGCTTGTAAGTTGCATTGTGTATTGAACTTATTATAAATGAACCAGAGGCCCAGAGAGGAGAACATTGTCCATTTCCAATGATGGTCAAAAAGTGGCTCAACACTTTACGAAACAAAGGAATAGCAGAGAATGGGGGAATCCCAAAAATGGCTATGAAAAAAGTGCGATGAGTGACATTTGGATAATAAAAATGATTTTTCCCAGATATTCTAGAACGGAAGACAGGTACCCAGGTCTATGAGATATATTCTAGGACCCAGGAGAGGGAAAGGAAACTGCAGAGACTTTGGTCTCACAGGCTGGGAATGATTCTGCGTTAAAATAGAAAGAGGGACTTCACATCCTGACTGAAAGGCAGGTGCTAAAATGTAGATGACAATGGCACCCATCCCCCTGCCCCCCCCACCCCCCCCCCCACCCCCCCCCCCCCCACCCCCCCCCCCCCCCCCCCCCCCCCCACCCCCCCCCCACCCCCGCTTACAAACGCCTTTACACAGGCTGGGCATCAGTGGTGGCGATGGAATCTGCCGGGAGGCTTGAGAGAGGGTGAGATGGTCACTTCCCCACCAAGCAAAATCTGTCAGGAACAAAAGACTATAACTCACTCAGGAAGGTATCAATGAGGAGAGGTTGGATAAATTTGGATTGTTTTCGCTGGAACGACGAAGGTTGAGGGGCGACCTGATAAAAGTCGACAAAATGAGGCACATGGACAGAGTAGATAGTCAGATGCTTTTTCCCAGGGTGGAAGAGTCAATTACTAGGGGACATAGGTTTAAGATTCGAGGGGCAAAGTTTAGAGGAGATGTGCGAGGGAAGTTTTTTACACAGAAGGTGGTGAGTGCCTGGAATGCGCTGCCGGGGGAGGTGTTGGAAGCAGATATGATAGCAACATTTAAGAGGCATCTTGACAAATACATGAATAGGGGGATACGGACCCCGGAAGTGCAGAAGATTTTATTTTAGATGGGCATCATGGTCGGTGCAGGCTTGGAGGACCAAAGGGCCTGTTCCTGTGCTAAACTGTTCTTTGTTATTTGTAGGTTTTGCATTTTTAACGGGTTTCCCTGAGGATCAAGAGGATTAGGAGTGTTCTTCTGAGGTCTGCAAGGAATCCTTGGGATTAACATCCCTCCCCCACTCCCCCATCTCTACCACCCTCCTCCTCCCTCCCAGTTGTAATCATCTCTGAAACCAGCTGTCTCCTGGGGACGGTTGCCTCCGGTTCCCAGAGGCAGCCTCCAACTGGTATAGTTTTACTCAATCCCTGCTGCTTAAATCAGGAAGTCAGCAAGCAGGAGACACATTTTAATGGCTGGGCCTCTGACTATGGAGCTCATGTGCAGCATTCCTGTTAAAATCAATGTACTTACAGACAAGTTAACATCTGCAGTAGGGAATGTTTCCAGTCTTTAATTTAGAATGAAATTGACAAATATCTAGCGAAAGAGAAAATCACAGGAAGTAGTCGGCACGGGTTTGTAAGTCATGGTTGGCGAACCTTGGGATTCTGTGAGGAAATAACAGACATGGCAATAGGGAAAATACTGTGAATATAATGCATATTTATGAACTTTAGGAAGGTCTTTGACAAGGTACCACAAATAAGGTTACTCAATGAGATTGAGAGGTAAAGAATTAGGGAGATGGAAAATTGAACGACACATTGATTAAAAGGGAGAAAGAAGCGAGTGGAAGTGAAGAGGAGATTTTTAAAATACTTGGAAATGGGAATGCTGTCCTGTTTTGTGCACTCCCTCCATATGGCCCAGCTGTCTCAGACATTGCAGTGGATATCACAAAGTATAGTTAATTCTTTCCTCCGAATTACATTGAGCATACCGAACAAAACAGTCCATTCAGTTTCCCCTTAAACACATTTATGCTACCCATCTCAACGATTCCCTTTGGGAGCAGCTCCATGTTTTCCCCACTCTCTACTTAAAGATGTTTCTTCCAAATTCCCTAGCCAGGATTCTCTGATTCTGCACCGGGTCGCGGAATCGGCGGGGGTGGGGGGGGGCGCGCGAATCCTGCCACGCTACTTCGACGCTGGGCCACCGATTGTCCGCCGCTGGTGAATCGGCGGCAATCGCGCCCGCGCGGTCGCCGCGGCGCCGGTCGGGGGCTGCTGAAAGCCCCTCCCCCTCCCGCCGATTCTCTGCGCTCGACAGGCCGAGTGCCCGCTGAGTTCCGCCGGCATTGTTTACGCATGGTCCTACCAGGCAGGACCTCTGCATTCTGGCTGCGGGAGTTGTCCTGGTTGGTGGCGGGGGGAGCCGACTCCGGGGTGGGGTGAGGGGGCCTCCACAGTGGCCAGGCCCGCGATCGGGAGGGCAAATGATCGGTGGGCGGGCTCATTTGGGGGGGGGGCTATGTTCCTCCGCACCAGGCCCATGTAGGGCTCCGCCATGTTGCCCGCGGGCCGGCATGGAGACGGCCGTAGCGCGCGCATGCGCGGACCTACGCCGGTCATGGCGGGCTGGCTTTCGGCGCAGGAGCAGCACACAGCACTCCGGCGGCATTCTAGCCCCCAGGAAGGGGTGAATGCCTGGGCCTGGAGGCCCATTGATGTCGGCGTCACTCGCGCCGGTTTTGATGACAGCATCAACTCTTGGCCGGGATTTCGGAGAATCCCGCCCCCTATTGGATTTCTGAGTGACGCAGGCAGAATTATGAAGCCACAGCAGTAAAGGGGTCTGGGCTAAAAAATGCCAGCTGAAATTCACTATCCATTAGTTGTGAAGGGATGTGTTTTAAGATAAAGGAATATCAGTCTTGGGCTACAGGTTCACATGAAGCAGCCATCCATCCAACTGAGCTAACCGAGCCCTCCGAGCGGCACCAACAGCATGGGTTCAATTCCCGTGCCAGCTGAGGTTATCATTGAAGCCTTCTCAACCTTGCCCACACCTGGGGTGTGGCGACCCTCAGATTAAATTACCATAAGTCAGCTCTCAAAGGGCAGAGCAGCCTATGGTCCTCTGGGACTATGGCAACATTTACATTTTACTGGATATCAAGATGTTAAAGGCAGCACCTTTCTTTTTTTTTAATATGAGATATAGTATATAAAAGCAAAAAGATAATGGAAAGCCCATATAAAAGCTTCCGTAGAGCACTGATATTTAAACTATATTTACTCTTCCATGGCATTGCTGACTAGGCCAGCATTTGTCCATCCATAATTCCCTCCAGACTGAGTGGCTTGCTCAGCCACTTCATAGGACAGTTAAGAGTCAACCACATTGCTGTGGATCTGGAGTCACATGTAGGCCAGACCGGGTAAGGACGGCAGATTTTCTTTCCTAAAGGGCGTTGTTGGGCGGCACGGTGGCACAGTGGTTAGCACTGCTGCCTCACAGCTCCAGGGCTTCAGGTTCACATCCAGCCTCGGATCACTGTCTCTATGGAGTTTGCACGTTCTCCCAGTGTCTGCCTGAATTTCCTCCGGGTGCTCTGGTTTCCTCCCACAGTCCAAAGATGTGATGGTTAGGTGGTTTGGCCATGCTAAATTGCCCCTTCATGTCCATAGGTTAGGTGGGGTTATTGGGATAGGGTGGAGACGTGGGCTCTTTCCAAGGGCCGGAGCAAATTCAATGGACCGAATGGCCTTATTCTGCACTGTAAATTCTGTAGCGAACCGGATGGCTTTTCATGACAATCAACAATGGTTTTGTGGTCACCATTACTGAGACTAGTTTTATTATCCAGATTTTATTCAGTGGATTTAAATTCCACCAGCTGCTGTGGTGGGATTTGAACCCCTATCCCCAGACCAATAGCCTGGGTTATTAGTTCAGTGACATTACTACTACACTACCATCCCCCTCTACTGGGATTAGAGAAGGTACTGCACAGATCCATTGTCCAGTAGAATGAGAGGTCACAGATATAGGTTGAGAGGTAGAGGATTTAGAACTGAGACGAGGAGGAACTACTTCTCGCAGAGGGTGGTGAATTTGTGGAACTCACTGCCCCATAGTGCGGTGGTTTCAAGAAAGAGATAGATATATTCCTGATATTAAAAAACAGGTTAAAGTGGGGAACAGGTGGGAGGTGGATTTGAGACCAGGAAGAGATCAGCCATGATCTGATTAAATGACAGAGCAGGCTCGAAGGGCTGAATTGCTGACTTCTGCTCCTAACTCCTATCTTCATATGTCCTATATTCCTATATACTGGGAAATACAAATGCAAAGAAAGATTTGAGAAACTGAACTGTACCAATAGAACAACACAGATTATGGTGTGTCTAAAATGAGGAAAGAATGGGACAGAGTAGATAAACACTGATTGTTTCCAGTATTTCCTGATCAGATCTATCCTCCCAGTAAGTGAGAAGTGAGAAGCTGTACTAAGCCTGTAATTGTAAATATGTAAATAAATTCATCTTCGTTACCAACAGCTGCCTTATGAGTTATTATAGTAAACTCATTCTGTTGTAAATTCTATAAATAAACCCATTAATATGTATATCTTGTGTTGCCCTATTGTGTATTTTCTTTTATTCCCTTTTCTTCCCATGTACTTAGATCTGTTGAGCTGCTTGCAGAAAAATATTTTGCACTGTACCTCGGTACACGTGGCAATAAACAAATCCAATCCAATCCATTATTTACAACCAGAAAGTTGAGATCTAGTTTGATGGCCATTCACTTATGCTAACTGTTTTTTAAAACTATTTCCTCTTTCAGAATATGTTCCTGGCGATTATAAATGATACATACTCGGAGGTGAAAGCAGATCTCTCGGTTCAGAAAAGTGAACTCCAGATTACAGACTTCATTAAACAGGTGTATTTATGTGTGACAATACCATTATCCTATGTAATATTACACAAATAAAATTAGGTCTATTGGTTAGAGATTAGCACATTTCAGGTGGATTTATGTTGGCTATTTCACATATCAAATCTGTTTCGCTGTTTTTTATGACAAGTAGGCAGTAATTTAGTGATTATTTGTTATTGAATGTGAGTGATATTGATAAGGCAGTGGTCAGTATTATGATGGATGGACAATGATCTCGGCAATAATAATTGCCTTGAGATCCAATCACTGCAGTCGCATGTAGCCCAGACCAGTTACAGCCCCTTTCCTGAAGGACAATAATGAACCAGTCGGGACTTGCTAACAATCCAGCAGCTTGCCAAGGCTTTTTTTCTTTTTGTCATGAATCCACAATTTATCAGATTAAATTGAGTCCATTGTTTAGTGATATCATGGCTGCGTTGTAAATCACCGACTGACCACTCGGAGTCTCATTAGTATATAAGTGAATGTTAGAGTCAGGTGAACTCAGACTGACTGAAGTACCAGAAGACAGAGGTTGCTTGTGCATGTTAATACTGTTATTCATTATTGTTTTGTATATATTTGACCCACAGTTAATGTTAATAAATTGTTTATAGTTAATGTTAATAAATTGTTTATAGCTTTAGCTACAAGTTTTCTTGTAATATAAATCAGGCCATCCGACAAGAACATTACACATTTCATAATGGATGTGGTTGGATTTGAACTCCTACTCATCCACCATCTTGTGGTGCAATTATCACTAGGCCCCCACACTCAGCAGGGCTGGATTCTCCAGTCCCCCAGCCGCGTGTTCCTCGGAGGCGCTCCGTCAGCTGGCGGCAGGATTCTTTGCTCCCGCTGCTCCTCAATGGGATTTCCCAATGAAGCCACCCCATACTGCTGGAAGACCCACTGGAAGGAGTGAGCCAGCAGGAACAAGGAATCCCAACGGTCGAAGAATTTCGGCCAAAGATACCATAATTTAAGAGGATGGAGATGACCGTGACTAAAGAACGATAAAATTATAATAACATTCCAGTTTATATTCACTCACTTATTTTGATCCGTTCCTTGTCCTGTATTTGTAAAGTCTAATATACTGCAATTAAATCCTGGAGAAATCAAGGCTCCAATGTTTATTCATGAGGAGAGCTGGGAGAGGATTTCAGTCAGAGTTCCCAGATGATGTCCTGCTGAGATTAACAGCAGGTGTGCCTTTTAAAATTCCTACAGTTTCCTGTTAGTAAAGCCTGTGCCACAAGGAAAAGGGTAGAATGTTAAACATGGTGCCCGCCATCCCAAGAGTCGGTGCATAATGTGTTGTGTTACCAACACCGACTCTCAAACTCCCACTGCCATTAAACTCACTTCAGCATTTATTGGCTGTGGACGGGTCATCCATCCTCCCTTAGTAGGAAGCTTTGACTATAACAGCTGTTGGCCAATCAGATTTGCTGACAGCTCTCCAACTCGGATAGGCACAATGCTCCAGTGCTCTGCTTGGAACTAAGTTCAAGACCTTTGAAAAGGTAATTCCCTATTGTGCCAGGGCTGAAAGACTAGGGATGGCCTGGGGGATTGGGAGGAGGGCAAACTCAACGTTGAGGGTAAAGGCCCAAAGCTGCAAGATCCAAGAAAGGAGGATGCACCAAGTCTGAGGGGGCCTTCAGACCAGACATCATCAGATTGAAGACCATCTCCAACAAGGGAGGATCTAACCATGTTAAGGGCATTACCATCACCGAATCCAACACCCCACTATCAACATCCTGGGGTTACGATTGACCAGAAACTGAACTGAACCAGCCATATAAATACTGTAGCTATGAGAGCAGGTCAGAGGCCGGGAATTCCGTGGTGAATAATTCACCTCTTGACTCCCCAAAGCCTGTCCACCATCTACAAGGCACAAATCAGGAAACTAATCTCCCTTGGCCTGGAAGAATGCTGCTCAAGCAGCAGTCAAGAAGCTCAACACTGCCCAGGACAAAGCAACACACTTTACTGGCATCCGACCCAGAAACATTCAATCCTTACACCACCAATGAACAGTGGTAGCCATGTGCATCAACTACAGGATGCACTGCAGGAACTCACCAAGGTTCCTTAGGCAGCACCTACCAAACCCACTACCGCTACCATCTAGAAAGACAAGGGAAGTAGATACCTGGGAACCCCACCAAAATTTGGCTGGTTTAGCACAATGGGCTAAACAGCTGGCTTGTAAAGCAGAACAAGGCCAGCAGCGCAGGTTCAATTCCCATATCAGTCTCCACGAACAGGAATGTGGCGACTAGGGGCTTTTCACACTAACTTCACTTGAAGCCTACTTGTGACAATAAGCGATTTTCATTCATGTTTCATTCAACTGGAGTTCCCCTCCAAGAGACTCGCCACCCCGACATGGAAAAATAAAACAAAAAACCCAAGCTCCATTTGTGGTTTCTGTGTAAATCTAATGTGCGAGTCATGAGTCACTGGGCCTCCCAGCAGAGGGAGAGCAGAGGTTATCGGCAGAGTCTCTAAAGGACTCATTTTGCTAGGTTGCTATAGTTCTCACCATAGCGAACTATTCACTATATAATTCTGACTAAAATCTGCCTCTTGTTCAGCATCTCTTCAAAATAAACCAGAACTCTAGGTAGGTTTATACTTATGTTTCTGTGAATATGCTACTTTGTAAGGTACAAACTATTCTTGGGCAGCACGGTAGCACAAGTGGATAGCACTGTGGCTTCACAGTGCCAGGGTCCCAGGTTTGATTCCCCGCTGGGTCACTGTCTGTGCAGAGTCTGCACATTCTCCCCGTGTCTGCGTGGATTAGCTACGAATTATCGGCTACAGCTATATGAAAAGAAAATTCTGAAACAATATTCTTTACAGGTAGCTTTTTGAGTATTTATGCTGAATTGTCACAAGGGCATAGAAATTCGTGTTTGTGTTTCAAAGGTTAATATCACGTACTCCCCGTGTCTGCGTGGGTTTCCTCCGGGTGCTCCGGTTTCCACCCACTAGTTCCGAAAGACGTCCTAGAACATAGAACAGTACAGCACAGAACAGGCCCTTCGGCCCTCGATGTTGTGCCGAGCAATGATCACCCTACTTAAACCCACGTAACCTGTATACCCGTAACCCAACAATCCCCCCATTAACCTTACACTACGGGCAATTTAGCATGGCCAATCCACCTAACCCGCACATCTTTGGACTGTGGGAGGAAACCGGAGCACCCGGAGGAAACCCACGCACACACAGGGAGGACGTGCAGACTCCACACAGACAGTGACCCAGCCGGGAATCGAACCTGGGACCCTGGAGCTGTGAAGCATTGATGCTAACCACCATGCTACCGTGAGGCCCTGTTAGGTAATTTGTGCATTCTGAACTCTCCCGAACAGGCACTGCAATGTGGCGACTAGGGGCTTTTCACAGTAGCTTCATTGCAATGTAAGCCTACTTGTGACAATAACGATTATTATTACTATTATTATCAATAGATAATAATTCTCAGTGCTTTAATATCTTTAGATAACGGTGGGTAAATAAAAGACAGAAATATTACATGTGAGATGCATTCCTTAACATTAAGTGTTCGGTGTATATGTCTCCATAACCCATTACCATTCACTCATCCTTTTGTATTTATAGGGTTATAATAAGGCTTTGATGAAAATGAAGCTGAAAAAGGAGCGAATTTCTGACGTGCAGAGAACTCTCCAGAATGGATCCAGAAAGCTGGGTTTTGAGGATTTCAGAAGCAATCTTAAGGAGTATGTATTTAATTGTGATATAGCTTTTAACATAGGGTGGCTAAAATATCATGAACAAGCGTTTATGTCAGAATAGTCCAGTGTCTGGCTGGATGAGGATATACACATCATAGCTGCATTCCCCGTCTGCACAGCCAATGGGAGAGAATTTCATGAAACTAGCTCAGAACAAGAAACAAAATTACAGACATGAGAAATCTGAAATAGAAAGAAACTGATCCCTAAAATACAGCAGGGTCTTTAAGTATATAAAAGCCACAAAGTCAGGAAAATGTGTTTGTTGAAGATTCTAGAAGGGACCGACCCCTTTCCTCAGCCGGGGATTTCCCCCTCAGTGTAGTTGACAGGACTCTCCACAGTGTTTGATCCCTGTTCAACATGGTCACCATTTCACATCCCTCCCATCTCATTCCCACACACTCACCCCTTCCCTCCCTTCCATCCCTCTCCCATCCCATTCCCACACACTCACCCCTTCCCCTCCCTCCCATCCCTGTCCCACACACTCACCCCTTCCCATTCCTCCCATCCCTCTCCCACACACTCACCCCTTCCCATTCCTCCCATCCCATTCCCACACACTCACCCCTTCCCCTCCCTCCCATCCCTCTCACACATACTCATCCCACCCCATTACTCCCATCCCTCTCCCACACACTCACCCCTTCCCCTCCCTCCCATCCTTCTCCCACACACTCACCCCTTCCCATTCCTCCCATCCCATTCCCACACACTCATCCCACCCCATTACTCCCATCTCATTCCCACACACTCACCCCTTCCCATTCCTCCCATCCCTGTCCCACACACTCACCCCTTCACATACCTCCATCTCTATCCCAAACTCACCCCTTCCCCTCCCTCCCATCCTATTCCCACACACTCACCCCTTCCCTTCCCTCCCATCCCTGTCCCACACACTCACCCCTTCACATTCCTCCATCTCTATCCCACACACTCACCCCTTCCTCTCCCACCCATCCCTCTCTCACACACTCACCCCTTCCCACCCTCCCATCCCTGTCCCTCACACTCACCCCTTCACATTCCTCCATCTCTATCCCACACACACCCCTTCCTCTCCCACCCATCCCTCTCTCACAGACTCACCCCTTTCCCATTCCTCCCATCCCATTCCCACACACTCACCCCTTCCCACCCTCCCATCCCTGTTCCACACACTCACCCCTTCCCCTCCCTCCCATCCCATTCCCACACACTCATCCCTTCCCATTCCTCCCATCCCTCTCCCACACACTCACCCCTTCCCATTCCTCCCATCCCATTCCCACACACTCACCCCTTCCCACCCTCCCATCCCTCTCTCACACACTCACCCCTTCCCCTCCCACCCATCCCTCTCTCACACACTCACCCCTTCCCCTCCCTCCCATCCCATTCCCACACACTCACCCCTTCCCATTCCTCCATCCTTCTCCCACACACTCACCCCTTCCCATTCCTCCCATCCCTGTCCCACACACTCACCCCTTCCCATTCCTCCCATCCCTGTCCCACACACTCACCCCTTCCCCTCCCTCCCATCCCTCTCCCATACACTCACCCCTTCCCCTCCCTCCCATCCTTCTCCCACACACTCACCCCTTCCCCTCCCACCCATCCCTCTCCCACACACTCACCCCTTCCCATTCCTCCCATCCCTGTCCCACACACTCACCCTTTCCCCTCCCTCCCATCCTTCTCACACACACTCACCGCTTCCCCTCCCACCCATCCCATTCCCACACACTCACCCCTTCCCATTCCTCCCATCACTGTCCCTCACACTCGCCCCTTCCACCCTCCCATCCCTGTCCCTCACACTCACCCTTTCCCATTCCTCCCAACCTTCTCCCACACATTCACCCCTTCCCATTCAAAAGAACAAAGAAAAATACAGCACAGGAACAGGCCCTTCGGTCCTCCAGGCCTGCGCCGACCATGCTGCCCGTCTAAACTAAAATCTTCTACACTTCTGGGGTCCATGTCCCTCTATTCCCATCCTATTCATGTATTTACCAAGATACCCCTTAAACGTCACTATCGTCCCTGCTTCCAACACCTCCTCCGGCAGCGAGTTCCTGGCACCCACTGTCCTCTGTGCAAAAAACTTGCCTTGTACCTCTCCTTTAAACCTTGCCCCTCACACCTTAAACTTATGCCTCCCAGTAATTGACCCCTCTACCCTGGGAAAAAGTCTCTGACTATCCACTCTGACTTTGCCCCTCATAATTTTGTAGACCTCTATCAGGTTAGGTGGATTGGCCATGTTAAATTTAGTGTCCAAAATTGCCCTTAGTGTTGGGTGGGGTTACTGGGTTATGGGGATAGGGTGGAGTTGTTGACCTTGGGTAGGGTGCTCTTTCCAAGAGCCGGTGCAGACTCGATGGGCTGAATGGCCTCCTTCTGCACTGTAAATTCTATGAAAAGGTCGCCCCTCAACCTCCTTTGTTCCAGTGAGAACAAACTGAGTTTATTCAACCTCTCCTCATAGCTAATGTCCTCCATACCAGGCAATATCCTAGTAAATCTCTTCTGCACCCTCTCTAAAGCCTCCACATCCTTCTGGTAGTGTGGCGACCAGAATTGAACGCTATACGTGTGGCCTATAAGTGTGGCATAACTAAGGATCTATACAGCTGCAACATGACTTGCCAATTTTTATACTCAATGCCCCGACCTATGAAGGTTAGCATGCCGTATGCCTTCTTGACTGCCTTCTCCACCTGTGTTGCCTCTTTCAGTGACCTCTGTGTCATGATATACACACAGGTATATGATGGTGCACAGACAGGCAGTGATTGACACACAGGATGACCAGTGAACACACAGAACACGGCAGTCAATCACCAGACAGGACACAACCACTATAAAGCCAGTGGGCACTAGTTTTCCTGCTCTCTTGGGATCCAGCCTCTGAAACAGTCAGAGCTCGTGAGCAGCAACTAGAACAAACACCATGTGGTAGTAAGATAGTCTGGTCAGGTTAGCCTCAGGTCTCCAGTCAACTCAGCATAGTGTCAACCCACAGTTAAAGTATGTATGATAGTTAAGAGTTCAATAAAATTGAGT